>NC_069658.1:177251676-177554707 GCF_027244095.1 Hemicordylus capensis
TCAGCTCCAGGAGTCTTGGAAGAAGGAGATGATCTGGGCCCACTTCAAAATGGCTTCCGTTTGGGCGATGGGGTTGAGAAGGACTTGGTTGGCCTGTTGGGTGATCTCCAATTGGGCATTGACAGGGGGAGTGTGAGCCTGTGGATCCTTGTGGATCTCTCAGCCGATCCTTCTGATATCAGTGAATCATGGCACCTCCTGGAGCACCTGAAGGGGTAGGGAGAGGGGTCGGGAGTGAGAGGCACCGCTTTGCAGTGGCTCCACTCCTACTTCTCATGTAGGTCCCAGGTGCTGTTGCTTGGAGATTGTTGCTCTTCCAAAGGAGAGCTATTGTATGGGGTTGCACAGGGCTCCATTCTATCTCCAATGCTTTTTAATATCTACATGGATCGGTGCGGGGAAATCGTCAGGGATTTGGTGCAGGGTGTTACCCATATGCTGACACCCAGACCTCTTTCTCCATGTCAACTGCCTTAGGAAATGGCCTAACTTCCCGAAAGACTTACCTGGAGTCTGTGATGAGCCGGATGAGGGAGAACAAACTGAGGCTGAATCCAAGGAAGACAAAGGTACTCATGGTGGGAAGTTGGGACATAGGAAGTGGCTTAGATCTGCCTGTTTTGGATGGAGTTACACTCTCCCAGAAAGAACCCGTATGTAGTCTGGGAGTACTTCTGGACCCAAGCCTCTTCCTGGTCTCTCAGGTTGAGGCACTGGCCAGGAGGGCTTTCTATCAGATTAGGCTGATACACCAGCTACGTCCATTCCTGGAGATAGACCACCTGGAAACAGTGGCGCATATGCTGGTAACATCCTGCACTAGTGCCATGCACTGTACATTGGGCAGTTTTTGTCTGTAGAATGCCGAATGTATGTAGAATACAGCAGCCAGGCTGGTCTCTGGGGCTTAGGCCCAAGATATTAGAGGAAATGCTACCTTCTTCATGAACCCTGCTGCTGCCTATTCAGATCATCTGGGGAGGCTTGGTTGCAGTTGCCACTGGTTCAGCTGGTGCTGACCCAAATCCGAGCCTTTTCTAGGGTTCCCCAGGACTTTGGAATGTGCATCCTAACTAAATCAAGTGTTTCTATTTTCTTTCTATTCTCAGCATTTTTCACCAACTACGAATGAAAAGATTCCTCAGCCAATGCACACACTACACTGTGCTGCCAATAGAGTGTGGCCCGTGAAGCTCGTCACTCCCACCCTGATATCTCTAGTGCCTAAAGTCCACAAAAAAGTCTCAGTCATCAGCTCTGATTCCAAAAAAGCTGACTTGAGTATCTACAAACCTTAAGTCTGCACAGTGACTTCCGGGCCAAGACAGGGATCATTACCATCCCAACATAGACTCAAGAGACCGCTCCACTCCCAACAAGGGAGACCCCAGAGAAGGTCACACCAAGATCACCCTCCGATCCTGAAGGTGACATCAACAAAGCACATATGGAGAATGATACCATCAACACTAGCTGATCTTCTCAAGACCGGCCGCCTCCGGACTGAAAAGAGTCTCCTGCACGATACCAATGATCTAGAAGAGACCCTACGTGATACCAAGGCTCTCCGGGCCACAGGGAATCCCCTCACCATCTGTACTCTCCAAAACACTATCCCATAGGATTCAGCATATTGCTACTGAGAACCTCAACACTGAGACTACTCTCCATCTGATCATGCCTGATCGTTCCACTAACTTCTTCGACGACAGATCTGGCATTGGTGATAGAGGACGCTATCTTCACCCTTGCTCTTGAGCCCCACATCGAAACCAATATCCGGGGAGATTGGACCATCCTGACGCTCGGTCCCGATCACATTCTCCTCAGCACTGCCGGTCTTGGTCTCAGTCAAGAGATAAAAGAACTCAACCACCTAAGCAGCCGGACCTTGACCCTCTACCACCAAATTCCTGAACTGAAGAATCCGCCTCAGAGGAAGATGCTGAAACAGCTCTGGACATCGCATGGGGTTCCACACCTTCAGATCCAATTGGAGATCCCAGGCCTCTGTCTCCCCCTGGGAGTACCTGAAGCTCTTTCAGCACCTGGAGCGAAGAAAGGGAGGGCCAAACTGAATAGCATGCCCTACCAGTTTTGAAAAATGCTGGAACCCAACTTGCCCTCATACATATAAAAAATGATATTCCCAAGGAGGTGTTGATTCTCTTGGAAGGGTCAATCATGTGGAGCTTTGACTACAAGAGGATGGATGGCAGAAGAATGTTCTTCAGAGCTGTGTAGTTATTGGGACCATTTTCAGCATTTTTTAAGTGCCAAAATGTCTTCAGAATCCGGTTACAGAATTCAGCTTCTTGAGTCTCAGCTTTCTGTCCCTCTTTGAAACCAAAAGCCAATTTCTAGCCCCTGTGATTTTAGAAAGGTACGCAAATGGTTCTTAAGAGGAAGTTGATACTGTTGAAGGACCCCTGGGCCTTGAATGCTGAAGGACCCTGCTAACGCGGCAAAGAGGCACCTTTTCAACATGGTGATTCTCTTCATTTAGCAGGGGGAGAGTAACTGGCCCTATCCACCCCCAGCACAGCACCTCCAGTGACTCTTAGGTTTCTTTTTAGATTTTCAGCCCTCTGGGGACAGGGATCCATCTTATTTATATATGATTTCTTTATGTAAACCGCTTTGGAAACATTTGTTGAATGTGGTATAGACATATTTGTTGTTGTTGTTGTTGATGATTTCCATTGTTCAGAGGCCACAACTTCATGGCTGTGTACCCTTCCCTTTCCATTCCTATAGTCAACAGAAGCACAATGGTTTTGTTCAAAGTGAGAGAAATAATGGGAAGGGGTTTAATTTGCATCAGTTATCTCATTGCAGAACTCAACCTTGCTTGTTGCAGAATTTAGGCTGTCGGTGCACACACAGAATTTAGGCTGACAGCACACACAGTGCTGTCTGCATGCAGTTCTTCCACATAGCAGCATCATAAGAAGTTGTGCTCCAGTTCATGGCAAGGCTTTTTTAAAAACTGCATTGCGTTAACCCTCCTCCCCTTTATGTTACATAGGTCCCTGTTTTCCAAATCCACACTCTGTTGGACCGTGTTCATACAACTCAGGGTACGTGTACCGCGTGAAGCCCTCCAGTATATCGAAGACAACCATGCAAGATACCTATGAAGGCATGGGACTGGAAGACCTCACTACCCAATGTACAGGCCAATGGGATCTGGCCCATTGATGAAAGGGAAGACGTCATTCAAATCTACTGACCTGTCTATAAGACACAACAACCTCGAACAGGGATGTCCAACTCAGGGTCCGTGGGCTGGATCTATCCTGTGGCGCTCCACTGTCCAGCAGCCGAGCAGGTCCAGCTGATTCCTGCCGTGAGTGCCGCCACATTCCCTGTCTTCCCTCTCGCCAGCACCGCTGCAGCGACCGCTGAGCAGGGGCCAGGAAGTCCATCACCACCATGGCCGAGAAGGGGCCCTTATCCAGCCCTTCTTTCCCCCATCAGGAAGTCATGGCCAGAAGAGGTTTTCCCTTTTGAGATGCTTTCTTCATTTTGCCCAACAGACCCAATAAAGGATTTATTTTGTTTTCAGTTTCATACAAAAATTGGTGTCTTTCACGTTTTCACGCCAAGCAAGGACAATAAATGATTTTCATGTTTTATTTTTGTTTCATGTGTACTGTTTATTGTAAACCTCCCAGAGACATACGTTTCGGGTGGTACATAAATACGTTCAATAAAAACAATCAATCGATAATGTATCTCGGATCCTGGAATCTTATTTTCTCTCTCTCGGAGTAGTTCTTCAAACTGGCCATCATGCAAGCACATCGCTTGGAGCATGTGCAGGCAAGGCGTCAGCCCGGGCACTGCTGCCTCCGCTCCTTCCATAAAGATCAACTTTCTACACATTTAACGGGTGGGGAGCGGGCCGTGCCCTTTCTTCCAGCCACCTGGATTGATTAGGAAAGGAAGGATTGAGACTCATCAGCACAGGAATTGCGGAAGAGTCAGATCAGGGGTCATAGAGTAGAAGCAGGTAGAATAGTTGAGGGAGACCCCCACTCACGACCTCTACTCTCAATGCCTCTAGCGGTCCGCAGATATAGGATCCATGGATAACTGGGTTTGAATTCAACCTGAGGACAACTTCAGCCATGCCCTTTTAATTTCACAATGCTCCCATGATATCTGTAAAGAAGATCCAAAGAAGGGAGGTCTACCGTTGACCACTGTTTTGTTCTGCATCATCTAGCACAGAAATATGCTCAGTCCTTGCATGTTGCCTTTGTCGATCTTAGGTTCGCCTTTGACTCAATCCCACAGGACAGGCTCTGGGATAAACTGAGAGTTTCCTCCATTGACCGGCTACTCTTAGCCCTAATTAGAGCTTTACACGTATCACCAATCATGAGGATTAGGTGCAACCCGCAAGGAGGATTAACCAGAGCTATTCCAATTGGAAAGGGGGTCCATCAAGGATGTGTGCTGGTGCCCCTGCTGTTTAACTTTTATATTAATGATATGGTGACCCATCTAGATAGCTGTGATTTCCATCCTCCCAAGCTAGCTGGAAGAAGTATCTCGGTGCTGCTGTATGCAGATGACGCGGCCATTCTGGCTAGAACCCCAGTTGGGCTTAGGAGGGCCTTTGGGGCATTGGCTGTCTATTGTAAAGAGTGAACGGCTGAGTATTAATTACCAGAAAACAAAGATGCTCTCCTTTGCTAGGAGACCCAAGAGATGGGTTTGGAAAATCGACGGACAAAGGATAGAACAGGTCCAAAACTTTGTATATTTGGGGGTAGCTGTTCACTCATCGAATACAAGACGGGCTCATGCTTTGCACGTGGCCCAGGCTGCCCAAAACAGCGCCCGAGCTATTTTGCGGTTCTACAGATCCAGGGGTGGGCATCTTATCTCAGCGGCCTTAAAACTTTTTCAGGCGAAATCATTGGCACAGTTACTGTACGGTGTCCAGCTGGGTCCTTACTCAGATCTGTCCCCCTTAGAAGTGGTGCAGTGGAGGGACCTCCTGGTCGAACACGTGAAGCGTGAAGAGGAAAGGAGGCTAGGGATAGGTGGTGCAGCAGACGACCAGGAGGAGGGGTCTTGGTCGCAGGCTGGCACTGCGCATCCCACCCCCAGCAGCAGCAGCAGCACTGCCACCACCCCCACTTCTTCCCAGTCCAGCGGCGTGGTTTCTCCAGCAGTGGGACCAGCAGAGCAGCCAGTGCGACCTCGAACCACCACCCGGTGGCTCAGGGGCTATGCTAGTCTCATGCCGGGGAGACGGGAGGAGCCTGTCCCTCGCCCCAGCCGTGCTGAGCAGACTGTTCTGCAGTACCTGGAGGAGGCGACGGAAGACGAGGAGAGTGAGCCGTTCCCCTTTTGGGCAACGCGTCGCAAAGTCTGGCCGGACTTGGCGTCCGTTGCTGTCCGGTTTCTCTCTTGCCCGCCAACCAGCGTCTCGAGCGAGAGGTTGTTCTCCATGGCCGGGGACGTGGTGACTCCTCTGCGCTCATGCCTGGATGCTGAGTTGGTCGAGCAGCTCGTCTTCTTGAAGGCCAACCTCCCCCTGCTGGGCTACCCCGAACTGGCTGTGGAGGGCGAGTGACTCGCGTCACCCCCCCTATGCAGCGCCTCCAACGCCACGGCAGTTCATCCCGGCCAGAAGATGTGTCACAGTCCATCCCTCTAAGCCCACCCTGCCACTAAAACATGCCCCTTAGTGCTGCTGGCACATCCAGACACGCATGCATACACAGGCACCGCTGCACTGTCAGCCTGGGATGGTGGACTGCCAGGTGAGTGCTCCCAGCATGAGGGAGGGGTTACCATAGATGTGGCAGAGAGAGACTACAACTCCCATTTCCCACTGTCTCGATGGCTGGCCACCATCAAGACTAGGGACAATGGGAGCTGTAGTCGCTGTCTCTGCAGAAGAAATCTGTGGTGGCCCCCCCCCCCCCGATGCTGGGAGCACCCACTTGCCCAGTGCTGAAGGCTGGGCCGTAGGGCAGCGCACCATCCATCCACAACCTCAGAGACAGGCTGCTGCGTGTGCATGGGGGGGGGGGCACAGTCAGGATTGGAAGGGACATCCCTGGGGGGAGAGTAGTGGCTCTGTGCAATGGGCCTGTGCCTCCTGGCAAGGGGGGCACACACACTGTCACTGAGAGGGCTTGCTGCTGCTAATTGCTAGCCTGCTTGCCTGATAAAACTGTCGTCATCATTGCTTCCTCCCATGAACAATAGCATTGAAGCTGAAATCTAAAAAACGTCTGTCTGCTGCGTTTCTCAATGTGATGTGCTTATTTCTGATTTTGGCTTGCTTGTCAGGTGATGTTCTTTCTTAATCTTCATGCTCTCCTCTGTTCAAATCCAAATATGTGGTTTGCCTTGGTCTACTGAGCTATTAGGTTGTCGCCGCCGCCGCTGAGTGAGATGGTCTGCTCTGCTGCTGCCTGCTTTTTCTGGCCACAATGGGAGTAGTACTACTGCTGTGCCTGAAGCGGCACACACACACACATGCACCCCCCCTCCCCTCCCCTCCCCCGCAAAACCTGTGTTGCCAATGATGAGCTTGATGCTGGTGCAGCCCTCACACAAATGTCTGTCTCACGCAGACAGAGAGAGCACACATTGCAAGCTGAGGCGACACAGCCCTTTCAGCCCTAACCCTCTTGCAGAGTGAGTGAGCAGCACACCCGCACAGTGCACACACACAGGGGAATAAAGGCATCTAGACTCCAAACTAGTGGTAATGTTGTATCATGTGATTGCACACAGTCTTTCTGCCCAGTATCTGCGGTATGCATTGGGATGCAATCCGAAAAAGCCTGCAAATTCTAGCTTGCTTTGTTGCAGAGACCTCTTCGTGGTGTGTGGTGTTGTTGTGTGATGTGGTGTGGTGTGGTGTGGCCGTGTGGGGCCCGGTAAAGGACAGGACAGGTGCAATTCACTGTGCCTGTGCGTGTGTGTGGGGAGATGTATTATGTTTCCAAATGAAGATCGGGTCATGTTTGAGAGTTGATTGACAGCATTTTATTTGAAGATTGTGCTTGCCCATACATAGATGCGGCGATCTCATGCCACAGAGTCAGACAGGAAAAGAAATGTCCAGAGACACGTGCGTGCTGCCATTCTCTTCTTATCTGCCATCATCATCCGTTACTCTTCAAAGCTGTGTGGGCTAGGAGGGGGCAACAACAACATGCCAAGCCTTGCTGCTCCACTTGCGGAGTGTTGTTGTCTTGCGTGCGTCCTCCACATGCTATGCGTGTTCCCTCCTGGCTGTGCCTGTCTGTTTACTGTAGTGGGCCAAAAAAGTTTGGATGAGGTGAGGTTCAGGGCAGGGCACTGTTGCTGGACTTGGAGTGGGATATGGGGCAGCAGAGTGGGGTGGGGTGGGGTGGTGGTGCCTAATGGGTGTAGGCTGCCACCCCAATTTCAGGGGGGGTGGGACAGAGGGCTGATATTTTGTGAATTTCTGAAGTTTTTGTGTCTTTGGGGCAGATGGGGGGGCAGAAAGTGGATCTGCCCCAAAAGAGTGGGGTGGGGTGGTGGTGCCTAATGGGTGTAGGCTGCCACCCCAATTTCAGGGGGTGGGACAGAGGGCTGATATTTTGTGAATTTCTGAAGTTTTTGTGTCTTTGGGGCAGATGGGGGGGCAGAAAGTGGATCTGCCCCAAAAGAGTGGGGTGGGGTGGTGGTGCCTAATGGGTGTAGGCTGCCACCCCAATTTCAGGGGGGTGGGACAAAGGGCTGTTTTTTTGTGAATTTCTGAAGTTTTTGTGTCTTTGGGGCAGATGGGGGGGCAGAAAGTGGATCTGCCCCAAAAGAGTGGGGTGGGGTGTTAGTGCCTAATGGGTGTAGGCTGCCACCCCAATTTCAGGGGGGTGGAACAAAGGGCTGATTTTTTGTGAATTTCTTAATTTTTTGTGTCTTTGGGGCAGATGGGGGGGCAGAAAGTGGATCTGCCCCAAAAGAGTGGGGTGGGGTGGTGGTGCCTAATGGGTGTAGGCTGCCACCCCAATTTCAGGGGGGTGGAACAAAGGGCTGATTTTTTGTGAATTTCTGAAGTTTTTGTGTCTTTGGGGCAGATGGGGGGGCAGAAAGTGGATCTGCCCCAAAAGAGTGGGGTGGGGTGGTAGTGCCTAATGGGTGTAGGCTGCCACCCCAATTTCAGGGGGATCGGACAAAGGGCTGATTTTTTGTGAATTTCTGAGGGTTTTCTTGGGTGCAGCAGAGTGCTAGATTGATTCATTCCCATACTCGTCATAGTAATAAAGGAGAGAGTGAGAGAAAGTGGAGTGTTAGGGTCATTTAGAGTTGAGAGTACTATATGCTGCTTGATGAATGAATGAATGAATCTAGCACTCTGCACCCAAGAAAACCCTCAGAAATGAACAAAAAATCAGCCCTTTGTCCCACCCCCATGAAATTGGGGTGGCAGCCTACACCCATTAGGGTGGGTGTGCCGCTTAGTATTAGCGGACTCTGATCAGTCGATCTGGAAGCGCTCACTGAACCAAAAGATGACTTCTTTGGGCCTTGATCAGTCTGCCCTGCTTACGCAAAGTTGGGAGACAGCTAGGGAGCTCATCAAACAGAGGTTATTGAGAGACAAACAGATATGGCAAGGGTACCTGACTTTCAGTGCCAGGAATCAGTGAGGTATTGTTTGGCCCCAGCCCCCTATCTCACTGTCTTGGAGGTGCCCCCTCTTAGAAGAGTTTTCACCCTGGCAAGATGCAATGCCCAGCCTTCAGCCCTCTTAGAGGAACGATATAGAGGGATCCCCTACGGGGAGAGGCTCTGCCCATGCGGTGAGGGTCAAGTTGAAACAGTTACCCATGTGTTGTTGGAATGTCTGCTCTATAGAGACCTGCGCCGGGATCTCATACACCCTTTGACAGTCAAATGCCCAGGTCTCGATTTACCTCAGATGACTGCTAGGCTGCTGGAAGGAAGCAATTCCTGTGCCACTAGACGGGTAGCCAAATTTTGCAGTGCAGCCCTTCGCTTTTGGAAGAGCTTAAAAATGGGCAAATAAACGACGGACTTAATGCCAGAGCAATTTGTAGCCACAACTTGGCTAGTTGCAGGTGGGCATGTGGGGCCAGGTATCGCCAGCTCAAAAGCAGCTAATTTAATGATAATATTTTATAGAGCGCCTGAATTGTATATCCCCTCCCAGTTTTGGGAGTTGAGCTGAGCTTTGAGTTGTAATAGTCCTATAAGCAGGAATATGCTGCCCCTTTTATCTTAAATTATTTTAGTAGTATTTTAGTAGTATTTCCAGTGACTTTGTGCTGAGGAGGACTTTTTGGATTTTATTGGGTGCTATTGATCCCATAGAATGCTGATTATCTCCTCTTTTATATTTGTCTTGACTTCACGCTGGTCTCCGACTGAAACAAAGTGTCAGATTGTGTCCTTTTTAGCGTACCCTGTTTCCCCATAAAATAAGCTGTAGCAGGATTTCTAAGCAGTTGTGCAATATAAGCAATATAAGTAGTGGCTACAGCTTCTTGCCCAGCTGCCCATAATAAGGGATGTGACAAATCCACATTTCCAATGGATCTTAATGGCTGGAAGCAGAATATGTGAGCTCCTAGTTAGGAAATGGGACAGGAAAACCTTGCAACAAATGCTAGTGAGAGCCAATTCACACAGTATTCAAAGGACACGGCTGATGTTTTCCTGAGCTTGAATTCCACAACGCCCCAATAATATCTATAAAGAAGAAGCAAAGTAGGCCCAGAGGATGAAGGGGTTTCCTTTCACATTGGCATCTCTGGATGGGCTAGAAAGGGATCTGCTTTACAGGCAAAGCCCGTTATCTGTGGATCTGATATCCGCCCTTTTGCATATCCGTGCTCAGGTAATTGACACCCAACCTCAGCATCCATGGGAAACAAATGGTTAATGTCTTCTTATCGTATGAGGACGACTGGAAGCTTGAGGCAAGATCATGTTGTCCAACCTTTCCCAACCACATTGAGCTTAAGAGGTATTTAAGAACATAAATGTATGGTTAAAACTACTGAGAGGTTCCAAGGTCTCTAGTGCATTTCCCAGGAACTCTTCAGACGGGATCTGACCACAGAGCAATGCAGATAAAGAGTGCAACAGTCACCACAGTAACAGATCTCTTACCTGCAACACTAAGAGATCTGTGGTGGAAGGTCTCAGCAGAGTTGCTAGAACCTGGAGATGGCACAACTTTTTAAGCCAATGTATTTTTAGATAGTGCCATCACTCAGAAGGTAAGCTTGGGGGGCGGGGGACACAAAATGCGAAGAACAAGGTTATACACGGACATACCCAAAAAATTAGACCGTGAGTGTTATGAAATGACCTCAAAGGTTATTTCCAGTCATCCTCATATACCACGGATAGTTTCCAGGTCCTGTCCAACAGTGCAAAAAGCAGTGAAGTCCACAGGGAGCACAGAGGGAGCACAGAGTACGTGCATTCTGAGTTGCCGCCATCAGGGGAGATCCTAACAGGGAGATCCTGACAATCATAACAGATCAAAAAGGGGGAGGGGCAAAGAAAATACAAAATAAAATACAAAACCATTTAAAAGCCATTGTTAAAAACAATCATGTAATATGTATGATACGTATTTTTAAAAACATGTAATTCCTCCAGGCAGATATTCTCCTAGCTTTAGGCTGCTAGCATTAAAAAGAAGAGGAAGGAAATGTGGGATGCGACAAACTCCTCCTTTTCATGGAAATCCTCTAAGATGAGGCCATCTAAAGAGAAGAGAAGAGATGAGAAAAGATGTGATATTCTGGTGTTAATTGACTTAGGTAAGGAGGGACTTATACATGTTGAACAAATAGAGGAGGGTCTATCTAATCGGACACTTTCTGCCTTGGGGTTCCCCAAAGCGGAAGGCAAGCATGGCTTCCAGACCTCACAGTTTAGCTGCAAGGTCTTTGCCTGCAAGAACCATTTTTACCCCTGTGAGAGGGGTCGGGAGTTGGAGACATGCCCACTCGGGAGGCCTGCCACAGAGCGGTCAGAGCAAAACTGGTGCTTCTTGGACAAACGATGACCTTTGTCGCTCAGGCCCATTCTGGGATTCCAAGGAGACAGTTTTGAGTTCCCCAATTCCCTGGAAATTGGCATTACCTTTGATGGTGCTCTGGATGTCATGATGAGCCAACTCCTGTTCCTTCCGAAACAGAACCTTCCATGTGGCCAGGCAGAAATAGAGATGGACTTTTCCCCGCCATGTCAATGTGACACCATATCCAAAGCAGTTAAGAACTGAAGATGATCTAGTTGGATACAAAGTTGAGGATTCCCAAAGATCTAGCGTGGCTCTTCTGGGCACTGGGCAGCCAGAAGAGACACTGGGGGGACCCAGCTCTCTTCTGTTCCTCCTGCCCCTGCTGCTGTCCCCAGGGGCATTCGGTGAGCCCCAGTGGAAACAGCCTCTCTCCAGCAAGTATGCTGCCCGGCAGCCCCTGTGTGACGAGAGACCACTGGGAGGTCTTCTTCTGAACCTGGAATCTGACAAGGGGGCCCACAGAGGATGCTGAAGAAGAAGATGAAGCAGAGGATGCTGAAGCAGAGGATGCTGAAGCCATGTCCACAGCAGGGTACTTACTTCCAAATTGGGCAGTCTGGCCATGTGAGCCAGAGCGTATCTGTAGTCTTCTTGGCCCAGAGCCTGCAGCCAGGACTCCTCTGAGTTGATGTACGTGTGGAGCTCCTGTGGGTTGAAACAGCATCTCAGAGTCATCGCACTGGCCTAAATCATGCCTTGCCATGCTACTGAGAGCTAAGCCCGGAAGGAATTTGTCCCACTACAGGAAGATCCGTTGGTTGCTGGCCCAAAGGAGTCTAAGGATGATCTAATTCCATATAAACACCCCCCCCCCCACAATTGAGTTGACAAGATCTTCAATATTTCTGGAGGTTGCTTATGGGAGTGATGTTTTCTCTGTCTTCTCAGCCAGTTGGCTTCTAATATGGAAGGCACCTAGACATATCTTCAATAAACTAAGAGAATGGGGTCTGCTGCCTCTTTCTGTCAGGCCACATTCGGATGTCAGAGAGGATGAAGAAAGAAGCCCCATTCACACCTTATGTTGCACACTCGGACCACGAGTGGACAGTGCACAGGTGCAGATCTGGACACAGGGACAGCAATTCATACATGCTGTTTAATACAGGCACTGCTTGACACTCCCTCTCTGTACCACGCCTGTGAGGGGCCCGTGCCCAGGTTCACTTTGAAAAGGAACGCAACTACAGTCATGCACACAAAATCACGTACCAGTGTTCAGACACCTGCATACATCTAATACCTAATGTCCGAATAGGGCTTACATTTCACTTACCTTCAAGATGCCAATTATGTTCTGGATAGAGGTGGCCTCCTCCAGCAGCCCCCTGAGCACCTTCTTGCAGGATGCCATGTTCTCCTTCAAGGGGAGAAAGAGAAGATCAGTCATGAGTAGGAGACACAACCGGTCTTGAGAATACAACATTGAAAAATCACTCGTACTGACAGCGGTGTCACGTTTTCTTCGCAAGATAAAAAGCGCAAGAAGAATTTACTTGGGTCCCTGGGTCCAGTTGGTCCACCCCGGACACCGCCACGTGCAGGACTGCTGCTTTCACATTGAACAGCAGAGCCGGCTTCATTTTGCTGGAGGGAGAGATATTATATTTCGTAGTGTGAGAAGGGCTGGTGATCCAGCCAATGGAAGCTCCTCTAAAGAAGAGGAAAATGGCAACCCAGCAAAGTCTGTGATGGTTTTTCCTCTTTTTTCCTAAAACGTCCAATCCTGGTCTGGGAAGGACCTGATTGGGAGAAGACTGTAATACTTAACAAATTAATGGTCATCTTTTTAAAAAGGGTTGATCACAGATCTTGCCTGGTTTGCCACTGCCCTTTCTCTGTGGACAAATGAGATTTTTCAATGAGACACCATGAATCCACTCTAATATGCTATCATAGAATCCACACAATACCTCAGAAACAACAGAACCCTGTACCCCATGGGTTAGAAACCCATGGGGATGGTTGACACCCTATGTGCACTACACCACCACTCGCTCTGGGCCACCCCAGCACCCCCCAAGTGCACTTATGGGGCTGCTGACACCTCAATGCTTCTCTATGGGGAAAAACCTTAAAGACGCGTATACTTCAACCATTAACCAAAAATCAGCCCTCTGCCCAAATCCTTTAAAAAAATGCAGATAGCTTCCCTGCTCATAACCGGCACTACCACCAACCCCACACCGCTCTAGGCCACCCCTTTCCCCACGACGTGAAGCGATACACCCTTCATTATATCTAATGGGGGAAAACCTTTAAGACATGTAAACTTCAACAATTAACCAAAAATCACCCCTTTGCCCAATTCCTTTCAAATAATTCAGGTAGCTACCTTGCCCACCCTAGGAACCACCAGCCACCACACTGCACTCAACGACACGCCTTTCCCCCCGACGTGAAGCTGCAATCTTCTGCTGCAATCCTCATTATTCTCTATGAGGAATTCAAAAATATTTTAACAATTCACCAATAATCAGAGGAGTGTCCAATTGCCTTGGGATTTTTTGGGTGGTAGGAACCCCTGCCTGTCTACCACCCATCTGGCTTTTGTGCCCCTAGGTGCTCCACAATAGGGGATATGGACTGGTTCGCGTCCCATTATACTCTATGAGAAAAATAATTAAAAATATTTCAAATATTCATAAAAAATCATAGGGGTGTCTGATTGCTTCAGGGTTTGCATGGTTGTTGGCACTCATGGGTGCTCCACAATAAGGAATAATGGTCTGGTTCGAATCCCATTATATCCTATGAGCAAATAATAATAATAATTTTCAAAAATTCATAAAAAAAATCGTACGAGTGTCCGATTGCTTTGGGGTTTGGATGACAGGTACCCCTGGGTGCCAGCTACCATCCTAGCTACGTTTTCAGCTCCAAACCAGTTCGGTTCAGCTCCGAACCGAACCAGGGGGTGGTTCGGACAAAACCAAAACCGAACCACCCCCTCCCGGTTCGGACCCGGTTCGGACCTGAACCGAACCGGGCAAACCAGTTTTATACACATCCCTAGCATCTCCCAAAGGGAAGCGACTTCTCACCAAAGGCCATTCATTCAGACCCACAAGTCTGCCAGGATCCCAAGCACTAGATGTCCCACCCTCCCCAAAGAGTCACCCCAAGTCTCAAGCATTTCCCAGGAGCCTGGGGCACCTCCTCACCGATGGTGACTCCGGAGACTGCTGGGGAGCCCCCTGCAGGAGCTGGATCTGGATCTGGAGTTGGCTCAATGCGGTGTTTCCATTTAAAGAACCTCCGTCTGGGGGGCTTGCACTTGGCGGAGTCACTGGTGGGGGAGGTCTTAAACAGCCGCCTGCAGCAACGGCAGACTCTTCACAGCCTAGAAGAGAGCAGGGAGAAGGTGAGAAAGTGACCCTTAAGCAGACATTGGCAGGAGAGGGGGCCAATGGGGCAGGGAAGGAGTGCAGAACAGAAGGAGGGGCAGCAATACAGGTAGCCCAATAGGCTTCCAGATGGTGCACCGTCCTCCTCCTGGCTGAGGAATTGGGTCGAGACAGCTGCCCCAACACTTTGGGGCAGAGACCTTTGACATGTGGGGTGTAGTTCTGGTCAGCCCAGCTCAGCCAGATTATGTTAGAGCTGGGAAAGGTGCAGAAAAGGACCATGTACGAGCTGAGGGGTGAATGAAAACCATGTAACCAAAAGGCAGTCCAGTTTTCAGGCACTGCATGACACTTCCTAGCTGGACCAGGCCTATGAGGGGCCCGTGCCCAGGCTCACTTTAAAAATGTATGCAACTACAGTCATGCACACAAAATCATTTACCAGTGTTTAGACACCTCCACACATGTACTACCTACTGTCTGAATAGGGCATACATTGCACTTACCTTCAAGATGCTGATTAAACTCCAGACAGAGTGGGCCTCCTCCAGCAAAGCCCTGATAATCTTCTGGAGCACCTCAATGTTCTTGTTCTATGGGGAGGAAGAAAAGATCAGACATGAGTATATGAGTGACAACCGGTCTTGAGAATGCAACATTGAAAAAGCACTCATGTTTATCGTGGTATTGTATTTCATTCCAGTTGGGACAAGAAACCACCAGGACATATGGAAGTGGGAAAGGATGCTCACAATTAACCTGGAACAAGAGCTCATATATTACATCTCAGAAAAGTAAGAAATCACCTGTGCAGGGAGTCAAACCAATTCCAACTGAGGGTCAATTCCAGTTCAAATTCGTGATTCTTTTGGAACTCTCCCATTCAGTGTGGGGTCAAATACTGACTTTCCAAAGTCTTTTGGTAACCAGTTCAAACACGTTGAACCAGTTTAGTTACATTTCCTGCAGAATAATATCCAAACTCTTCAGCTTTCCATGTAACTCTAGAAAAAGACAACCATGGGACTTGACTTGAGAAGAAAGCATCATGCCAGTCTTTCTTTCTGAATGAAACCAATGATGGAATTATGGAACGACGTCTTCTGAACTGGTTACCACTACAGGGCTTCGCTTCTGTTTCCAGTTGGGGCCAACCGGGAGATTTTCAGTTGACACTGAATTCTCCCTTCGTCATAGAACATATTATGACAAAGCAAAACTGTGGCATCCTTACATAGAAAAGATTCTGAAGTGGTCTCAAATGGGACAAGTAGCCCGGGAGTGGAAGCAGCAGGAGTTTGTGGCGCAGGATGGAAAAAGCTCAATAAGAATATCCCTGCGTCCCTGGGTCCAGCTGGTTGACTCTGGACACGGCCAGGTGCAGGACTGCTGCTATTAGATTAATTGGCAGAGCTGGCTTCATTTCGCTGGAGGAAGAAATCTTAGATTTCATCGTGTGAGGAGGGCTGGTGATGCAGCCCACCGAAGCTCATCTAGAGCAGAGCATCATGGCAAGCCAGCAAGTGTTGGGGAATGTCCTGGGCTGGGTGGAGGAAGGCCCTCTACTCAATGGTTCCTGGCCTCCGCCCTTTCTTTCTTTCTTTCTTTCTTTCTTCCTTCCTTTCTTTCTTTCTTTCTTTCTTTCTTTCTTTCTTTCTTTCTTTCTTTCTTTCTTTCTTTCTTTCTTTCTTTCTTTCCTTCCTTCCTTCCTTCCTTCCTTCCTTCCTTCCTTCCTTCCTTCCTTCCTTCCTTCCTTCCTTCCTTCTTCTGCTTTGCAGTCCTCAGACCTGGAATGGAAAAAGAAACAGAGAGGGGTGGGACACTGTCTTTTGGAATGAAGGCTGGCTACCATTGATTGGTTACAGCACAAGTCAATAATCCATCGGTAAGACAGCCGGCTTGCTGCCAAATGGCAAAACCTAGCCTGGCTGCTGGGCAAAACTTTGGGGAGGAAGGAATGCTCTGTCACCCATGTCTTGGTCTGTGGAGTCACACCAGCTGACTGGGGATGTGGATGGTAACTGTGCCTGTTGGTGGGGGCTGGCGTTACAGGACTGTAACACAGCAATAAAACCACAAAGAAGACATTGGAAATGTGAATGGCACCTTGTTGACAGTGGGAAGGAAAAGGCTGACCAATGGGAAGACTAGTCCTCCCAGAAAACCAACAGAGAGACTAGCTCTCACCAGATGTAGTTTTATCTGGCTCAGTAGGGCAATGGACTGAAATGACCCTGACACAATTAAAAAGAAATCATTAAAAATCACTTGATTTCCCAATTGCTCTGTGGGTTGAGTGGTGGGTAGCACCCATCATACTAAACCCGCTCTGGTGCCCCCAGAAGCCAGTTATTTATTTATTTATTTATTTATCTTTTATTTATTTATTTATTTATTTATTTATTTGAAACATTTACTCTACCGCCCACTCCGAAGACTCTGGGCAGTGCACAAAAACATGCAAACAAGGCAACATTAAAAATTACATTACAAAAACCTTTTTTTTTTTTGCCAAAGGCAGGGGATTGGCGGGGGCACTTTTTGGCGCCCCCTGCCAAGAGGTGCCGGGGGCACGTGCCTCCCCTGCCCCCCCATCGTTACGCCCCTGGATGTAACTGGAAAGGGAGAGGCGGGTCTGTAGGTAGACAGATGCCAAGCCCTGCAAGGCTTTGAAGGTCAGAACCAGGACCTTAAATTGAACTCGGAAGCCAATAGGCAACCAGTGCAATGACTGCAGGAGAGGTGTTACCCCATCATCTTTTCTGGCACCCATGGGAAGGTGAGCCGCTGCATTCCGGACCCGCTGTAGCTTCCTGATCATCCTCAAAGGGAGCCCTAGATAGAGAGCTCATCACGGCAATCACCAAGAAATATTACACACAGACACATAGAGCTGAGCTGCCACTGTCCCTTTCTCTCCACAACACCATCTCACACACAGACCACAAAACCAGAGCTCTAGGAAGGAAGGAAGGAAGGAAGGAAGGAAGGAAGGAAGGAAGGAAGGAAGGAAGGAAGGCACCCAAGTACTGCTTTTGTAAATCTGAGATCCAGCAAAACCAGACCGTTATACTGACAATAGAAAAGCATTACACTCAGTGCAGAGAAAAGGACATTACAGAATCAAACCTCCTTGCCTCTCCAGAGGAACAGCATGGAGCAGAAAACCCCCCAAACAAACCATCCCACAGAAGAATGTCAGAGGAACCTCCTGAGGGATCAGGTGTTCAGATAGGTCCAGCTCAAGCTGCCTCTCCTTCAGCATGCACTGAGCCTTTTCACCCCGGTGGAAATGGCCGGCTATCTTTTGGCGCTTCTCCGCAAGAGCGCCATGGGAGCAGCAGGGGCCCGTAGCCAGGGTGTGTCCCAGGTTGTACATTGCGGCTGGCTATGGGCCCTAGCAGGGCCTGTGTGGTGGGAGCCCCCTATTGCAAGTGCCCTTCGAATCCTGGAGGCTTGGGAGCAGCAGCAGCTGCTGCTGCTGCTAGCCAAGGGCACGCCAGAACCATTGCTGCCAGCAGGAGAAAGGGGGTGAAAGGGGTCGCAGGTACAGCAGCACCACCATCATCCCAAGACGCTTGGGGTCCTTTCCCCTGCTGACTCATGTAGATGCAGACAGTACCTACTACCCACTACTACCCAGTACCTGCTACCCAGTAGGTGCAGACAGCATGTCTATGGTCACTAAGGCAGAACTTGAAGTGATCCCACACCATGCTGCCACCATGCTCACCGGCCCATGGGTGGTGAAGCTGCTGGTTCCTTCAGGGACCCCACCATCACAACTGGAGACTGGCATTGCTAAGGGGGATTGGGGGCATGGTGAGACCGATCTCCAAGCGAGACCACTTTGGTTGGGCTAGCAGCCAAAGCAGTCGGCACCTCCTCCACAACATGTATTCAACATCAGTCAGTCCCTGCTCATACCTTTGACTAGTTCACACAGAGAGATGCAGCAAGTTCTCATCATCACTGGCAATAAGCAAGCAGCCTGGCCTCGGTTGGAGGGTTTCCTTGTCTCAGGTTCAGGATTACATGTCAAAAGGATCTTCACTTTCAAGGACTCTTCTAATCGGAGGCACCTTCAGCAAGTTTCAGGTCTAGATGCAAGTGCCTTACAGTTCTGTGTCCCCCTTGTGAGGAACAAGTAGGCCCGGTGCTACCGTTAGGCCAACTAGGCAGCAGAGTGCAGACCTCAGGGGGGTGCAGAGTGTAGAGTGTCAATGTGTTTGCCCAGGGCGCAAAAGAGTCTGGCACCGACCCTGGGAACAAGTGCACCAACATCCTACTGTTGGTTTTTTCTGCTAGTTAGATTGTCTTCAACATATTCCAAAGCCCAGCTTTCTAGGCCATATGGAAGTTTTGATTCTGTCCATGAGATGTATTTGACATTCGAGAGGGAGGGAGGGAGGGAGAGATAAACCTCTTCATTTGTCTCTGCTCAGGAGACATCCGTGCTCCTTTTGAATTAGGTCTACAATTGAACGTACTGTAAGGAAGTTGCTATTATCAGCTCTGCTGTGGAATACAAAACTACACTTCTCTTGAAGATGTGACCACATTTGTTACCACATGAGAAAAAACAGACGGATCAGGAAGAGGTGTCAATCCATCACAGAGCAGCATGTCTTGACACCATGCAGAACTCAGTAGCGAGAATCCCAAAGAACACATTAGAAGAGAGCCTTTTATACTGGAATCCTCAACTTCAGTTAGAAACTGTTGTTACAAGCAAAGAAGTGTGTACTGTCCCTCTCCTTGATCTGTCTCCTTGCCTCAGACAGTGGAGGACAGACTAGTGAGTCAGAGGGCTAGAGGGTCAAGACGTTTGTCATCCCTTCTCCACTGCTCTGATGCTATCCCTTTGAAATGTAGATTGCTACTCTTAGGGGATTCAAACTTCCTTCCTCTCTCTCTCTTCCTACCTGGCCTCCTACCTTGCAACATGGCAAGCCTCTCTCCCTGCACCATATGTGCAGAGAGGATGCAGAATCGATCTGCATCAAGCTCGAGAGATAGATTAGAGATCCTGACTCCTCACTTTCCTATCTAGAATGGAGTTCCTTAATAAATGCCTTTTATATTAATTTGAAACTATGAATTGGCTCCAAGTTACTTTACTCTCAGCAAACACGCATGCTTAACTAATCCCCTGTGTTGTGCCTCTGTGCACTCTGCTATAATGAGAAAGGAATTCTCTCACCACAGAGAATTTCCAACAGAGCGGAGGGGAGGGCCAGCAGACCCACACACCTTTCTCCTCCCCCTGGTAGTCATGCTGGTCTATGCAAGTCTCTGTGCTTCTCACTTTGGTGGATGGCATCTAGCAGCCAATGCTTCACCACACCTCGCTTAAGTTAGAGTTCAGGATGAATGTGGCAGGAGCTGGTCACCCCCGGACCAAGTTTGTAATCTCCAAAGACACAGATTCTTCAACACACCAACACACTCTTGCTTTTTCTGTGCAATTCTCCATTCGGTCTAGAGAACCCGTGCTTTCTGAGAGCTTCCTTTAGAGCAAGGTATGACCTGCTCCCGTCGGCTGTGCAGGCGGAGAGAATAAAGAGTATACCTAAGGAAGATAGAATCTGCCCTTGTGGTTAGAGGGAGATTGAAACCATCCAACATGTATTGCTCGCTTGTCTGTTTTACAGAGAGAAGACCCTCCCTGATATCTCCTTGTCTGGCACCCTTTCCAGGATGCTCAGAAGATTTTTGTGTCTCTTATCTTTTGACAGATCATTCTCCATCTATTACATATAAGGTGGCGAAGTTTTGCTCTCATACTATGTTTTTACATCAGTTTTTTATTTCATGCGTATGTTCTTCCTGAATTGTTAGTTTATATTTATATTTCGTGTTAGCAATTGCTAGTTAAGTCTTTGATTGGTACTGTATGTGACTGATATTTTATTATTTTCTAGCATCTGTTAACCTTTTGTAGGATTTCTTTATTCTACTATTTTTTAGTGGTTTTGTAAGCCGACCATGGGTCATAAATAAAATATCTATCTATCTATGATGTTATTAAAAAGTAAAAAGCTCTGCTAGAAGTCCGTGGGCTGGTTTTTTTGTTGTTAGCACATAGGCAACACCAAATCTATTTTGTGAAAATATACCAATAACAACATTGAGGAAAGTCTAGCAACATACAGTCTACAACATTTTCAGCCTTGTTCATTTGTGCCTTGTGCATATTGTAGATGTTCTGTCTCCAAAACATAAGTACAGCATCTATATTTTAGAGGGGGGGGGGAATCCCATTTAATACAGTGTGAACAAATTGGTCCAAAAAGTAGCAATGGGAAGTTTTTCTTTCTGCCCCTGTAGCTTTAATAAGATAGAGTGCACAAATATCACTTGATTAACAGCTGCGATATTAATTTCCCTTTTTGGTTGCTTGACTCACAGCGAGAATCATGTCAAGGCAGTGGAGAACCAATTAAATTGATTTTAATCTTTGTTAGGGAATATAACATGCCTTTTTCTCTCCTTGTTTAAATAATTAAAGGTTCAGTAGGTATTATTTCTGGCTTTAAAGAAATTGGTATCTTAATGTAATGGAATCCTTCTAATTACATACTTAATAGTTTTTTAAAAGTTAATCACGGTTTTTCATTCAATGTGTATTTTGTTTTACATATTAAACTTATATTTTCCTTTGAGAGAGTTTTAAAAATAAGAGGAAATTGGGAAGGCTTTTTTAAAACAAAGAAAAATCTCACCCCTACTTATTCACAATCTTTTTGATTTGCCTGTGTTTTTATTTCAAGCAAGTCAGATGTATGTTGGGGGGTATTTATTTATGTGTATTTATTTCAAGCAAGTCAGATGTAATTGCAAATAACATGCAGAAGATCCCAGGTTCAATCCCTACCTCCAGGTAGGGCTGGGAGAAACTCCTGCCTGAAACCTTGGAGAGCTGCTGCCAGTCATTGTGGGCAATAGTGAGCTAGGTGGACCAATATCTGACTCTGTAGACAGCTTCCTATGTAATCAAACCATAACTTGCCCTTACGTTCAATTCAATTGGATGCATTCACATTCACAGCTTACATCCAATAAACTGCTGAGTAAGCCCTCCAAACTAGGATCACACAGTGTGGTTTGCAATTCTGGTATATGAAGGGCCCAAACCTCAGTTTTGCTGTTCAGGTGCATAGGCAAACGGTGATTTAATTAAACCAGGAGGTTATTTATTAAGACTGTGTATGAGAGGGAAGCAGAAAGAGGAGGAGATCATGGCTCAAATAATGGTGGCTGAATGTGGCCATTGAGTTTCCCAGAAATACAACCAACATAAAGTGTGCTACAAATAGACATTATTATAGAATTAATAAACATAGAATATCTATGATAGACGAGAATATATGTCTATTATAATTTAAGTCTCTATTATAATATAAGCATAAATCTTGAATAGACGAGAATATCTATGATGGAAAAGACTAGAATACCTGTCTTGTCTTTTCCATTTTGGGACACAAAACCTATTACTATGTTTAAAAGCATTTATTTTCTGGCCATGAGGACTGCAAACTTAGGCTGTTGGTATGCAAGACATTTCTTTAAAATATATATTTCTAAAGAGCCTTGTAGCCTCATGTTTCCTTTTTCCTGTCCCAGTATACTTGCACGGATGCAGCCCACAACCCACATTTGACTATGGCTGTGACACATTTCCATATTTCCGGGGGCGGCCGGGGGGGGAGCGCGGCGGGGGGGGGCGCAATTTCAGTGCTTGCCCCGGGCGCCGTTTTCCCTAGTTACGCCTCTGGTTACATCCCTTCCGGTTAGATTGTCTCAGATGTCCCTTTTGTTGGTCCCTGATTTCCGAGAGGTTCAGGGCTCTAGGACCCAGGAAGGGGCCTTTTCGGTTGCTGCCCCACTTCTTTGGAACACTCTTCCCCTTCAGATCCATCTAGCCCCTTCCTTACTGATCTTCAAATCTCTATTGAAGACTTTTCTTTCTCACCAGACTTTGCCCTGTACTTTAAATATTTGTTTTTTGTTATTTACTGGAGTTTTTAATTTAGAATGTAATTTTTAATGTTGCCTTGTTTGCATGTTTTTGTGCACTGCCCAGAGTCTTCGGAGTGGGCAGTAGAGTAAATGTTTCAAATAAACAAACAAACAAACAAACAAACAAACAAACAATAAATAAATAAATAAATAAATAAATAAATAAATAACTGGCTTCTCGGGGCACCAGAGCGGGTTTAGTATGATGGGTGCTACCCACCACTCAACCCACAGAGCAATTGGGAAATCAAGTGATTTTTAATGATTTCTTTTTAATTGTGTCAGGGTCATTTCAGTCCATTGCCCTACTGAGCCAGATAAAACTACATCTGGTGAGAGCTAGTCTCTCTGTTGGTTTTCTGGGAGGACTAGTCTTCCCATTGGTCAGCCTTTTCCTTCCCACTGTCAACAAGGTGCCATTCACATTTCCAATGTCTTCTTTGTGGTTTTATTGCTGTGTTACAGTCCTGTAACGCCAGCCCCCACCAACAGGCACAGTTACCATCCACATCCCCAGTCAGCTGGTGTGACTCCACAGACCAAGACATGGGTGACAGAGCATTCCTTCCTCCCCAAAGTTTTGCCCAGCAGCCAGGCTAGGTTTTGCCATTTGGCAGCAAGCCGGCTGTCTTACCGATGGATTATTGACTTGTGCTGCAACCAATCAATGGTAGCCAGCCTTCATTCCAAAAGAAGGTGTCCCACCCCTCTCTGTTTCTTTTTCCATTCCAGGTCTGAGAACTGCAAAGCAGAAGAAGGAAGGAAGGAAGGAAGGAAGGAAGGAAAGAAAGAAAGAAAGAAAGAAAGAAAGAAAGAAAGAAAGAAAGAAAGAAAGAAAGAAAGAAAGAAAGAAAGAAAGGGCGGAGGCCAGGAACCATTGAGTAGAGGGCCTTCCTCCACCCAGCCCAGGACATTCCCCAACACTTGCTGGCTTGCCATGATGCTCTGCTCTAGATGAGCTTCGGTGGGCTGGATCACCAGCCCTCCTCACACGATGAAATCTAAGATTTCTTCCTCCAGCGAAATGAAGCCAGCTCTGCCAATTAATCTAATAGCAGCAGTCCTGCACCTGGCCGTGTCCAGAGTCAACCAGCTGGACCCAGGGACGCAGGGATATTCTTATTGAGCTTTTTCCATCCTGCGCCACAAACTCCTGCTGCTTCCACTCCCGGGCTACTTGTCCCATTTGAGACCACTTCAGAATCTTTTCTATGTAAGGATGCCACAGTTTTGCTTTGTCATAATATGTTCTATGACGAAGGGAGAATTCAGTGTCAACTGAAAATCTCCCGGTTGGCCCCAACTGGAAACAGAAGCGAAGCCCTGTAGTGGTAACCAGTTCAGAAGACGTCGTTCCATAATTCCATCATTGGTTTCATTCAGAAAGAAAGACTGGCATGATGCTTTCTTCTCAAGTCAAGTCCCATGGTTGTCTTTTTCTAGAGTTACATGGAAAGCTGAAGAGTTTGGATATTATTCTGCAGGAAATGTAACTAAACTGGTTCAACGTGTTTGAACTGGTTACCAAAAGACTTTGGAAAGTCAGTATTTGACCCCACACTGAATGGGAGAGTTCCAAAAGAATCACGAATTTGAACTGGAATTGACCCTCAGTTGGAATTGGTTTGACTCCCTGCACAGGTGATTTCTTACTTTTCTGAGATGTAATATATGAGCTTTTGTTCCAGGTTAATTGTGAGCATCCTTTCCCACTTCCATATGTCCTGGTGGTTTCTTGTCCCAACTGGAATGAAATACAATACCACGATAAACATGAGTGCTTTTTCAATGTTGCATTCTCAAGACCGGTTGTCACTCATATACTCATGTCTGATCTTTTCTTCCTCCCCATAGAACAAGAACATTGAGGTGCTCCAGAAGATTATCAGGGCTTTGCTGGAGGAGGCCCCCTCTGTCTGGAGTTTAATCAGCATCTTGAAGGTAAGTGCAATGTATGCCCTATTCAGACAGTAGGTAGTACATGTGTGGAGGTGTCTAAACACTGGTAAATGATTTTGTGTGCATGACTGTAGTTGCATACATTTTAAAAGTGAGCCTGGGCACGGGCCCCTCATAGGCCTGGTCCAGCTAGGAAGTGTCATGCAGTGCCTGAAAACTGGACTGCCTTTTGGTTACATGGTTTTCATTCACCCCTCAGCTCGTACATGGTCCTTTTCTGCACCTTTCCCAGCTCTAACATAATCTGGCTGAGCTGGGCTGACCAGAACTACACCCCACATGTCAAAGGTCTCTGCCCCAAAGTGTTGGGGCAGCTGTCTCGACCCAATTCCTCAGCCAGGAGGAGGACGGTGCACCATCTGGAAGCCTATTGGGCTACCTGTATTGCTGCCCCTCCTTCTGTTCTGCACTCCTTCCCTGCCCCATTGGCCCCCTCTCCTGCCAATGTCTGCTTAAGGGTCACTTTCTCACCTTCTCCCTGCTCTCTTCTAGGCTGTGAAGAGTCTGCCGTTGCTGCAGGCGGCTGTTTAAGACCTCCCCCACCAGTGACTCCGCCAAGTGCAAGCCCCCCAGACGGAGGTTCTTTAAATGGAAACACCGCATTGAGCCAACTCCAGATCCAGATCCAGCTCCTGCAGGGGGCTCCCCAGCAGTCTCCGGAGTCACCATCGGTGAGGAGGTGCCCCAGGCTCCTGGGAAATGCTTGAGACTTGGGGTGACTCTTTGGGGAGGGTGGGACATCTAGTGCTTGGGATCCTGGCAGACTTGTGGGTCTGAATGAATGGCCTTTGGCGAGAAGTCGCTTCCCTTTGGGAGATGCTAGGGATGTGTATAAAACTGGTTTGCCCGGTTCGGTTCAGGTCCGAACCGGGTCCGAACCGGGAGGGGGTGGTTCGGTTTTGGTTTTGTCCGAACCACCCCCTGGTTCGGTTCGGAGCTGAACCGAACTGGTTTGGAGCTGAAAACGTAGCTAGGATGGTAGCTGGCACCCAGGGGTACCTGTCATCCAAACCCCAAAGCAATCGGATACTCGTACGATTTTTTATGAATTTTTGAAAATTATTATTATTATTTGCTCATAGGATATAATGGGATTTGAACGAGACCATTATTCCTTATTGTGGAGCACCCATGAGTGCCAACAACCATGCAAACCCTGAAGCAATCAGACACCCCTATGATTTTTTATGAATATTTGAAATATTTTTAATTATTTTTCTCATAGAGTATAATGGGACGCAAACCAGTCCATATCCCCTATTGTGGAGCACCTAGGGGCACAAAAGCCAGATGGGTGGTAGACAGGCAGGGGTGCCTACCACCCAAAAAATCCCAAGGCAATTGGACACTCCTCTGATTATTGGTGAATTGTTAAAATATTTTTGAATTCCTCATAGAGAATAATGAGGATTGCAGCAGAAGGCCCAGAGCGAGTGGTGGTGTAGTGCACATAGGGTGTCAACCATCCCCATGGGTTTCTAACCCATGGGGTACAGGGTTCTGTTGTTTCTGAGGTATTGTGTGGATTCTATGATAGCATATTAGAGTGGATTCATGGTGTCTCATTGAAAAATCTCATTTGTCCACAGAGAAAGGGCAGTGGCAAACCAGGCAAGATCTGTGATCAACCCTTTTTAAAAAGATGACCATTAATTTGTTAAGTATTACAGTCTTCTCCCAATCAGGTCCTTCCCAGACCAGGATTGGACGTTTTAGGAAAAAAGAGGAAAAACCATCACAGACTTTGCTGGGTTGCCATTTTCCTCTTCTTTAGAGGAGCTTCCATTGGCTGGATCACCAGCCCTTCTCACACTACGAAATATAATATCTCTCCCTCCAGCAAAATGAAGCCGGCTCTGCTGTTCAATGTGAAAGCAGCAGTCCTGCACGTGGCGGTGTCCGGGGTGGACCAACTGGACCCAGGGACCCAAGTAAATTCTTCTTGCGCTTTTTATCTTGCGAAGAAAACGTGACACCGCTGTCAGTACGAGTGATTTTTCAATGTTGTATTCTCAAGACCGGTTGTGTCTCCTACTCATGACTGATCTTCTCTTTCTCCCCTTGAAGGAGAACATGGCATCCTGCAAGAAGGTGCTCAGGGGGCTGCTGGAGGAGGCCACCTCTATCCAGAACATAATTGGCATCTTGAAGGTAAGTGAAATGTAAGCCCTATTCGGACATTAGGTATTAGATGTATGCAGGTGTCTGAACACTGGTACGTGATTTTGTGTGCATGACTGTAGTTGCGTTCCTTTTCAAAGTGAACCTGGGCACGGGCCCCTCACAGGCGTGGTACAGAGAGGGAGTGTCAAGCAGTGCCTGTATTAAACAGCATGTATGAATTGCTGTCCCTGTGTCCAGATCTGCACCTGTGCACTGTCCACTCGTGGTCCGAGTGTGCAACATAAGGTGTGAATGGGGCTTCTTTCTTCATCCTCTCTGACATCCGAATGTGGCCTGACAGAAAGAGGCAGCAGACCCCATTCTCTTAGTTTATTGAAGATATGTCTAGGTGCCTTGCGATGACTCTGAGATGCTGTTTCAGTGCGATGACTCTGAGATGCTGTTTCAACCCACAGGAGCTCCACACGTACATCAACTCAGAGGAGTCCTGACTGCAGGCTCTGGGCCAAGAAGACTACAGATACGCTCTGGCTCACATGGCCAGACTGCCCAATTTGGAAGTAAGTACCCTGCTGTGGACATGGCTTCAGCATCCTCTGCTTCAGCATCCTCTGTGGGCCCCCTTGTCAGATTCCAGGTTCAGAAGAAGACCTCCCAGTGGTCTCTCGTCACACAGGGGCTGCCGGGCAGCATACTTGCTGGAGAGAGGCTGTTTCCACTGGGGCTCACCGAATGCCCCTGGGGACAGCAGCAGGGGCAGGAGGAACAGAAGAGAGCTGGGTCCCCCCAGTGTCTCTTCTGGCTGCCCAGTGCCCAGAAGAGCCACGCTAGATCTTTGGGAACCCTCAACTTTGTATCCAACTAGATCATCTTCAGTTCTTAACTGCTTTGGATATGGTGTCACATTGACATGGCGGGGAAAAGTCCATCTCTATTTCTGCCTGGCCACATGGAAGGTTCTGTTTCGGAAGGAAGAGGAGTTGGCTCATCATGACATCCAGAGCACCATCAAAGGTAATGCCAATTTCCAGGGAATTGGGGAACTCAAAACTGTCTCCTTGGAATCCCAGAATGGGCCTGAGCGACAAAGGTCATCGTTTGTCCAAGAAGCACCAGTTTTGCTCTGACCGCTCTGTGGCAGGCCTCCCGAGTGGGCATGTCTCCAACTCCCGACCCCTCTCACAGGGGTAAAAATGGTTCTTGCAGGCAAAGACCTTGCAGCTAAACTGTGAGGTCTGGAAGCCATGCTTGCCTTCCGCTTTGGGGAACCCCAAGGCAGAAAGTGTCCGATTAGATAGACCCTCCTCTATTTGTTCAACATGTATAAGTCCCTCCTTACCTAAGTCAATTAACACCAGAATATCACATCTTTTCTCATCTCTTCTCTTCTCTTTAGATGGCCTCATCTTAGAGGATTTCCATGAAAAGGAGGAGTTTGTCGCATCCTACATTTCCTTCCTCTTCTTTTTAATGCTAGCAGCCTAAAGCTAGGAGAATATCTGCCTGGAGGAATTACATGTTTTTAAAAATACGTATCATACATATTACATGATTGTTTTTAACAATGGCTTTTAAATGGTTTTGTATTTTATTTTGTATTTTCTTTGCCCCTCCCCCTTTTTGATCTGTTATGATTGTCAGGATCTCCCTGTTAGGATCTCCCCTGATGGCGGCAACTCAGAATGCACGTACTCTGTGCTCCCTCTGTGCTCCCTGTGGACTTCACTGCTTTTTGCACTGTTGGACAGGACCTGGAAACTATCCGTGGTATATGAGGATGACTGGAAATAACCTTTGAGGTCATTTCATAACACTCACGGTCTAATTTTTTGGGTATGTCCGTGTATAACCTTGTTCTTCGCATTTTGTGTCCCCCGCCCCCCAAGCTTACCTTCTGAGTGATGGCACTATCTAAAAATACATTGGCTTAAAAAGTTGTGCCATCTCCAGGTTCTAGCAACTCTGCTGAGACCTTCCACCACAGATCTCTTAGTGTTGCAGGTAAGAGATCTGTTACTGTGGTGACTGTTGCACTCTTTATCTGCATTGCTCTGTGGTCAGATCCCGTCTGAAGAGTTCCTGGGAAATGCACTAGAGACCTTGGAACCTCTCAGTAGTTTTAACCATACATTTATGTTCTTAAATACCTCTTAAGCTCAATGTGGTTGGGAAAGGTTGGACAACATGATCTTGCCTCAAGCTTCCAGTCGTCCTCATACGATAAGAAGACATTAACCATTTGTTTCCCATGGATGCTGAGGTTGGGTGTCAATTACCTGAGCACGGATATGCAAAAGGGCGGATATCAGATCCACAGATAACGGGCTTTGCCTGTAAAGCAGATCCCTTTCTAGCCCATCCAGAGATGCCAATGTGAAAGGAAACCCCTTCATCCTCTGGGCCTACTTTGCTTCTTCTTTATAGATATTATTGGGGCGTTGTGGAATTCAAGCTCAGGAAAACATCAGCCGTGTCCTTTGAATACTGTGTGAATTGGCTCTCACTAGCATTTGTTGCAAGGTTTTCCTGTCCCATTTCCTAACTAGGAGCTCACATATTCTGCTTCCAGCCATTAAGATCCATTGGAAATGTGGATTTGTCACATCCCTTATTATGGGCAGCTGGGCAAGAAGCTGTAGCCACTACTTATATTGCTTATATTGCACAACTGCTTAGAAATCCTGCTACAGCTTATTTTATGGGGAAACAGGGTACGCTAAAAAGGACACAATCTGACACTTTGTTTCAGTCGGAGACCAGCGTGAAGTCAAGACAAATATAAAAGAGGAGATAATCAGCATTCTATGGGATCAATAGCACCCAATAAAATCCAAAAAGTCCTCCTCAGCACAAAGTCACTGGAAATACTACTAAAATACTACTAAAATAATTTAAGATAAAAGGGGCAGCATATTCCTGCTTATAGGACTATTACAACTCAAAGCTCAGCTCAACTCCCAAAACTGGGAGGGGATATACAATTCAGGCGCTCTATAAAATATTATCATTAAATTAGCTGCTTTTGAGCTGGCGATACCTGGCCCCACATGCCCACCTGCAACTAGCCAAGTTGTGGCTACAAATTGCTCTGGCATTAAGTCCGTCGTTTATTTGCCCATTTTTAAGCTCTTCCAAAAGCGAAGGGCTGCACTGCAAAATTTGGCTACCCGTCTAGTGGCACAGGAATTGCTTCCTTCCAGCAGCCTAGCAGTCATCTGAGGTAAATCGAGACCTGGGCATTTGACTGTCAAAGGGTGTATGAGATCCCGGCGCAGGTCTCTATAGAGCAGACATTCCAACAACACATGGGTAACTGTTTCAACTTGACCCTCACCGCATGGGCAGAGCCTCTCCCTGTAGGGGATCCCTCTATATCGTTCCTCTAAGAGGGCTGAAGGCTGGGCATTGCATCTTGCCAGGGTGAAAACTCTTCTAAGAGGGGGCACCTCCAAGACAGTGAGATAGGGGGCTGGGGCCAAACAATACCTCACTGATTCCTGGCACTGAAAGTCAGGTACCCTTGCCATATCTGTTTGTCTCTCAATAACCTCTGTTTGATGAGCTTCCTAGCTGTCTCCCAACTTTGCGTAAGCAGGGCAGACTGATCAAGGCCCAAAGAAGTCATCTTTTGGTTCAGTGAGCGCTTCCAGATCGACTGATCAGAGTCCGCTAATACTAAGCGGCACACCCACCCTAATGGGTGTAGGCTGCCACCCCAATTTCATGGGGGTGGGACAAAGGGCTGATTTTTTGTTCATTTCTGAGGGTTTTCTTGGGTGCAGAGTGCTAGATTCATTCATTCATTCATCAAGCAGCATATAGTACTCTCAACTCTAAATGACCCTAACACTCTCACTTTCTCTCACTCTCTCCTTTATTACTATGACGAGTATGGGAATGAATCAATCTAGCACTCTGCTGCACCCAAGAAAACCCTCAGAAATTCACAAAAAATCAGCCCTTTGTCCGATCCCCCTGAAATTGGGGTGGCAGCCTACACCCATTAGGCACTACCCCCCCACCCCACTCTTTTGGGGCAGATCCACTTTCTGCCCCCCCATCTGCCCCAAAGACACAAAAACTTCAGAAATTCACAAAAAATCAGCCCTTTGTTCCACCCCCCTGAAATTGGGGTGGCAGCCTACACCCATTAGGCACCACCACCCCACCCCACTCTTTTGGGGCAGATCCACTTTCTGCCCCCCCATCTGCCCCAAAGACACAAAAACTTCAGAAATTCACAAAATATCAGCCCTCTGTCCCACCCCCCTGAAATTGGGGTGGCAGCCTACACCCATTAGGCACCACCACCCCACCCCACCCCACTCTGCTGCCCCATATCCCACTCCAAGTCCAGCAACAGTGCCCTGCCCTGAACCTCACCTCATCCAAACTTTTTTGGCCCACTACAGTAAACAGACAGGCACAGCCAGGAGGGAACACGCATAGCATGTGGAGGACGCACGCAAGACAACAACACTCCGCAAGTGGAGCAGCAAGGCTTGGCATGTTGTTGTTGCCCCCTCCTAGCCCACACAGCTTTGAAGAGTAACGGATGATGATGGCAGATAAGAAGAGAATGGCAGCACGCACGTGTCTCTGGACATTTCTTTTCCTGTCTGACTCTGTGGCATGAGATCGCCGCATCTATGTATGGGCAAGCACAATCTTCAAATAAAATGCTGTCAATCAACTCTCAAACATGACCCGATCTTCATTTGGAAACATAATACATCTCCCCACACACACGCACAGGCACAGTGAATTGCACCTGTCCTGTCCTTTACCGGGCCCCACACGGCCACACCACACCACACCACATCACACAACAACACCACACACCACGAAGAGGTCTCTGCAACAAAGCAAGCTAGAATTTGCAGGCTTTTTCGGATTGCATCCCAATGCATACCGCAGATACTGGGCAGAAAGACTGTGTGCAATCACATGATACAACATTACCACTAGTTTGGAGTCTAGATGCCTTTATTCCCCTGTGTGTGTGCACTGTGCGGGTGTGCTGCTCACTCACTCTGCAAGAGGGTTAGGGCTGAAAGGGCTGTGTCGCCTCAGCTTGCAATGTGTGCTCTCTCTGTCTGCGTGAGACAGACATTTGTGTGAGGGCTGCACCAGCATCAAGCTCATCATTGGCAACACAGGTTTTGCGGGGGAGGGGAGGGGAGGGGGGGTGCATGTGTGTGTGTGTGCCGCTTCAGGCACAGCAGTAGTACTACTCCCATTGTGGCCAGAAAAAGCAGGCAGCAGCAGAGCAGACCATCTCACTCAGCGGCGGCGGCGACAACCTAATAGCTCAGTAGACCAAGGCAAACCACATATTTGGATTTGAACAGAGGAGAGCATGAAGATTAAGAAAGAACATCACCTGACAAGCAAGCCAAAATCAGAAATAAGCACATCACATTGAGAAACGCAGCAGACAGACGTTTTTTAGATTTCAGCTTCAATGCTATTGTTCATGGGAGGAAGCAATGATGACGACAGTTTTATCAGGCAAGCAGGCTAGCAATTAGCAGCAGCAAGCCCTCTCAGTGACAGTGTGTGTGCCCCCCTTGCCAGGAGGCACAGGCCCATTGCACAGAGCCACTACTCTCCCCCCAGGGATGTCCCTTCCAATCCTGACTGTGCCCCCCCCCATGCACACGCAGCAGCCTGTCTCTGAGGTTGTGGATGGATGGTGCGCTGCCCTACGGCCCAGCCTTCAGCACTGGGCAAGTGGGTGCTCCCAGCATCGGGGGGGGGGGGCACCACAGATTTCTTCTGCAGAGACAGCGACTACAGCTCCCATTGTCCCTAGTCTTGATGGTGGCCAGCCATCGAGACAGTGGGAAATGGGAGTTGTAGTCTCTCTCTGCCACATCTATGGTAACCCCTCCCTCATGCTGGGAGCACTCACCTGGCAGTCCACCATCCCAGGCTGACAGTGCAGCGGTGCCTGTGTATGCATGCGTGTCTGGATGTGCCAGCAGCACTAAGGGGCATGTTTTAGTGGCAGGGTGGGCTTAGAGGGATGGACTGTGACACATCTTCTGGCCGGGATGAACTGCCGTGGCGTTGGAGGCGCTGCATAGGGGGGGTGACGCGAGTCACTCGCCCTCCACAGCCAGTTCGGGGTAGCCCAGCAGGGGGAGGTTGGCCTTCAAGAAGACGAGCTGCTCGACCAACTCAGCATCCAGGCATGAGCGCAGAGGAGTCACCACGTCCCCGGCCATGGAGAACAACCTCTCGCTCGAGACGCTGGTTGGCGGGCAAGAGAGAAACCGGACAGCAATGGACGCCAAGTCCGGCCAGACTTTGCGACGCGTTGCCCAAAAGGGGAACGGCTCACTCTCCTCGTCTTCCGTCGCCTCCTCCAGGTACTGCAGAACAGTCTGCTCAGCACGGCTGGGGCGAGGGACAGGCTCCTCCCGTCTCCCCGGCATGAGACTAGCATAGCCCCTGAGCCACCGGGTGGTGGTTCGAGGTCGCACTGGCTGCTCTGCTGGTCCCACTGCTGGAGAAACCACGCCGCTGGACTGGGAAGAAGTGGTGGGGGGGGTGGCAGTGCTGCTGCTGCTGCTGCTGGGGGTGGGATGCGCAGTGCCAGCCTGCGACCAAGACCCCTCCTCCTGGTCGTCTGCTGCACTACCTATCCCTAGCCTCCTTTCCTCTTCACGCTTCACGTGTTCGACCAGGAGGTCCCTCCACTGCACCACTTCTAAGGGGGACAGATCTGAGTAAGGACCCAGCTGGGCACCGTACAGTAACTGTGCCAATGATTTCGCCTGAAAAAGTTTTAAGGCCGCTGAGATAAGATGCCCACCCCTGGATCTGTAGAACCGCAAAATAGCTCGGGCGCTGTTTTGGGCAGCCTGGGCCACGTGCAAAGCATGAGCCCGTCTTGTATTCGATGAGTGAACAGCTACCCCCAAATATACAAAGTTTTGGACCTGCTCTATCCTTTGTCCGTCGATTTTCCAAACCCATCTCTTGGGTCTCCTAGCAAAGGAGAGCATCTTTGTTTTCTGGTAATTAATACTCAGCCGTTCACTCTTTACAATAGACAGCCAATGCCCCAAAGGCCCTCCTAAGCCCAACTGGGGTTCTAGCCAGAATGGCCGCGTCATCTGCATACAGCAGCACCGAGATACTTCTTCCAGCTAGCTTGGGAGGATGGAAATCACAGCTATCTAGATGGGTCACCATATCATTAATATAAAAGTTAAACAGCAGGGGCACCAGCACACATCCTTGATGGACCCCCTTTCCAATTGGAATAGCTCTGGTTAATCCTCCTTGCGGGTTGCACCTAATCCTCATGATTGGTGATACGTGTAAAGCTCTAATTAGGGCTAAGAGTCGCCGGTCAATGGAGGAAACTCTCAGTTTATCCCAGAGCCTGTCCCGTGGGATTGAGTCAAAGGCGAACCTAAGATCGACAAAGGCAACATGCAAGGACTGAGCATATTTCTGTGCTAGATGATGCAGAACAAAACAGTGGTCAACGGTAGACCTCCCTTCTTTGGATCTTCTTTACAGATATCATGGGAGCATTGTGAAATTAAAAGGGCATGGCTGAAGTTGTCCTCAGGTTGAATTCAAACCCAGTTATCCATGGATCCTATATCTGCGGACCGCTAGAGGCATTGAGAGTAGAGGTCGTGAGTGGGGGTCTCCCTCAACTATTCTACCTGCTTCTACTCTATGACCCCTGATCTGACTCTTCCGCAATTCCTCTGCTGATGAGTCTCAATCCTTCCTTTCCCAATCAATCCGGGTGGCTGGAAGGAAGGGCACGGCCCGCTCCCCACCCGTTAAATGTGTAGAAAGTTGATCTTTATGGAAGGAGCGGAGGCAGCAGTGCCCGGGCTGACGCCTTGCCTGCACATGCTCCAAGCGATGTGCTTGCATGATGGCCAGTTTGAAGAACTACTCCGAGAGAGAGAAAATAAGATTCCAGGATCCGAGATACATTATCGATTGATTGATTTTATTGAACGTATTTATGTACCACCCGAAACGTATGTCTCTGGGAGGTTTACAATAAACAGTACACATGAAACAAAAATAAAACATGAAAATCATTTATTGTCCTTGCTTGGCGTGAAAACGTGAAAGACACCAATTTTTGTATGAAACTGAAAACAAAATAAATCCTTTATTGGGTCTGTTGGGCAAAATGAAGAAAGCATCTCAAAAGGGAAAACCTCTTCTGGCCATGACTTCCTGATGGGGGAAAGAAGGGCTGGATAAGGGCCGCTTCTCGGCCATGGTGGTGATGGACTTCCTGGCCCCTGCTCAGCGGTCGCTGCAGCGGTGCTGGCGAGAGGGAAGACAGGTAATGTGGCGGCACTCACGGCAGGAATCAGCTGGACCTGCTCGGCTGCTGGACAGTGGAGCGCCACAGGATAGATCCAGCCCACGGACCCTGAGTTGGACATCCCTGTTCGAGGTTGTTGTGTCTTATAGACAGGTCAGTAGATTTGAATGACGTCTTCCCTTTCATCAATGGGCCAGATCCCATTGGCCTGTACATTGGGTAGTGAGGTCTTCCAGTCCCATGCCTTCATAGGTATCTTGCATGGTTGGCTTCGATATACTGGAGGGCTTCACGCGGTACACGTACCCTGAGTTGTATGAACACGGTCCAACAGAGTGTGGATTTGGAAAACAGGGACCTATGTAACATAAAGGGGAGGAGGGTTAACGCAATGCAGTTTTTAAAAAAGCCTTGCCATGAACTGGAGCACAACTTCTTATGATGCTGCTATGTGGAAGAACTGCATGCAGACAGCACTGTGTGTGCTGTCAGCCTAAATTCTGTGTGTGCACTGACAGCCTAAATTCTGCAACAAGCAAGGTTGAGTTCTGCAATGAGATAACTGATGCAAATTAAACCCCTTCCCATTATTTCTCTCACTTTGAACAAAACCATTGTGCTTCTGTTGACTATAGGAATGGAAAGGGAAGGGTACACAGCCATGAAGTTGTGGCCTCTGAACAATGGAAATCATCAACAACAACAACAACAAATATGTCTATACCACATTCAACAAATGTTTCCAAAGCGGTTTACATAAAGAAATCATATATAAATAAGATGGATCCCTGTCCCCAGAGGGCTGAAAATCTAAAAAGAAACCTAAGAGTCACTGGAGGTGCTGTGCTGGGGGTGGATAGGGCCAGTTACTCTCCCCCTGCTAAATGAAGAGAATCACCATGTTGAAAAGGTGCCTCTTTGCCGCGTTAGCAGGGTCCTTCAGCATTCAAGGCCCAGGGGTCCTTCAACAGTATCAACTTCCTCTTAAGAACCATTTGCGTACCTTTCTAAAATCACAGGGGCTAGAAATTGGCTTTTGGTTTCAAAGAGGGACAGAAAGCTGAGACTCAAGAAGCTGAATTCTGTAACCGGATTCTGAAGACATTTTGGCACTTAAAAAATGCTGAAAATGGTCCCAATAACTACACAGCTCTGAAGAACATTCTTCTGCCATCCATCCTCTTGTAGTCAAAGCTCCACATGATTGACCCTTCCAAGAGAATCAACACCTCCTTGGGAATATCATTTTTTATATGTATGAGGGCAAGTTGGGTTCCAGCATTTTTCAAAACTGGTAGGGCATGCTATTCAGTTTGGCCCTCCCTTTCTTCGCTCCAGGTGCTGAAAGAGCTTCAGGTACTCCCAGGGGGAGACAGAGGCCTGGGATCTCCAATTGGATCTGAAGGTGTGGAACCCCATGCGATGTCCAGAGCTGTTTCAGCATCTTCCTCTGAGGCGGATTCTTCAGTTCAGGAATTTGGTGGTAGAGGGTCAAGGTCCGGCTGCTTAGGTGGTTGAGTTCTTTTATCTCTTGACTGAGACCAAGACCGGCAGTGCTGAGGAGAATGTGATCGGGACCGAGCGTCAGGATGGTCCAATCTCCCCGGATATTGGTTTCGATGTGGGGCTCAAGAGCAAGGGTGAAGATAGCGTCCTCTATCACCAATGCCAGATCTGTCGTCGAAGAAGTTAGTGGAACGATCAGGCATGATCAGATGGAGAGTAGTCTCAGTGTTGAGGTTCTCAGTAGCAATATGCTGAATCCTATGGGATAGTGTTTTGGAGAGTACAGATGGTGAGGGGATTCCCTGTGGCCCGGAGAGCCTTGGTATCACGTAGGGTCTCTTCTAGATCATTGGTATCGTGCAGGAGACTCTTTTCAGTCCGGAGGCGGCCGGTCTTGAGAAGATCAGCTAGTGTTGATGGTATCATTCTCCATATGTGCTTTGTTGATGTCACCTTCAGGATCGGAGGGTGATCTTGGTGTGACCTTCTCTGGGGTCTCCCTTGTTGGGAGTGGAGCGGTCTCTTGAGTCTATGTTGGGATGGTAATGATCCCTGTCTTGGCCCGGAAGTCACTGTGCAGACTTAAGGTTTGTAGATACTCAAGTCAGCTTTTTTGGAATCAGAGCTGATGACTGAGACTTTTTTGTGGACTTTAGGCACTAGAGATATCAGGGTGGGAGTGACGAGCTTCACGGGCCACACTCTATTGGCAGCACAGTGTAGTGTGTGCATTGGCTGAGGAATCTTTTCATTCGTAGTTGGTGAAAAATGCTGAGAATAGAAAGAAAATAGAAACACTTGATTTAGTTAGGATGCACATTCCAAAGTCCTGGGGAACCCTAGAAAAGGCTCGGATTTGGGTCAGCACCAGCTGAACCAGTGGCAACTGCAACCAAGCCTCCCCAGATGATCTGAATAGGCAGCAGCAGGGTTCATGAAGAAGGTAGCATTTCCTCTAATATCTTGGGCCTAAGCCCCAGAGACCAGCCTGGCTGCTGTATTCTACATACATTCGGCATTCTACAGACAAAAACTGCCCAATGTACAGTGCATGGCACTAGTGCAGGATGTTACCAGCATATGCGCCACTGTTTCCAGGTGGTCTATCTCCAGGAATGGACGTAGCTGGTGTATCAGCCTAATCTGATAGAAAGCCCTCCTGGCCAGTGCCTCAACCTGAGAGACCAGGAAGAGGCTTGGGTCCAGAAGTACTCCCAGACTACATACGGGTTCTTTCTGGGAGAGTGTAACTCCATCCAAAACAGGCAGATCTAAGCCACTTCCTATGTCCCAACTTCCCACCATGAGTACCTTTGTCTTCCTTGGATTCAGCCTCAGTTTGTTCTCCCTCATCCGGCTCATCACAGACTCCAGGTAAGTCTTTCGGGAAGTTAGGCCATTTCCTAAGGCAGTTGACATGGAGAAAGAGGTCTGGGTGTCAGCATATGGGTAACACCCTGCACCAAATCCCTGACGATTTCCCCGCACCGATCCATGTAGATATTAAAAAGCATTGGAGATAGAATGGAGCCCTGTGCAACCCCATACAATAGCTCTCCTTTGGAAGAGCAACAATCTCCAAGCAACAGCACCTGGGACCTACATGAGAAGTAGGAGTGGAGCCACTGCAAAGCGGTGCCTCTCACTCCCGACCCCTCTCCCTACCCCTTCAGGTGCTCCAGGAGGTGCCATGATTCACTGATATCAGAAGGATCGGCTGAGAGATCCACAAGGATCCACAGGCTCACACTCCCCCTGTCAATGCCCAATTGGAGATCACCCAACAGGCCAACCAAGTCCTTCTCAACCCCATCGCCCAAACGGAAGCCATTTTGAAGTGGGCCCAGATCATCTCCTTCTTCCAAGACTCCTGGAGCTGAAATGGCACTACCCTCTCAGTCCCCTTGCCCTACCATGGGAGGTTGGAGAAATGCCTAGAATGGGATCCAATGCAGGTTTCTTCAACAGTGGTCTAATCATGGCCTTCCTGAGGCAAGGAGGCATCCTGCCCTTCCTCAGAGAAGCATTAATGATGCTTCCAAGACCTTCTCCAATCACCTCCTTGCTAGATGGTATAAGCCATGTTGGGCAAGGATCAAGAAAACAGGTAGTCAAGTGAAGTCTCCCAAGCAGCTTGTCCACATCCTCCACTCTCACAAATGGAAAATGATCCAAATTCACTGTGCAAGAGGAGCTTCCGGACACCTCCACAGTAGGCTCTGCACTACCTGTAGAGTCTAGTTCCGTTGGATGAAGAGAGTTTTCATCTGCAAACATCTCGTTTAAAATGTCAAAGTGGGTAACTGATGGATCCAAATACTCATTCAAGGGAGGAGGGTCATGTACTAACCCTTTCACAACTCGAGACAACTCTGCTGAACGTGAGCTTGCAGAAGCAATGCGGGCAGAAAAGAACTGCTTCTTTGTGGCACGCATGTGATTGATGGATGGAGTGCTGTCAAGTCGGTGTCAACTCTTAGCAACCACATCATTTTGATAATGGAAAGGCAAAATGTTCTTAATAAAAAATGATTTTGCCATCGAATGAATTCTTTGCTTTGCATCAATATTGGGTTTCTGTATCATATACCTTTTTCACATAAGAAGTAATATAGCTACTCCTGCTAACTTGGCAAAGAGGTACCTTTAACTTGGTGATTCTCTTTATTTAGCGGGGGAGAGTAACTGGCCCTATCCACCCCCAGCACAGTATCTCCAGTGACAGTTGCTGGTGTCTGTCTTATGTTTCTTTTTAGATTGTCAGCCCTTTGGGGACAGGGATCCATCTTATTGATTTATTATGTCTCTGTTTAAACCGCCCTGAGCCATTTTTGGAAGGGCGGTATAGAAATACAATAAATTATAAAGAATAAATACGTCCAAATTGGATCTATCCAGATTCTAATGTCAGAAAATGAAATTAGAGCCAAAGAACATGTTTCCCATTTCAGGAGTAACCTGAAGGGTGTGTCTTCAGGGTGAGACCACTGTATTTGGAATTTGAGCAAATGCTTTACAGATCCTACACACGATTGCTGTCTGGAACACAAGACCGAAGGGATGGAATCAGGATGACAGAAATGGGGATCTGCTGAGTCAAAGACAGCAGCCAAGACAGGAGGTTCATTGAGGCCGGGTGGGCCAACGTATATGACGACACTTGGCTTGGTGGATCCTGGGTGGTTTAGACCTGCATTCAATGTTTGTGTACAATTCCATATGGGAACACCAACCAGTGATCCTGTTCTTACGTGTGCACGGAAGGTGTCAGGGTTTCCATATGAGAGCCACTTTCACTTTGACAAGCAACACTACTCTAGAGATTTGCATCAGAGGATAAAATGGGGCACAAGCTGGGGCAAGTCCTCTCCGCCTTTCCCTGTTCTTTCTTCTGTTTTTCCTCAGCATCCAGCCCTCAGAGGGATACCTGCAATCGTTCACCGGGCTCCCCAGAGCTCACCTGTCTATCAACAGACCTATCTTCCATTAATTGGCGTAATTCTTAAGCGAAGCCGGTGGCACTCCCGACATCTCCAAGGGAATCCCGCAACATAAAGATGCATTGTGCAAAGCAGTCTGTCCTGAATCTACTGCCACTGGGTAACCAAGTTCTATTATTGTTGTAGTAGTTGTTCTATCTCAGTCTAGAAAACCAAACAAAAAGACAAAAGATTGAGTCTCCGGTTCAAATGGCTATTCAACCACTCCCACCCACTCCATTCTGATACTCATACAATTACCATACTCCTCCTCCTCATTGAAGTCCTCCAGGACAAGATCATCTGAAGGGAAGAGAAGAGAAAAGATTGGGGTTTCTTCTTTCAATTTGCTAAGAGAAAAGTTAAGGAGGGACAGGTCCATGTTGAATAAATGAGGAGGTTCTAATGGGTCACTTTTTGCACTGGGCTTGCCAAAGTGGAAGACAAGCATGGCTTCCAGACCTCGCAGTTTCGCTGCAAGGACTTTCCCAAGAAGAACCATGTTTGGCCATGTAAGAGGGGTTGGGAATTTGAGACATGCCCACTCGGGAGGCCTGCCACAGAGAGGTCAGAGCAAAACTGGTGCTCACTGGACGAATGATGACCTTTGTCACCCAGGCCCATTCTGGGATTCCAAGGAGACAGTTCTGCCCTCCCCACTTCCCTGGAAATTGGCATTACCTTTGATGGTGCTTTTAATCAAACGATGTGTCAAGTCATCTTCTATGCGCAAGAGAGCCTTGTGTGTGGTCAGCTGTAGAAATAAAGACGGACATGTTTCTTTCATGTCAATGTGACACCATATCCAAAGCAGTGAAGAATTGAAGATGACCCAGTTGGGAACAAAGTTGAGGATTCCCAAAGATGGAGTGTGGCTCTTCTGGGCACTGGGCAGCCCGAAGAGACATGGGGTGGGGGTGGGTGACAGCTCTGTCCTGTTCCTCCTGTTCCTCTGTGAGCCCCAGTGGAAACAGCCCCTCTCCAGCAAGTGTGCTGCCAGGCAGCCCCCTTGTGACCAGAGACCAATGGGAGGTCTTCTTCTGAACCTGGAAGCTGACAAGGGGTCCCAGAGGATGCTGAAGCAGAGCCAAGCCATGTCCACAGCAGGGTACTTACTTCCACATTGGGCAGTCTGGCCACATGCTGCAGGACGTAGACGTAGGCTTCTCGGCCCAAAGCCTGCAGAAGGGGCTCCTCTGATTCAATATACCTGTGGAGCTCCTGTGGGTTGAAACAGCAGCTCAGAGTCATTGCACTGGCCTAAATCATCCCTTGCCATGCTACTGAGAGCTAAGCGCAGTAGGAATTTGTTCCACTACAGGAACATCCCTTGCTTGTGTCCCAAAGGAGTCTAAGGAGGATCTAATTCCATATAAACATCCCCCCCCCCAATAAAGTTGACAAGATCTTCAATATTCCTGAAAGTTGCTTATGGGAGTGATGATTTTTTCTGTCTTCTCAGCCAGTTGGCTTCTAATAAGGAAGTGACCTAGATGTATCTTCAATAAACTAAGAGGATGGGGTCTGCTGCCTCTTTCTGTCAGGCCACGTTCGGATGTCGGAGAGGATGAAGACAGAAGCCCCATTCACACCTTATATTGCACACTCAGACCACGAGTGGAGAGTGCACAGGGGCAGATCTGGACACAGGGACTGCAATTCATACATGCTGTTGAATACAGGCACTGCCTGACACTCCCTCTCTGTACCAGGCCTGTGAGGGGCCCGTGCCCAGGTTCACTTTGAAAAGAAATGCAACTACAGTCATGCAGACAAAATCATGTCAGCGTTCAGACACCTGCACGCATCTGCTACCTAATGTCCCAATAGGGCTTTCATTGTGCTTACCTTCAAGATGCCAATGGTGCTGTAGACAGAGGGGGCCTCCTCCAGCAACCCCCTGAGCATATTCTTAAAGGATGCCATTGTCTCCTTCGAGGGGGAAAGAGAAGATCAGTCATGAGTAGGAGACACAACCGGTCTTGAGAATACAACATTGAAAAATCACTGGTACTGACAGTGGTATCACTTTTTCTTCACAAGAGGAAAAAGCCCAAGAAGAATTTACCTGGGTCCCTGGGTCCACTTGGTTCAGCCCGGACACCGCCACGTTGAGGACTGCTGCCTTGAGATTGAAGGGCATAGGCGGCTTCATTTTGCTGGAGGGAGAAAGATGAGATTTCGTAGTGTGAGGAGGGCTGGTGATCCAGCCAATGGAAGCTCTTCTAGAGAAGAGGAACATGGCAACCCAGCAAGCGTCAAAAACGACGACAGGTCTGTGATGGTTTCCCTTCTCTTTTCCAAAAATGACCAATCCCCGTCTGGGGAGGCCCTGGTTCGCAAAAGGCCATAGTACTTAAGAAGATTTGTTTCTAAAAGAAAAACCTTCACTTCAATGGCCATCTTTTGGGAAAGGGGAGATCCAGTTACAGATCTGGCCTGGTTTGCCACAGCCCTTTCCTGACACAACCCCCTCCTATTTAATCTCCGTGGGCTATAAGCATACGTGAGTTCCGTGACGGTGTCCAGGCTTAACCTCAGCAGGAACCCAGGGTCCGGATGCTTTTTGACATCCTCCATAATTTCCTGGCAGAGATCAAAGAGCAGAAGAGAGTTGGTCACTACCCACGGACTTCCTTGGGATAGCTCCAGCCCCAAACACACACTTTGGACTGAGCCCTCGCTTGGGCATTCCCTTCCATTCTCTGCCACATCTCACTCACAAGTACGGCTTCCGCAGCCTCATTCTTATCATAGGTCAGGAGTTGACCACCCTGCGAACTGACTTCTTTGACGTCTTCTATTACAGTGGACAGGAACTGGGTCCAGCTGAAGATGACCTGAAAATTAGAAGCACTGAACTGTTAGTGATGGAAGGACTCTCCGTGCCTTCCTGCAAATGGAGCGGGCACCCTGACTTGGTGGGCTGCTCTCAACTCCTTTCTGGGGACACCACCTGCTCCATGGAATATCCTGCAGCTACTGCTTCTCAGGGAGAGTTCAGAGCTGGGAAAAGGATCAGAGCAGAGAGTGGGTGCTCCCAGATCCCGGATGGAAGAAATGCCTCTCACAGAGTTGTCTTGAGCTCTGTGGAGGAAGGCCCTCTACTCAAAGGTTCCCTACCTCAGCTCTGTCCATTTCCTCCGTGACAGTTGTCAGACCTGGAAGGGAAGAAGAATGGGAAGGGAGGGGGGATTCAGGACTTGAATTCCCATGAGGAATTAACCAACGGGAATTCCCTTTGTTGGAATTCAGGCTGGCTCCCGGGCTCCCAAGCACCAGATGGCTCACCTTCCCCAAAGGGTCAGCCCCAGTCCCAACCATTCCCCAGGAGCCTGGGGCACCTCCTCACCGATGGTGACTCCGGAGATGGCTGGGGTGCCTCCTGAGGGAGTTGGCGGTGGCGCTGGAGTCGGCTCAACCCGCTTGCTTCGTGGCCAGAACCTCCCTCTGGGGGGCTTGCCCTTTTCGGAGTCACTGGCGGGGGAGGTCTTAAAGAACTTTCTGCAGCATCTGCAGACTCTTCGCAACCTAGAAGAGAGCAGGGAGAAGGTGAGAATGCAACCCTTAAGCAGACATTGGCAGGAGAGAGGGGCCAATGGGGCAGGGAAGGAGTGCAGAACAGAAGGAGGGGCAGCAATACAGGTAGCCCAATAGGCTTCCAGATGGTGCACCATCCTCCTTCTGGCTGAGGAATTGGGTCGAGACAGATGCTCCAACGCTTTGGGGCAGAGACCTTTGACATATGGGGTGAAGTTCTGGTCAGCCCAGTTCAGCCAGATTATGTTAGAGCTGGGAAAGGTGCAGAAAAGGCCCACGAAGGTGCGGAGGGGTGGAACACGGAGGCAGAATTACAGGCTCCGAAGGCACTGCCAGGGACACCAGGCAGCTGAACTTAGAGGTGGTGCTGCTGGTGCCGGACTGCACACTCCTAGGCGCTCCAGCCCCCTCCTCCTGGTTGCGACCCAGCCTCCTCCTCTACTCTGAGCTCATTTAATCGGGTTGCTCTGCTAAAGGAGGGGTTGATTCAATTATTCCCCTCTACAATCGGGACCTCCGTGAAGCACGTCACAGTAGGCATCTTCAGAGCTGGTGCCCTTACTAATCGGGCAGGTGGACAGGCAGGCAGGCGGGGGTCTCTAGTCAGACCTGGCCCGGAACAGAGGGAGCAAGGCAAAGCTGTTATGGAATCCTACTAACCGTGCGAAGACGTATTTTCTCATCTTCTCCCCCATTTCCCTCCCTGTCTAACTATTCCCCCCTGACTAACTATCCCTCCTGTTCCTAAAACCTGACTGTCCCTCCCTCCCCCCCTAGATCCCTCCCAAAACCACCCCAAACAAACAACAAACAACAAGCAACAAAATAACAAACACTAACACTAACTTTAACACTGAATGGATAAATAAATGGATAAATCGATGAATAAATAAATGGATAAAGAAACAAATAGATGAATAAATAGATGGATAAACAGAAACAGAAACAGAAACAGACTCTCTAATACACTCTTTTCTCGCTATCTCTCCAACTCCTCTCCACCTCGCCTCCTCCCTCCTCGCCTAACTCACCCACAAAGAGCAGCTGAGCCCCGGAGGTGTCATAAAAGAGGATGTGTCATGAGCCTCAGCAATGGCCATTGGTCCTCTTGCCTCTAGTGGTTGCTTCAGGACTTGGAGGCATCCCCTGCCAAGCGGGCAAAGAGGCACCTTTTCAAAGGGCTGATTCTCTTTATTGAACAGAGGCCGCACGGGGGAGCAGTTGGCCCTACTCACCCCCTGCCCAGTAACCCTCCAGTGGTGGTTGCTGGTGTCAATCTTAGGTTCCTCTGTAGATTGTGAGCCTTTGGGGGCAGGGAGCCATCTTTATTCCTTTATTCTTACTCCACTTAAACTGCTTTGGAAACTTGTGTCGAAAAACGGTATATCAATATTAGTAGTAGTAGTCGAAGTTCTTCCAAACCTCACCCTTCCTGTTCATATGTCTGTTGATCTGAGAAATCAGAGGACTCTCTTCCCCACCATGTTGAAAGCAAAACCACCACCACAGGCCCCTCAGAGCAGACCCCTCCACCTCCGCCCACTGCCATTCATCCCGAGAGCCACCTTGGTTGCTGGGATGTGCTCTTGTTTCAGCCCGGCACGGGGACTCCTTCCTTCAGCGCAATCCTGACACTGATTCTCACCTGAGGGGACACACATCACTTTGCTGGCTCTGCCCTCTGGCCACTGCTCTTTGCTCTTTCCAGAGCGTGGCGATGCTGTCACTTGCCTGCCAGGAGGCAGCGTGGAGCAGGTCGGTGGCTGCTTAGCCTTCTCCACTCTGCCTCTTCATCGCTGACTTTGGCATTATTCAGCGGAGGGTGGCGGAAGAGGCAGCAGCAGGATTCTCCCTCCCTCCCTCCCTCTGAGTCTCAAAGCCAAGAGCTGATGCCCCAAGTGGAAGGAAGCTCTGAGCAGCTGCCTGGCTTCCCTTTGGACCCTCTTGTTTAGGGAACAGCAGGGCTCTCCTTCCCATGCTTGGAGAGGAGGAGACCCCGTGGAAGTGAAGGAGGGAGGAGGCTACTGACGTAATAGTGCAGCAGTCAACCACAGAGAGGCAGCCACGTGTCTTCTCCATGCTGCCTCTGGAGTCATACTTCAAAACCTGCTTGGAGGCAATGCATCAGTCATAGCTGGAGGGGCCAATATTCAGGTAGAAGAATGAGTTCATGGATGCTGGAGTTGGTCCGTTTGGGTGCAGACCCAAGGAAGAGAAGTCTGGAAATGGCTTGAGTGAAGTGTATGTGCAGGTTTGAAGGGGTGACCTTAAACTTCTCTGAGAAGTGGGATGTCTCTTTCAGGTGGAGAGCAAAAGTTTTCTGAACTCTTAATGGCTGTGTCCTCACCAGCTCATGAGGTTTACAAGTAGAGGGAGTTCCCTGTCCTAAAAAGGGCAAGTGGGCAACCATGAGGGTCAATCTCAAGTGTTGTTTAGCTTTCCACAACTGCTTGGATACCAACATTTCTCGCTGCTATACGCCGCAGCTACATTGCTTTCATAGGGCTGTAGAGCTGACAACTGATATTATGCTTAACAGCACAGCCATTGCCTGATGACGTTTGAAGACTTGGGGAAGTCTGTTTCCTGATGTCTGCTCTTCAGAGTCACAACGGCACCAGCTTCCGGCCTGCCTTTGAACCCCAACGTGAGTGACAACATGACACACTTGATGGTGGACTTCTCTCAGGAAAGGCACATGCTCCAGGCTTGAACGCTCATTGCTCAGATCCTAAAGGCGGCAAATGCTGAAAGAAACCTAGAGGAGGAAAACCTGATCAGCATAGCTCCAGAGATGACTGACAGTCTGTCTACACAATAGAAAGGAGGATACCCGTTTCTCACAGACAGAGAAGCAAACAGCAGGTTGGATTGAAAGATCGGGGGAGAGAGAGAGAGAGAGAGAGAGAGAGAGAGAGAGAGAGAGAGAGAGAGAGCGAAGTCTTTCAATGTAGCAACCAGGAATGAGAGGAATAGTTTTTTTATTGATTCTGGCGCTACGCCAGACATCCTGAATTCCCCTCAACTGTTTGATAGATGTAGACAAAAATGACAAAGTTGCTGTTTGGTTTGCTGATGGGAACAATAGTTATTCATCCAGGAGAGCAACTGCTGAACTGTCTAGTAAGCAACTGGATGGGGAAATGGAAAAGATTTTGATCCAAGATGCCCTCTTAGTCCCTGATATGGAGAGTAACTTAACCTCTGTGGGAGATGGAGTCAATCAAAGTTGCAAAGTGACTTTGCAGGACAAAGTTTGCTACATCAGCTAAGAAGGATGATTTCCTGATGCATAATATATATAGCCTATATGCATAAAGATGTGCTTTTTCAACTGGACTGTGTAACTAACAGGCCAGGCTTGCAGCCTCATGCAAACACAAGAACTGTTCGACCATATGGCTGAAAAGACTAGCACATAGGCAAATGCATGTGATAAATGAGCTTGGGAGAAATGGCTTTAGGAAGGACTTTAAAGTGGAGTCATGCAGAGAAGCTGCCACAAGGGGTCAGTGTTGCTTACTTAATCAAGGGGTGAGACCCAGCTTTTCTGCACAGACAGAGTCACAGTGTCCTTTGGAGCTAATACATTTTGATGTCATAGAAACATAGGAAGCTGCCATCTCCTGAGTCAGACCATTGGTCCATCTAGCTCAGTATTGTCTACACAGACTGGCAGCGACTTCTCCAAGGTTGCAGGCAGGAATCTCTCTCAGTCCTATCTTGGAGAAGCCAGGGAGGGGACTTGGAACCTTCTGCTCTTCCCAGAGCAGTTCCATCCCCGAAGGGGAATCTCTTACAGTGCTAGCCTCCCATTCATATGCAACCAGGGTGGACCCCAACCTTCTCCCAACCTTGGAGAAGCCGCTGCCAGTCTGTGCAGACAATACTGAGCTAGATGGACCTATGGTCTGACTCAGGAGATGGCAGCTTCCCATGTGTTCTTAAGTCCTTGCCACTCAGATTGCCAGCCAAAGCAATAGACAAGACACTGTCTGAAAGATGGCTTGGGCACAAACCCTCTCTAAAGCATGTCAAAATGTTTGGATAGAAAGCTTATGCATACGTCCCAAAGGCCAGGAGAACCAAACTCAATCGCAACTGTGAACTGGGAGTGTTGGTTAGATATTTGCATTGCCAAAAGGGATAGAGAACCCTTGATCCTACAAATGGAGAGGTCAGGATCTGCAATGTGGTGTCTTTTGATGAGAGACAAGGGCCAACTAGGGATGATGTGCCAGAACTTGTGCCAGAGATCCAGGTGAAAGAGGCAAGATGTCTCACGATGCAAGAGCCAGACCGTGAACCCAAAGAATCTGTACCACAACCAGAAGGGGCATTCCTTCTCCACCAGAAGCAGAAGATAAAGGATCTTCTCCAATGCCTGGTAGCTTCCTTGGTGCTTTGCTAAATAATCACAAAGCCCAACAACAGCCTCCTTGAAGTGAATGACCTTCACTGGGTTTGCGCATGTGTACTCGGTGAAATTACAATGCAGCAACCACATTGTAAATCTCCACAAGCCCATTCGAAGGAGACATGGAGAATCCCAGTTCAATTGTCATGTTGTACACAATGCTTCTAAGTGTTAGCAACAAGATGGAGATCAGATCCGTGGAGGCCATTTTCAGCAACAGCTTCCTGGTGACCACCAATATCTGTTCTGACTTTTCACAGTCTGGTTTGCTTGCAGAAAAGCTTTGCCATATATGGGCAAAGCTTAAGTACACCAAAATATACCTGGGATACCAATAGGGCTGGCTCATTCTAAGAGAATAGCAACTGGCGCTTGTATTGTGCCAACTCAGATGCAGCTCTTTGATTAGAACATTGAAGTCCACTCCCCTCTTCCACATCAAGCGTGATTTCTGTGCATGACAAGCCACATCAAACAGCTTGAGATGTCCCATGTGCAGCCTGGCTTGCTCTGTACAGGCCTCTGCTAAAGGGTAAACTCGTCCCAGGCTAGTTAGATGGTCATGAACATGTTCCAAAGCCCAGCTTTCTAGATCATATGGAAGTTTTGATGCTGACCATGAAACTTTGATGGAGAGAGAGAGAGAGAGAGAGATTCAACTCTGCACAAGAGACTCCCATGCTCCTTTGGAATTATGTCAGAAATTGCACTTACTGTAAAGAAGCTACTACTATTAGAGTTGGAGATGGAGTTCCAGTACATCGAGCTTTTGCACCTGCTCTCCTAATGACCACTTGGGGTATTGGGAGTAGAGGTAGTTAGTGAGGGTCTCCTTACCTGTCCCTGCTTGCCTCTACTCGATGGCCCCTGCCTCGACTCCTCAGGTATTTCCAGTCAAGAGTCAGTCCTCTTCCTTTCTTCTTAGAGAGTAGATGGAAACATCTCTCTCTCCCTTCCTGTTCATTATGTAGCTGATAGATAGGACTAGGTTTTTCCTCTCTAAATGTACGTCACCAATACATCTTTTTCGTTTAGATTGTACAACAATCTCCATGCGTGTTCTTCACATAATGGCAACAACTCAACTCTGCACTCTACTCTGTAACTGGTGTGGGTAGCTTCCTTTTGCCGCCTTGCTAATAAGATCAATAAGATGCATAGCTATGTTGTTACTGGACATCAAACCAAGACATTTCATAACCACATGCTAAGACAGAGATCTATCTATCTTGGATGCGTTTTTGACCACATTTTGTCTGTTCCTTTTGCTCTTTTAGTTGCTGTTGTCGTTGTTTTGTACTGAACGTGTGAAACAAACTTGAAGTGAACTAATTACAAAGTCAGATTTCTTGTGATAGCGAAAGGAAAATTATAGTTTCTGTGGACTCCACCTCACGCCTATAGGCTTTACTACCTTGAAAGAAGTTTGCTTTTGCAACAGAAGGTTGGAAGGCCATTGCGGTAGATTCAGTCTAGAACACACAAGTCTACTTGGTGGCAGTGGTTAAAGGGGTCATTGGTCAGGAGATCCATGTCTGGTGTTAGCAGCAGAGCAGATCCTTCTAGGGTCACACCAAGGTAATTTGGGCATCCGGACCGCCCAGCCACGAGCCCCCACCCCCATGCGAGGCTCCCCAAAACTTCCTTTGGGGGCCCACCCCACCAAAGCTCCATTAAAAAACCAAACCAAAGACTCTAATGGTGGCTGAGGGGTGGCAGCAAGGGGGGAGGGATGGTGTCTTGAAGCAACTGAGTGTCTTGAAGCAACTGAGATGCACGCCTGTGCAGTTTAGAGATCGTCACAAGCTCGTGATGTTACGGGGGGCAACTCAAGTTGTTCGGAGGGCAACTCAAGCCATGATATTGTTCAAAACTGAGCCGGCTTCATCCAGGTCAGGGTCTCCTTGGAAGTCCAACTGGCGCTTCCCCCCTCTGTGAAGGAAGGATGTTGAGAAATGGAATACAGAAGCAAACAACTATTTATCTTATTTATATCTCGTGTTTCAACGCAACTGTTCTCAAAGTGGTTTACATACAAAAAGGAGAAGAAAGTGGCCCCCTTTCCCCCAAAGAGCTCGCAATCTAAAAAGAAGCACAAGGGAGAAGCTAGTGCCAGTCACGGAAGGAATGCTGTTCTGGAGTTGTCGCCTAACAGAAAACCTGAATTGGTCATAAAGGTCTGTTGCCAGCTGTTCAATGTCTCAGCATGAAATAAAGAGGGCGTTCTAGCATCACCAAGTTCCAGATGTCCTCTTGTCTAATCAAGTGCTGAGCCTCCAGCAGGATTGTAAACTGAGAGCAGGAGCAAGCCCCAGATCCAGCCCTATGGCCATTGGTGCTCCTGTGGAGACAGCCTCTCATAATGCATGACTGAGCCACCTCTCCTGGGTTCAGATTCTCTTTCAGCCATGAAACACACTGGGTGGCCGTGGGCCAGTCACTATTCTCCGCCTAGCCTACCTCAGAAGGCTGTTGCAAGAATAACATGGAGAACTCTACCCTCAGGGAGGAAGAGTGGGGTATAAATGTAATGGGTCGGGGGTGGGGTGGGGCAGCAGTCTTGATCTGGACCCCGGCTGACATCTGTGCTCAGCCATAAACTCACGGGTGGTCTCGAGCAAGTCACACTGTGATCCTGCCTGCCCACTGGTAAAACAGCAGCTATCATGACTCACCCAGTTAGGTGCAGATTAATCCCACCAAGAAAATGGTGTGTACAATAAAAGAAGCTATGTCAAGACTATCATCCAGCAGCACTGCTGTCAGTACAGAGCTCCTCTGCAACCTCTTCTCTACAAACCTCTTCATAACGTCAGTGTATATAGACTTATGCAATAATATACAAGACTTCCAAACGATTCGATCGGATTCCACACAACGCAGCCCAAAATCAAGCAAGATCAAAAGCCTGTCAATAGAATCATTGAGAAGTTCTGCTCCACTGGGCTAGTCTGTGAATTGGAATGTTTCGGATCTTACAGCCCTGAACTGAAGTATGCTTACTCAACGTAAGCCCTATTGATTTCAAAGGGATTTACTTCCAAGCAGCTATGTTTAGGATTGCTGCTTTAATCTTACTTCTGCCATCTATGGATGGTGTGATACGCTTCAGGGAGTAAGACATTTTAATTTCTAGTTGAGATCAATGATGCTGAAGGTAAGAGTTTCATTAAAAAGGAAGAGCTGTGAAAGTTCTTCCCTTTGGGGACAGTAATAATGTTTGCAGTAGTCCAACTGGAATAGGAGAAAGACTGAGCTGGTCCACATAAGAAGGCCCCAAACTAGGTCCTTCTTCGTTCTCTGCATTAGTCCTCAGCGCTCTCCTGACTGTCATTTGGAAGTAGTGTCATCTTTTCAGGTGGCCTCATCTTTTAACTTTAAGCTGATCTGATCAGAAAAGTTTTAGATACAGCAACTCAATAGGGCTTCAATGTTCTCCAGTCATCCAAAAACCTCTTCTTTCAGATGAGAGTTGAGATGCTTTCCATTTCCAGTTCTACTCTAAAAAGCACAGAAATTCCAAGCGAAGGTGGCCATGTTAAATTCCGCACCATAGAAGCTGTCAAGACTTTGTACAGTCTGGGAGCGTATGGTGGCTTTCAAAAAGAGGCTCCATGTAGCCACACTTTGCCTTGATCTCTCAGCTGGACATTGGGCTGGGGAGGGATGTGTCTAGGCAGACATTCCAGAATTGCAGCTTTCCCAATCAACTTCCCAGAGATGCCCCAGATGAATTTCTGCCTAGTGCACCTCTACAAGGCACGGTGCTTCCCCCAGCTGTTATGTTGCTTTGTAAATGTCTGGGCAGAAATTCAAGATATATAGCAGTTTCACTAATAGTAAGAATAAGAATTCAAATAAGAATAAGAACAATAAACAGTATTTATTAAGATAAAACAAACAAAAAATTAAATCATAACAGATCAAAAAAGGGGGGAGGGGTGAAGGAAATACAAAATACAATACAGAACCATTTCAAAGTCATTCTTAAAATCAGTTATGTAATATGTATGATATGTATGATTCTTAAAAACATATAATACTTTCAGGCAGCTATTCTCCTAGCTTTAGGAGCATTAAAAAGAAAAGGAAGCAAATGGGCAATCAGACAAAGATCCTCCTTTTCATGGAAGTCCTCGAAGACAAGGCCATCTGAAGAGAAGAGAAGAGAAGAGAAGAGAAGAGAAGAGAAGAGAAGAGAAGAGGTAATATTCTGATGTTAATTGATTTAGGTAAGGAGGGACTTATACATGTTGAACAAATGGAGGAAGGTCTAATGGGTCACTTTTTGCCTTGGGGTTCGCAAAGCGGAAGGCAAGCATGGCTTCGAGACCTCACAGATTTGCTGCAAGGTCTTTGCCTGCAAGAACCGTTTTTACCCCTGTGAGAGGGGTTGGGAGTTTGGGACATGCCCACTAGGGAGGCCTGCCACAGAGAGGTCAGAGCAAAACTGGGGCTCTTTGGACAAACGATGACCTTTGTCGCTCAGGCCCATTCTGGGATTCCAAGGAGACAGTTTTGAGCTCCCCAATTCCCTGGAAATTGGCATTACCTTTGATTTTGCTCTGGATGTCATGATGATCCAACTCCTTTGCCTTGCAAAAGAAAACCTTCCATGTGGCCAGCTGCAGAAATAGAGATGGAAATGGTACTTTTCATGTCAATGTGACACCATATCCAAAGCAGCTAAGAATTGAAGATGATCCAGTTGGATACAAAGTTGAGGATTCCCAAAGATGTAGCGTGGCTCTTCTGGGCACTGGGCAGCTGGAAGAGACACTGGGGGGACCCAGCTCTCTTCTGTTCCTCCTGCCCCTGCTGGTGTACCCAGGGGCATTCGGTGATCCCCAGTGTAAACAGCCTCTCTCCAGCAAGGATGCTGCCCGGCAGCCCCCGTGTGACCAAAGACCAATGGGAGGTCTTCTTCTGAACCTGGAACCTGACAAGGGGTCCCACAGAGGATGCTGAAGCAGAAGATGAAGCAGAGGATGCTGAAGCCATGTCCACAGCAGGGTACTTACTTCCACATTGGGCAGTCTGGCCACGTGAGCCAGAGCATCAATGTAGGCTTCTCGGCCCAGAGTCTGCAGCCGGGGCTTCTCCGAGTTGATGTACTTGTGGAGCTCCTGTGGGTTGAAACAGCAGCTCAGAGTCATCGCACTGCCCTAAATCATCCCTTGCCATGCTACTGAGAGCTAAGCCCGGAAGGAATTTGTCCCACTACAGGAAGATCCTTTGGTTGCTGGCCCAAAGGAATCGAAGGATGATCTAATTCCGTATAAACACCCCCGCCCCCATAAAGTTGACAAGATCTTCAACATTTCTGAAGGTTGCTTATGGGAGTGATGTTTTCTCTGTCTTCTCAGCCAGTTGACTTCTAATATGGAAATGATCTAGACATATCTTCAGTAAACTAAGAGAATGGAGTCTGCTGCCTCTTTCTGTCAGGCCACGTTCGGATGTTGGAGAGGCAAAAGTCAGAAGCCCCATTCACACCTTATGTTCCACACTCGGACCACAAGTGGACAGTGCACAGGTGCAGATCTGGACACAAGGACAGCATTTCATACATGCTGTTGAATACAGGCACTGCTTGACACTCCCTCTCTGTACCAGGCCTGTGAGGGGCCCGTGCCCAGGTTCACTTTGAAAAGAAATGCAACTACAGTCGTGCACTCAAAATCACATACCAGTGTTCAGACACCTGCACACATCTACTACCCGATGTCTGAATAGGGCTTCCATTTCACTTACCTTCAAGATGCCAATTGTGTCCTGGATAGACGGGGCATCCTCCAGCAACCCCCTGAGCATCTTCTTGAAGGATGCCATTTTCTCCTTCAAGGAGGGAAAGAGAAGATAAGTCATGAGTAGGAGACACAACCGGTCTTGAGAATACAACATTGAAAAATCACTCACAATGACAGCGGTATCACGTTTTCTTCGCAAGAGAAAAAAGCCCAAGAAGAATTTACTTGGGTCCCTGGGTCCAGTTGATCCACCCCGGACACTGCCACGTGCAGGACGGCTGCTTTTACATTGAACGGCAGAGCTGGCTTCATTTTGCTGGAGGGAGAAAGATGATATTTTGTAGTGTGAGAAGGACTGGTGATCCAGCCAATGGAAGCTCCTCTAAAGAAGAGGAACATAGCAACCCAGCAAGGTCTGTAATGGGTTCTCCTCTTTTCCCTGAAAAGGTCCAATCCCGGTCTGGGAAGGACCTGATTTGGAGAAGGCCCTAATACTTAACAAATTAAAAGCTATATTTTTAAAAGGGGGAGATCCAGTTACAGATCTTTCCTGGTTTGCCACTGCCCTTTCTCTGTGGACTATAAGCATACCTGAGTTCCGTAAGAGTGTCCATGGTGAGGCTCAAGAGAAACCCAGGGTCTGGATGCTTCTTGATGTCCTCCATAATTTCCTGGCAGAGATCAAAGAGCAGAAGAGAGTTGGTCAGTACCCATGGACTTCATTGGGATAGCACCAGCCTCAAACACACACTTTTGGCAGTCAGGTTTTGACTGAGCCTGCGCTTGGTCATCATGTTCCATTCTCTGCCACATCTCACTCTCTAGTACGGCATCCACAGCCTTGTCTTTTTCATACGACAGCATCTCACTTTCACAGGACTTGGCATCCTTAATACCGTCAATAATGGACGTCAAGAATTCAGTCCAGCAGAGGATGACCTGAATATTCGAAGCATTGAGCTGTTAGAGATGAAGGACTCTCCGTGCCTTCCTGGAAATGGAGCGGGCACCCTTACTTGGTGGGCTGCTCTCAGGTCCTTTCTGGGGACCCCACCCCCTCCATGGAATATTCTGCTTCTGCCTCTCAGGGATAATGCAGAAGTGGGAAAGGGATCAGAGCAGAGAGTGGGAGCTTTCAGATCCCGTATGGGGCAAATGCCTCTCAGAGAAATGTCCTGGGCTCTAGGGAGGAAGGCCCTTTTCTGAATGGATCCCTACCTCAGCTCTTTCCATTTTCTCCACTCCAGTAGTCAGATCCCAGTAGTCAGATCTGGAAGGGAAGAAGAGTCGGGGGTGAGTGGGTTTAAGGACTTTGATTCCCATTTGGAATTTAAAAATGGGGATTCCCTTTCTTGGAATTAAGGCGGGCTACCAGTTCGAGGTTACATCCCAAGTCAGCCAGCCTATATGAATAATGAGAGATTAGCATCTCCCCAAGGGAAGCGACTTCTCACCAAAGGCCTTTTCATTCAGACCCACAAGTCTGCCAGGTTCCCAAGCACTAGCTGTCTCACCTTCCCCAAAGAGTCGGCCCCAGTCCCAACCAGGGGCACCTGCTCATCGATGGTGACTCCGGATACTGCCGGGGAGCCCCCTGTGGGAGTTGGAGGTGGTGCTGGAGTAGGCTCAATGCGGTGTTTCCATTTAAAGAACCTCCCTCTGGGGGGCTTGCCCTTGGCGGAGTCACTGGTAGGGGAGGACTTAAAGATCTGCCTACAGCAAAGGCAGACTCTTCGCAACCTAGAAGAGAGCAGGGAGAAGGTGAGAATGCGACCCTTAAGCAGACATTGGCAGGAGTTGGAGCCAATGGGGCAGGGAAGGAGTGCAGAACAGAAGGAGGGGCAGCAATACAGGTAGCCCAATAGGCTTCCAGATGGTGCATCCTCCTCCTTCTGGCTGAGGAATTGGGTCAAGACAGCTGCTCCAACGCTTTGGGGCAGAGACCTTTGACATATGGGGTGAAGTTCTGGTCAGCCCAGTTCAGCCAGATTATGTTAGAGCTGGGAAAGGTGCAGAGAAGAACCATGAACGAGCTCAGGGGTGAATGGAAACCGTGTAACCAAAAGGCAGTCCTGTTTTCAGGCACTGCATGACACTTCCTAGCTGGACCAGGCATGTGAGGGGCTCGTGCCCAGGTTCACTTTTAAAACACATGCAACTACAGTCATTCACACAAAATCACATACCAGTGTTCAGACACCTGCACACATGTACTACCGACTGTCTGAATAGGGCTTTCATTGCACTTGCCTTCAAGATGCTGATTAAGTTCCAGACAGAGGGGGCCTCCTCCAGCAAAGCCCTGATCATCCTCTGGAGCGCCTCAATGTTCTCGTTCTATGGGGGGCGGGGAGAAAAGATCAGACATGAGTATATGAGTGACAACCGGTCTTGAGAATGCAACATTGAAAAAGCACTCATGTTTATTGTGGTATTGTGTTTGATTCCAATTGGGCCAAGAAACCACCAGGACATATGGAAGTGGGAAAGGGTGCTCACAATTAACCCCGAAGAAGAGCTTATACATTAAATCTCAGAAAAGTAAGAAATCACCTGTGCAGGGAGTCACACCATTTCTAACTTGGTCATTCTTTTGGAACTCTCCCATTCAGTGTGGGGTCAAATATTCACTTTCCAAAGTCTTTTGGTAACCAGTTCAAACACCTTGAACCAATTTAGTTACATTTCCTACAGAATAATATCCAAACTCTTTAGCTTGCCATGTAACTCTAGAAAAAGACAACCATGGGACTTGACTTGAGAAGAAAGCATCATGCCAGTCTTTCTGAATGAAACCAGTGATGGAATGATGGAACGCCATCTTCTGAACTGGTTACCACTACAGGGCTTTGCTTCGGGTTCCAGTTGGGGCCAACTAGGAGATTTTCAGTTGACACTGAATTCTCCCTTCTTCATAGAACATATTATGACAAAGCAAAACTGTGGCATCCTTACATAGAAAAGATTCTGAAGTGGTCTCAAATGGGACAAGTAGCCCGGGAGTGGAAGCAGCAGGAGTTTGTGGCGCAGGAGAAAAAAAGGTCAATAAGAATATCCCTGCGTCCCTGGGTCCAGCTGGTTGACTCTGGACACGGCCAGGTGCAGGACTGCTGCTATTAGATTAATTGGCAGAGCTGGCTTCATTTCACTGGAGGAAGAAATCTTAGATTTCATCGTGTGAGGAGGGCTGGTGATCCAGCCCACGGAAGCTCATCTAGAGCAGAGCATCATGGCAAGCCAGCAAGTGTTGGGGAATGTCCTGGGCTGGGTGGAGGAAGGCCCTCTACTCAATGGTTCCTGACCTAAGACCTGGAATGGAAAAAGAAACAGAGAGGGGTGGGACACCGTCTTTTGGAATGAAGGCTGGCTACCATTGATTGGTTACATCACAAGTCAATAATCCATCGGTAAGAGAGCCGGCTTGCTACCAAATGGCAAAACCTAGCCTGGCTGCTGGGCAAAACTTTGGGGAGGAAGGAATGCTCTGTCACACATGTCTTGGTCTGTGGAGTCACACCAGCTGACTGGGGATGTGGATGGTAACTGTGCCTGTTGGTGGGGGCTGGCGTTACAGGGCTGTAACACAGCAATAAAACCACAAAGAAGACATTGGAAATGTGAATGGCACCTTGCTGACAGTGGGAAGGAAAAGGCTGACCAATGGGAAGACTAGTCCTCCCAGAAAACCAACGGAGAGACTAGCTCTCACCAGATGTAATTTTATCTGGCTCAGTAGGGCAATGGACTGAAATGACCCTGACACAATTAAAAAGAAATCATTAAAAACCACCTGATTTCCCAATTGCTCTGTGGGTTGGGTGGTGGGTAGCACCCATCATGCTCAACCCGCTCTGGTGCCCCCAGAAGCCAGAAGAGTGTTCCAAAGAAGTGGGACAGCACCCAAAAAGGCCCTTTCCCGGGTCCTAGAGCCCCAAACCTCTCAGAAACCAGGGACCGACAAAAGGGCCATCTGAGACGATCTAACCGGAAGGGATGTAACTGGAAAGGGAGAGGCGGGTCTGTAGGTAGACAGATGCCAAGCCCTGAAAGGCTTTCAAGGTCAGAACCAGGACCTTAAATTAAACTCGGAAGCCAATAGGCAACCAGTGCAATGACTGCAGGAGAGGTGTTACTCCATCATATTTTCTGGCACCCATGGGTAGGCGAGCCGCTGCATTCTGGACCCACTGTAGCTTCCTGATCGTCCTCAAAGGGAACCCTAGATAGAGAGCTCATCATGGCAATCACCAAGAAATATTACACACAGACACATAGAGCTGAGCTGCCACTGTCCCTTTCTCTCCACAACACCATCTCACACACAGACTACCAAACCAGAGCTCAAGGAAGGAAGGAAGGAAGGAAGGAAGGAAGGAAGGAAGGAAGGAAGGAAGGAAGGAAGGAAGGAAGGAAGGAAGGAAGGAAGCCAAGTACTGCTTTTGTCAATCTGAGAACCAGCAAAACCAGGTCGTTATACTGACAAGAGAACAGCATTACACTCAGTGCAGAGAAAAGGACATTACAGAATCAAACCTCCTTGCCTCTCCTGAGGCACAGCATGAAGCAGAAACCCCCCCAACCAAACCATCCCGGAGAAGAAGGTCAGAGATCCACTGGGTAGGAACCTCCTGAGGGTTCAGCTGTTCAGGCAGGTCCAGCTCAAGCTGCCTCTCCTTCAGCATGCACTGCGCCTTTTCACCCCGGTGGAAATGGCCAGCTATCTTTTGGCGCTTCTCCGCAAGAGCGCCATGGGAGCAGCAGGGGCCCGTAGCCAGGGTGTGTCCCAGGTTGTACATTGTGGCTGGCTATGGGCCCTAGCAGGGCCTGTGTGGTGGGAGCCCCCTATTGCAAGTGCCCTTCGAATCCTGGAGGCTTGGGAGCAGCAGCAGCTGCTGCTGCTAGCCGAGGGAAAGCAAGAACCATTGCTGCCAGCAGGAGAAAGGGGGTGAAAGGGGTCGCAGGTACAGCAGCACCATCATCGTCCCAAGACGCTTGTGGTCCTTTCCCCTGCTGACTCATGAAGATGCAGACAGTACCTACTACCCAGTACCTACTACTCAGTAGGTGCAGATGGCATGTCTATGGTCACTAAGGCAGAACTTGAAGTGATCCCACACCAGGCTGCCACCATGCTCACCGGCCCATGGGTGGTGAGGCTGCTTGTTCCTTCAGGGACCCCACCATCACAACTGGAGACTCGCATTGCTAAGGGGGATTGGGGGCATGGTGAGACCAATCTCCAAGCGAGACCACTCTGGTTGGGCTAGCAGCCAAAGCAGTCAGCATCTCCTTCACAACATGTATTCAACATCAGTCAGTCCCTGCTCATACCTTTGGCTAGTTCACACAGAGAGATGCAGCAAGTTCTCATCATCACTGGCAAGAAGCAAGCAGCCTGGCCTCTGTTGGAGGGTTTCCTTGTCTCAGGTTCAGGATTACATGTCAAAAGGATCTTCACTTTCAAGGACTCTTCTAATCGGAGGCACCTTCAGCAAGTTTCAGGTCTAGATGCAAGTGCCTTACAGTTCTGTGTCCCCCTTGTGAGGAACAAGCAGGCCCAGTGCTACCGTTAGGCCAACTAGGCAGCAGAGTGCAGACCTCAGACCTCAGGGGGGCGCAGAGTGTAGAGTGTCAATGTGTTTGCCTAGGGCGCAAAAGAGTCTGGCACCGACCCTGGGAACAAGTGCATCAACATCCTACTGTTGGTTTTTTCTGCTAGTTAGATTGTCTTCAACATATTCCAAAGCCCAGCTTTCTAGGCCATATGGAAGTTTTGATGCTGTCCATGAGATGTATTTGACATTACGAGAGGGAGGGAGGGAGGGAGGGAGAGATAAACCTCTTCATTTGTCTCTGCTCAGGAGACTTCCATGCTCCTTTTGAATTTGGTCTGCAATTGAACGTACTGTAAGGAAGTTGCTATTATTTGCTCTGCTGTGGAATACAAAACTACACTTCTCTTGAAGATGTGACCACGTTTGTACCACATGAGAAACAACAGACGGATCAGAAAGAGGTGTCAATCCAGCACAGAGCAGCATGTCTTGACACCATGCAAAACTCAGTAGTGAGAATCCCAAGGAACACATTAGAAGAGAGCCTTTTCTATTGGAATCCTCAACTTCAGTTAGAAACTGTTGTTACAAGCAAAGAAGTGTGTACTGTCCTTCTCCTTGATCTGTCTGACAGCCTTGAGGTGCGTCAGGGAGATGAAAGAGAAGATCATGAATGGTTTTGTGCAAGTGTCATCCGCAGTAACATACAAGAAGCCCACGCGCAAGCCTGTGTTGCCAAAGAGCAGAGCGGAGGGGAGGGCCAGCAGACCCACACACCTTTCTCCTCTGCCTGGTAGGCATGCTGGTCGATGCAAGTCTCTGTGCTTCTCACTTTGGTGGATGGCACCTAGCAGTCAATGCTGCAGCCTACCTCTCTTAGGTTAGATTTGGAGAAAAATGTGGCAGATGCTGGACACCCCTGAACCAAGTTTGTAATCTCCAAAGCCACAAATTCTTCAACACACCAACACACTCTTGCTTTCTCTGTGTAATTCTCCATTAGGATACCATCCCTGTTGGATGCTGTCCTCTTAGGAACCTAGGAAGCTGCCATATACTGAGTCAGACTATTAGTCCATCTAGCTCAGTATTTTCTACACAGAGTGGCAGTGGCTTCTCCAAGGCTACAGGCAGGAATTTCTCTCAGCCCTATCTTGGAGAAGCCAGGGAGAACAAAGCTAGGAGTCAGTCACTGTATGGCGCACAGTAGGGCCCCTATCCTTCTTATAAACCCCTGGAGGCTGTGCAAAATCAATTTCTTAGGACAATACTAAGAGCACCAAGATGTGCTCATTCTGTGATGTTGAGATTTGATCTGGGTATTCTGAGAATTGAGGCTAGAGCTTGGATGTTGATCCTAGCATTTTGGCTTAGGATAAACTTCTTTCCTCAAGGATGGATTTTGGCCATTTGGGTTGATAGTTTTCAATCTTCTTGGGCCCAGGCAATCCATGCTAAAATTCTTTCATTGGGATTCTCCATGGATTATCTGGTTTTGTTGAGCCATAATCAAGCTCTACAGGCTCTGAAGCAGAGAATCCTGGATAATGAAAAGCAACACGAGTTTTCCATGATCCCAGATCAAAAACAGCTGGACGGCCAAGGTTCCCCAGCCCTGCTTTAGAGCAAGGTATGACCTGCTCCCGTCGGTTGTGCATGTGGGGAGAATAAAGAGTATACCTAGGGAAGATAGAATCTGCCCTTGTGGTTATAGGCAGATTGAAACCATCCAACATGTATTGCTCCGTTGTTTGTTTTACAGAGAGTTAAGACCCTCCCTGATATCTCCTTGTCTGGCACCCTCTCCAGGATGCTTAGAAGACATTTGTGTCTCTTATCTTTGGACAGATCAATCTCCATCTATTACATATAAGGTCGCGAAGTGTTGCTCTAATGCTGTGTGGTTACGTCAGTTTTTTATTTCATGCGTATGTTCTTCCTGAAGTTTTAGTTTCTATTTCTATTTCTTGTTAGCAATTGCTAGTTAAGTCTTTGATTGGTACTGTATGTGACCGATGTTTTATTATTTTCTAGCAACTGTTAATCTTTTGTAGGATTTATTTATTCTCCCATTTTTAGTTGTTTTATAAGCTGACCATGGGTCGTGAATAAAATATCTGTCTATCTACAGTATCTATCTATCTATCTATCTATCTATCTATCTATCTATCTATCTAATATGCCATTACAAAGTAAAAACCTCTGCTAGAAGTCAGTGAGCTGGTTTTGTTGTTGTTAGCAAATAGGCAACACCAAAACTATTTTGTGAAAATATACCAATAACAACATTTAGAAAAATCTACCAGCACCTGGGGAATTCTCCCCACCCTGCTTTCCACTTTCATTTTGTCGGCGCTGTGTCATTTTTCTCCCCCTTCACACTCTCTTGCTTCGTAGTTGTCCAAGTCGCTAAGTGAGGTTACATGAAGAGGACCAGAAAGGGCCAGCACCAATGTGCCTCCTGGCCATTATAAGTAGGAGGATCCATGGAGAACAGGGCTTGCCTGTAAAGCAGAACCCGTTTTAGCCCTTCCAGAGATGGTGATATGAAAGGAAACCCCTTCATTCATTCCCTGGGCCTGCTTTGGATCTTCTTTACAGAGATCATGGGAGCATTGTGGAATTAAAAGGGCATGGCTGAAGTTGTCCTCAGGTTGAATTCAAACCCAGTTATCCATGGATCCTATATCTGTGGTTTAGCATATCCGTGGTCGGGCAATTGACACCCGACCCCGGCTTACACGGAAAAGAAATGGTTAATTTCTGTGTATCCACGGTATGGAGATGCCCGAAAATATCCTCCAAAAATATTTCCAGATGCCGTTTTGTAAAAGGGAGCTCATTAAGTTTTTAAAAAAACTATTTTCTGCAAAAAAATTTGCTGAATAATGGAAAGGACTAAGACGGGGGTGGGTGGGTGGCTAGCTGGGTGCCCACAGAGCACAGTAGGGTGCTTTATTTCACTCTTTTAAACGTTCTGTGGCCATTTCCCCAGCAATTTTTTCATTGACTTAATGCCTTGGTATATGCAGTTTCGGAATAGGCGGTTGTAGCGGAGAATGGAACCCTCCCAGATATCGAGGTCCGCCAGTATATCCCTTCCTTGAGCGGTATGGGATCCAGCCACAGACAAGCACACTCTTCCAGAAACATACAAACTGGGCCTGAGTGTTGAGACAGTGCAGTACAAGACTAACAAGAAGTCTGCAATGGGGAAGTGACTGAAAAGGTGCAGCTTGACACACCTCCTCACATAGGCGACAAGGAGAAGGAATGGCCAACTTCTGCATCCGATAGCTGTCCACACTGGAGCCAGTGTGGTGTAGAGTTGGACTAGGACTGGGGAGCCCCGAGTTCAAATCCCTGTTCAGCCATGAAGCTCATTGGGTGACTCTGGGCCAGTCACTCATTTCTCAGCCTAACCTACCTCACAGGCTTGTTGTGAGGGCAAACCTAACCACAGACACCACTTCAAACACAGGAAGCAATGAAGAATCCACCTTCCCTTTTGATGAAGCCCCCCAAAGGTCAACCAAACCGACAGAAAGCAGCTCTCGTCAACGAGGTGGCTGCACCGCTGCTGACCCACCAGGCATGGAAAGGGCCTTGATGGATGCTCAGCAACTCCCCTGTCTTTGCGGTGCTGGGAAGTAAGCAGAACCAGGGAGTTTCACTACACTCCTGGTGGGCTATGAGGGGTGGGGGTGGCACAAGCCCTGCAGATCTGGACTCCTGGAAACATTTGTCCATCCAGGGCAATCTCAGAATCAAGATTGGGATGACACTAGTGTTAGTCTAAAGGTCTCGCAGAAGTCGAGATGTGGTAACTTCAATCAATGGACAGCTCAGGCTTCACAGAGACTTCCGATCTTCGGTCTTGTCTGTGCCTTCCATCCTCCTCCTAGTTATTTCCCTCTGGGATGGATGGTTTCTCCCCACCCCCCTAAGAGACCCTTTAAAACATACCAGGACGGCAACACGTATTCAGCACAAGGCATTCGCTGCCCACAGTTCTGGCTGGTGCCCACAGAGAGAGGCAGCAAGGAGGACTCACCATCCCTCAGGCAGGAAGAAGCCGGTCTTTCCAAGCCAGATCCCTTTCCTCCTGTGTGTGTGTCAGGACTCCTGCCAGAGGCCCAGGGGGAGCGGGGAGGAGTTCCCTTACTGGGGTGGGATCCTTGTCCGGAAGGGATTCCCAGGAGGCTGCTGCCACCATCCACTTTATTATTTTGATGTGGGGAAACACACTCCCCATATACAGTGCCTGGGGGTGGGGGATTAAGGGGCCAAACCCTCCCCAAAGGGCTGAGCAGTCCTCGGCCTCCAAAGGCAGGTGCCGAAGGCAGACCCAGAGCAGCCAGGATTTCGTTTCGGATTCCAAGGAAAAGCGGTGCAGCAAGAACTTTTCATCAAAGAGATGACCAGAGAGAGGTCTCAGTAACCTGGCAATGCAGATCCCCAGCGATCCGCACAGAAGAACCACTTCCCTCCGGAGGCCTTGCACGGATGTCCTGGTCCTTCTTCCTCACAGCCTGCGGCCTTCTTCCCAGCTCCCCAGCAGCTCTCGGCCTGCTTCTTCCTCGGGGTCCTCCTCCTCCTCCTCCTCCTCCTCCTGGGACAGACTCACCAAGAGACCAGAGCTTCTGCTGGGGGTGAAGCCAGGAATCCCGCCCAGTCCTCTGATCTGGTCCCTTTGATTTGGCTCTAAGCGAGGCCTAGTCCTCCCTCCAGTCCTTACACTGTAATGCTACATTGTGCGTTATCACCTCTTCAGGATGACTAGTCCTCATTGTCCTAGATGTCACTGACTGCAGATGCCTCCCTAGCTGAGCAATTAGCTGGCCAGCAAGATTCCTGGGAAGAGGCAAAGGGTGCCCTAACAGCTCATCCAGAGAGAGGAGGGGGGTTTCGTTTGGTTGTGTAGCACCAGCCTTTCCAATCACACAGTCACAATTGTTGGAGATGGAGTTCCAGTGCATCGACCTCTTGCACCAACTATCCTAATGATGACCACTAGGGGCATTGGGAGTAGAGGTCGTGAGTGGGGGTCTCCCTCAACTCTTCTAGCTGCCTCTACTCTATGAGCCCTGATCTGACTCTTCTGCACTTCCTGTGCTGATGAGACTCAATCCTTCCTTTCCTCTTAGAGAACCGATGGAAACATCTGTCTCCCTCCTTACCTATTCATCATGTTGGCCTTTAGATTAGGGTTAGGCTTTCCTACCCAAGTGTACTTCACCAATCAATGCTTAGTATTCAGTTCAACAAGAATCTCCATGCATTTTCTCTAAAGAGCTGCAACAACTAGACCATCCTCTGCTACCTACTCTGGAACGGGAGTGTGTGCTCATTCCTTAGTGCTCTGCTGCTTTACCTACTGGGGGTGAAAATTAACAACCTTCAACAACAATCACTGACGTCTGTGTTCTAAATTGCTTCCTCTTTTGCCTGGTTTATTTTTCTTCCCTGCAGAAAATGTATGGAGGCTAGAAAAGTGATGTTCCCCTGACATTTGCAAGAGTGGGAAAGGCAGAAACACCACTGGAGAGACACAACCCAATCAATCAGGGCATCCAGAAGGAAGGGCACGGCCTGCTCCCCACCCGTTAAAATGTTGAAAGTTGATCTTTATAGAAGGCTGCAGTGCCCAGGCTGACGCCTTGCCTGCACATGCTCCAAGTCATGTGCTTGCATGGTGGCCCGTTTGAAGAACTACTCCGAGAGTGAGAAAATAAGATTCCAAGAGCAGAATTACATTATCAATTGATTTATTTTATTTAACGTATTTATGTACCACCCGAAACGTATGTCTCTGGGAGGCTTACAATAAACAGTACACATTATATAAAAATAAAACATTAAAATAATGTATTGTCCTTGGTATGAAAATGTGAAAGACACCAATTTTTGTATGATACTAAAAACAAAATCCCGCAATTAATACAACCTTTATTGGGTCTTTCTAGCAAAATGAAGAGAGCATCTCAGAACGGAAAACTTCTTCTGGCCATGACTTCCTGATGGGGGAAAGAAGGGCTGGATATGGGCCACAACAGGTGGTTGTGTCTTATAGACAGGTCAGTCGAGTTGAATGACGTCTTCCCATTCATCAGTGGGCCAGATCCCCTTGGGCTGTACATTGGGTAGTGTGGTCTTCCAGTCCCATGCCTTCACAGGTATCTTCCATGGTTGGCTTTGAAGTACTGGAGGGCTTCACACGGTACACGTACCCTGAGTTCTATGAACTCGGTCCAACAGAGTGTGAATTTGGAAAACAGGGACCTGTGTAACATAAAGGACAGGAGGGTTAATGGAATGCATTTTTTGAAAAAGCCTTGCCATGAACTGGAGCACAACCTTTGTGGAAAAGCAAGATATATATAGTAGTAGTAGTGGTGGTAGTAGTAGTAGTAGTAGTAGTAGTAGTGACTAATAAGAACATTCTGCTTTCTCCAGGAAGGCTGACAGCAGGATACCATCCATCCTCAGGCAGTCATAGCTCCACATTATTGACCCTTCCAGGAGAATTAACACTTCCTGGGGAATATCACTCAGTCAGTTTCATGGGAAAGCCAGCATTTGATCACAGGTGGTCTTAGTCCAAGTGTAGCACACTCTCAAGAATGCTGTTCTGGCTGTAAGCATGACGCACCATTTTTGAAAAATGCTGGAACCAAGCTGGCCCTCATACATACAAATGATATTCCCCAGGAATTGTAGATTCTCTTGGAAGGGTCAATAATGTGGAGCTTAACTGACTGAGGATGGATGGCATCCTGCTTTCAGCCTTCCTGGGGGAAGCTTGTTCTTACTATTCACTACTAGTATTTATATAGATTGCTTTTCCACAAATGTTTCCAAAGCAGTTTACATAGAAAAAGAAACACCAAATGGAGGGCCTCACTGTTGGAAATTCTCTGTGGTGAGAGAATCCCTTTCTCATTATAGCAGAGTGCACAGTGGCACAACACAGCGGAAATTTAGTTAAGCATGCGTGTGTGCTGAGAGTAAAGTAACTTGGAGCCAATTCATAGTTTCAAATCAATATAAAAGGCATTTATGAAGGAACTCCTTTCTAGATAGGAAAGTGAGGAGTTAGGATCTCTAATCTATCTATCTAGCTGGATGCAGATGGATTCTGCATCTTCTGTGCAAGTATGGTACAGGGAGAGAGGCCTGCCATGTTGCAAGGTAGCAGGGCAGGTAGGAAAGAAAGAGAGAGAGGGAGGAAGTTGAATCCCTAAGAGTAGCAATCTACATTTCAAAGGGATAGCATCAGAGCAGTGGAGAAGGGATGACTGTCTGAGACAAAGAGACAGCGCAAAGTCCTTTAACTTCCAACACTCACTGCTTCCTCACCTGGACTTTGACTGTGGTTTGAAACACAGTTAACTCTTTCTTCTAGCTCCAACACAAGGTTGGTTAAAAAGAAAAGAGCAGGTTGTCTTTCAGGCAGAATTTGCCCACCATTCCTAACCTTCTCATTGAGGAGTCCTTGAGATGCCTCTGTGGGATTCCAGGGTTCCCCAAAAGACAGTTTGAAAACCCAACTGCAGATGATGCAATTGCTTGATGCCTGGTGGGCTCTTTCTTGTTTACGCTCCCTCCACCAAGACAGATGCTCTGTGCTTCCTGGGAGGAGCATTTCATCTTAGGATGGTCGGGTAGCTCATTTTCTTCCTCCCAGACATGGAACCCAAATCATACTTGAATTTCTTGCCTGATTTGGCCTGTGTTCCTCCATTCCACACATTCACATCATCTTCTCCCTGAAAGGAGAGCTCCGAGCTGTCTTCCACCTGTAAGGGAGACAAAAATACACCTTGTATGAAGAAAAATATTTCATAGAGGCTGCAGTTGAGCACTGGAAACACACAAAACAGAGAGAATGCTACATCTGAATTGGTCACCTTTGTGCATGTAACCTCTGCTACAGTTTGAAAGAGACGTCTCTAGTGGATTTGAAGATATGCAGAGGTGCAAGTGCCAAATTGTAAGAATGCTGATTCCTCCACCCTGACCCCCAAAGCAAACAATTTTAAAGACTAATTCATACATACATATTCACCCAGCTCATGGCTAAATGTCCGAAACAACAACTCCATTGAAAAGCTTTGTGCTTGAGGTGATATGGAGGTTGCAATTGCAGTGTTGTTAGGGGAGACTATTCAGAGATGCGAATTACCACCCAATGTTTCAATGATCCAGTGAATATGTGACACACATCCATCAACCTTAAGTAAGAAAATGGATCAGAGTGTGTTCCTGTCAATCTTGCTTAATGGCCATTGAGATGATCTGCAAGTGGAAGGTCACTGCGCTCTCCACTCACATCACAGATATTTTGGATACTATCTCTTATTCAGTTCCTTTACAACCTTTTCCAGATTGATCAAAACTATAATGCCCTATTCTCAGGCTTTGATTATATTTTCCAAAATATCTCATGGATATTATCCATTTGCCATTTGGAGTTGGTAGCCCAAAAGACGGATGTTTCTAGATAGGACCTCAATATTTACTAGTACATTTTATCTCTCCAATGGTAATAGCCTGCTCTTTTTGAGTTAGCAGGTTAACTTAGAAACAGCAGCAGGTAGAGATGAGATTCTAACAGCAGGAGACGGGATTCTGAATGGAATGCTTAAAGGCCCGCAACTAATGGGCAGGGCGAATTGCACAATAGTTTCACCCCAAACTCTTGCCGCCGATCTCAGTCGGGCAGCAATTGTGCCTACAGGAACTGCACAACTGCTCTGTCCGGGTGGCTGCAGGCCATTGAACATGACTGTAGAGCTGTGCCAAGAACCCACCGAAAAGCGGCTCCTGCCGGGCCCAGATCCTATTGAAAGGGAATCCATTGCACAGTAAATGTCTAAAATCAGGCTTTGGGGAATGTTTCTTTTGCCTAGTGTCTGTATATCATAATGCTTATGCCACTGGAATTCTTGAGAGACCCAGCAGCAACACTCACCAGTACTCCTTTCCGAGGAGACGATTCAGGCACAAACTGACTGAGCATAGCGTTAGAGACGAACAAAATCCCCAACATTGATAGCAGATGGACACACGTAAAAGGAGCCTTGTCAGTGAGGGCTGGGACATGAAGCATCAGAGCGGAAGGTAGGCAACCACATTTCCAAGTGATGCACTGGAGATTTCCCCGATGGAAGGGACATAGGTGGTCCATTGATATGGGGGAAAGTGAGGAGGTGCAATAGCAATAACAATAGCACTTACCTTTATATACCGCTCTATAGCCGGAGCTCTCTACGCGGTTTACAATGATTTCAGCATATTGCCCCCAACATTCTGGGTACTCATTTTACCGACCTCGGAAGGATGGAAGGCTGAGTCAACCTTGAGCCCCTGGTCAGGATCGAACTTGTAACCTTCTGGTTACAGGGTGGCAGTTTTACTACTGTGCCACCAGGGGCTCATCAGGCACTCAGGCACATCAGTGGGGTGGCAGCTAAACCAAAAGCAAGCCCGCTCCTGTCTGCATGGCCCCATCAGGTTTTCTGCTTCTTAGCATGCTACAGTGCAACACAAGGTTGAGAACTCAGTAGCCTGATTCACATGTTATGTTCAACACTTGCACAATGAGGGTACGTTGTCCACAGATACCGCTCTGTACACAGGTGGAGTGATTCACATGTTATGTTGAAGACAGGTGCAGCAGTGCCCATCTTAGATCTGTATGAAACACTTGTGGGGCCAGTACCCAGATTCCCTTTAAAAATGAACCCCATCCTGTCATTCACAGAAAAACATGAACAAGTGGACAGATATCTGTACACTAGTACAACATAATGTCTGAATAGGGCTTCCCTGGTGTGTGTGCGCGCATGAGTGGACAGAAAACATTCCCCCTGTAAAACCTTGTGGTCAATCTGTATTGCAGACACTTTGAAAGGAGGGCTTACCCAAGAGGGGCAAAGCACTACAGACAAACATGAGTATACTATCCATCAACCTTGCCAGATTTGTGCTTTGGTGGTAATCCTGCCTTCTGAAATGCTGGAATCATATCTGTCTTATAGTCTGGAATAAAAATCCCCAAGTCCACATCATTGCTGTAAGGACCTTGAATGGACTTTGAAGTGCGTTCAGCTGGTGTATGAACGCACACTCTCTCCTCCGGAGGAGTTTCGGGGTAACAGCCCTTTCTGTAAAGCCCTCAGGCCAAACAGAGAGGTGTTAAGGGCTCTCTCGAAGGCCAACACTGAACTCGAGTTCTAGTCCAGCAATATCTAGAGGACCACCGGTTGAGGACCTCTGGGAGCAAACAGTGATAAAGGGGTGTGTGTGTGTGTGTGTGTGTGTGTGTGTGTGTGTGTGTGTGTGTGTGTGAATTCTCAGTCCCGGGTTGGCCTGTGGTTACCCACAGCTGTGCCCCATTCACTGCCCTGCCCACAAGCCTCCACTGGCAGAAGAGACCCCTTCTGTTCCTGGCTTCTATCGGCCAACCAACGTTTGGGGGACTCCTGTGGAGAACCAAAGGGATCTCTCCCTTCAAGCAACAGCTGTAGATTGAGCAGTGGAAAGTGGATTCCTTGACCCTAGAAGTGATGCCCTGACTGGAATGACTTGCCCCCCACAGCTCCAGGGGGCACAGTGGAGTATGTATGTATGTATGTATGTATGTATGTATGTATGTAATATCCCGCTTTTCTTCCAAGGAGCCCAGAGCAGTGTGCGGGGTTGTGTTTATCCCCACAACCACCCTGTGAGGTGGGCGAGGCTGAGAGAGACGTGACTGGCCCAGAGTCCGCCAGGGAATGTCATGGCTGAACGGGGATTAGAGCTCCGGCCTCCCCAGTCCTCGTCCAACACGCTAACCATGACACCACACTGGAGGCAGTGTTGCCTGGAAGACCACAACCACCAACAGCCCAAATTAGACCTTGAAAGAGGCTTCCATGAAGGGGGGATATCCCAAAGCAACCGTTTTGCCCGACTCATCTGCTGCCACTGGAGTCAGGGGGCAGTGAGCTCAGGTGTGTGACATCACATGGGGGGGCGTGGCCATAAGCTGGAAGGGCCCAGGTGGCCCTCTGGAGCTCTTTTCCTAGCTGGCTTTGTTGTCAGCTGGAGGTCTTCTTGCTTCAAGGTGGCTCCTAGGCAGCTGGGCAGCTTGGGTTCTTGGAGAGGAAGGGGAGGAGAGCTGGTAGCAAGCCTGAATGGTCCCCTTTGCTAAGCAGGATCCATCCTGGTTTACATGGGAAGGGGAGACTACATCATGTGAGCCCTGTAAGATATTCCCCCCTCAGGGGATGGAAGGGCCGCTCTGGGAAGTGCATCTGCAGGCTTGCATGCAGAAGGTTCCAGATTCCCTCCCTGGCAGCATCTCCAAGATAGGGCTGAGAGAGGCTCCTGCCTGCAATCTTGGAGAAGCCGCTGCCCGTCCGAGGAGACAATCTGGAGCTAGATGGACCAAGGGTCTGACTCAGTATATGGCAGCTTCCAGGGTGTGTGGCTCCATGGATCTAAAGAGCCAAGCTGACCAAGGAAAGAAACTACTAGCCAGAGCAGCCAGGGACTGTGGGAGCGACGGAGGAACAGCAGCATCCCGCTGAGAATGCAAAGCATTGACGAGCTTCCTGTATTCCTAGGTAACCACTGGAAAAGGTGAGGTGTGCCATCAAGTCAATTTCGACTCCTGGCACCCACAGAACCCTGTGGTTGTCTTTGGTAGAATATAGGAGGGGTTGACCATTGCTATCTCCTGCACAGTGTGAGATGATGCCTTTCAGCATCTTCCTATATCACTGCTGCCCGATAGAGGTTTTTCCCATAGTACCAGCGGGGATTCGAACTGGCAACCTCTGGCTCCCTAGTCTAGTCGTTTTCCTGCTGTGCTATTAGTCCATCTGCTTAATTATAGCTTCGTCCAGGACTGGATTAGCCCTCCCCAGTAAAAACTATATTGGGAAACACTTGGGAACTAGAAAGTGGCACAAGCAGGAAAAACAGGGACAAGCAAGAAAGCTGATACTTATAATATTTCTATACCACTTTCCAACAGAAGTCCTCTTAAGTAGTTTACATAAATATGAATAAATTTTAAAAATGGCTCCCTGTCCCCCAAAGGGCTCAGAATCTAAAAAAGAAACATAAGATAGACACCAGCAACAGTCACTGGAGGGATGCTGTGCTGGAGATGGATAGGGCCAGTTGCTCTCCCCCTGCTACAGATAAGAGAATCACCACTTTTAAAAGTTGCCTCTTTGCTCTTTTAGCTGGGATACTAGTAGTAGCAATGATGATGATGATGATGGTGATGATGATGATGATGGTATCAAATGCAGTCAATAACATCAACTAGATTGTGTGTAAATAGAATAATAATAATGATAAATATAATTATTTTTAAATATATATATCTTTATTTAGAAGATAGAAAGCACCGTGGTCCTCAGTTATTGTTTCTTTATTGTTACTATTATCTGTAGACTGTTTTTCAACAAAAAGCAAACTCTTCTCAGAGCAGTTTGCACAGGGGAAAGGTTTGCTGTCCCCAGAGGGCTCACAGTCCACCTAGAAAGAAGGGAGACCCCAGCAAGAGCCTCTGGAGGGATGCCGTGGTGGGGCTGGACAGGGCCAGATGCTCTCCCCCTGCTTAACCTAAAGGGCATCACCGCTTTGCTGGGTGCTCCGTTGCTCAGTCCACAGGGGGACCTTGCCTCTCCAAGCAGACCAGGCTAATAATTACTTGACTTTTATTTGAACATCTGCGCCCTGCCTTTCTCCACAGGCCCCAAGTATCCCATAGAAAGCAAAAAGGTCATTTCCCAAGGCGCCATGAAATGGGGCACCCCCACATGCTGTGGGGGCAGAGCAGGCACTGGAAAACTACCCCAGAAGACAAACAACCCTGTTCAAAGCAGCCGTTGAGCAGCAACTGTTACCCAGAAACCTTCAATGATAGAACCCTGGCCCTGTTTGAGCAGGAATAACTCTCCTGGCCTTCCTCTTCCCTGGGGGTTTCCAACCTCTCCTCCTCTGCCTTTCAAAGCAACCCAAGAAAAGTGTCAGGAGATAAGGATCAGAGGAGGATCTGGGGCCCAATTCTCACTCAGCCTGAAGCTCCCTTGGGGGAATTGGGGCCAATCTCTTGCTACCTACGCAACCTTAAAAGATGGTTGTGAGGCTAAAAGATGAGTGGGGAGCAAAGGAAGAGATCCATGTACATTCATTGCCCTGAGCTTTCGGCCAAAGGGTGGGTAAGACTATAATTGCTTGCTAGTGGCAAATTAGTATAAGTATTCTGTCTATTTTGTGGGGAAATGTCTAACGTGATGCCTGTATAATTCACAGTTACATCTGGGGAATAGCTACAGCGAGAAAGAAGGTAAGCAGCTTCTTCTTCTACTTCTCCTCCTCCTCCTCCTCCTCCTCCTCCTGCTCCTCCTCCATAAGCTTCTATACAGTGTTGGATTTATTCATTTTTTGATAAGTAAAGAAGCACATTTTCATTGATGCCAAAAGCCAGGAGAAATTAACCAGTAGGGTGCACATTGTGGGGTGCCTCTGTTATGGCAAAAGAGAAATTTCCAGACTGGATTGGGCAAGGTTCGGACCACAATGTGGGTCTGGACATTTAAATTTGCATTCTGATTGGGCAAGATCTCCAGGATTTTTAAATTGTATATGGAATTGGGCAAGATCAAGGCCTGTGTGGGCCTCGATTTTTAAATTGCATCCCCCAGGTTGACATTGACATTTGTATTCTGATTGGGCAAGACCTCTAGGGTTTTTAAATTCTGTAAGGAATTGGGCAAGATCAGGGCCTGTGTGGGCCTCGATTTTTAAATTGCATCCCCAAGCTTGACTGAGCACACAATCTCTAGGTTCCCTTAGAGTGAATTGGGCACGATACCATTTTTTTTAAATTTCCATGTCTGGGCAGCTTTAAGCCAGTGGACTGGAGTTCCATGAGCTTGGAATCTCCAATGGCTCAACTGGGCAAGACAATTGGTGTCTTTAAATTCTGTCAGGACCTTGTGGACATATTTTTCAGCCAGGGGTGTAGTGTTAAATTTGGATCGACTGACCACCCACTTTTATTCATGCTCTTGATCAAGTCTGAATCAAATGGATCACGTTGCGTGTTTTATATGCGCTGTGTCCCAGGTTTTGAATGACCCATGAAGAGATGACTTCTTGTTTAGTGCACTCATGGCCATCTCGGATCCTCATTCCTTACTCAAGGAAAGCATTGATTTTGAATGCTGGGCTCAAGGTTCTGATGTTTTTCTGTCTATTGATAACATGGAAGGAATCATATCACATGCAAATGTTTAAATTGGTTGTGTCATGCAAGGGTTTTGAGAACTGTCTTGATTAAAGAAATAGTCTGATTGCCTTGTCAGTAAGAAAGGTGCCTGCAGCCTAGGTGCAAATCATGCTATCTTGCACAGACACAAAAAGCCTTGTGGAAGGTTGTGTCTTTGTTGAAGATGATGTTAAGCATTTTAGCATTCAAGGCTCTTCAGACATGGATCGCATGAACGCCCGGCCTGAGAAATTGACACAATATTGAGCGGAGGTGAATGCACCTGCTTAAGGAGAGGAAGGCAGATCACCAAAGGCGGCAGGAGTCCTGTGATGAGGATGGGGTAAGTAACTGGGCCTGACTGGTTGGATGATGCCCCATCTGTATTGGGCTTCTTCCATAACAGATGCCGAATTAGTAGATAAATGTAAGGCAGTCTAACATTTCTCAATGACTCTCTTACAGAGGTTGGGAGAAGCTAAGAAGAAGGAGAGAAGAGACTCTACAGTGGAAGAACACACTTTGGGAAGAGCAGGATCAGCCCCTTTATCATTTCAGTTTCCCTCTTCTGCTGCACCTTCTTCAGTTCGACAATATCCCCTTTTTGTAATCTCGTGACCGGAACAATACACAGTAAGTTTTCCAAAAGTGACAAAATACCAGGCTCTAATTTCCCCAGGCACCATGAAATTGGGCCACACACTTCATGCAGTGGGGAAAGAGCAAGCCGTAAAAAATGACTCCTCCTCTTCCTGGCCCCAAAGCCAGAGCAGACTCTCCCACAAATCCTGTTCAAAGCAGGCCTTGATCAGCCACAGTAAGCATTGGAACCCTGGCCCAGTTTGAGCAGGGAGAACAGTATGACTGGTCTTCTCCTCCCTCAGGGTTGCCATCTTGCCCTGACCTTGCAGCTTTCAAAGCAACCCAAGCAATGTGCCAGGCGTCAGTATGTGATCAGGACTTGGCTTCCAATCCTCACCCAGACTAAAGGTCCATGGGGGAAACTTGAGCAATCTCTTGCTACTTTCCCTGCATTATGAGACAGTTGTGAGGTTAAATCATGAGTGGGGAGCACAGGAAGAGATGGATGTACATTGCCCCAAGCTTTTGGCCAAAGGGTGAAATGAAAAATTACTCAGAACATTGCCTAACACAATGTCTGTATAATTCATAGTTACTTCTGAGGAACAGCTACAACTGGAAACAAGGTCAGCTTCATGTTGTTGTTGCTGTTGTTGTTGTTATACCCCAGTAAGCTTCCATACCACCTTGGGTTTATTCTCTCTTTTTGACAGTTAAAGCACCACATTTTCATTGATGCCAGGAGATGATGAACAGTAGGGCACACATCTTGGGGTGCCTCTGTTATGGCACAAGAGATATTCCCAGACTGATTGGGCAAGGTTTGGACCACAATGTGTGTCTGGACATTTAAATTTGCATTCTGATTGGCAAGACCTCTAGGGTTTTTAAATTCTGTAAGGAATTGGGCAAGATCAGGGCCTGTGTGGGCCTCGATTTTTAAATTGCATCCCCCAGCTTGACTGAGCACACTGTCTCTAGGTTCCCTTAGAGTGAATTGGGCATGATACCATCTTTTTTAAAAAATTCCATGTCTCGGCAGCTTTAAGCCAGTGGACTGGAGTTCCATGAGCTTGGAATCTCCAATGGCTCAACTGGGCAAGACAACTGGTGTCTTTAAATTCTGTCAGGGCCTTGTGGACATATTTTTCAGCCAGGGGTGTAGTGTTAAATTTGGATTGACTGACCACCCACTTTTATTCATGCTCTTGATCAAGTCTGAATCAAATGGATCACGTTGCCTGTTTTATATGCGCTGTTTCCCAGATGCTGAGTGACCCACGAGAGATGACTTCTTGTTTAGTGCACTCATGGCCATCTCGGATCCTTATTCCTTACTCAAGGAAAGCATTGAGTTTGAATGCTGGGCTTAAGGTTTTGATGTTTTAATGTCTATTGATAAAATGGAAGGAATCATTTCACATGCAAATGTTTAAATTGGTTGTGTCATGCAAGGGTTTTGAGAACTGTCTTGACTAAAGAAATAGTTTGCCTTGTCAGCAAGAAAGGTGCCTGCAGCCTAGGTGCAAATCATGCTATCTTGCACAGACATAAAAAGCTTTGTGGAAGGCTGACTTTGTTGAAGATGATGTTTAGCATTTTAGCATTCAAGGCTCTTCAGACATGGATTGCGAGAACGCCCGGCCTGAGAAATTGACACAAGATTGAACGGAAGTGAATGCACCTTCTTAAGAAGAGGAAGGCAGATCACCAAAGCCAGCGGGAGTCCTGTGATGAGGATGGGGTGAGTAACTGGGCCTGACTGGTTGGATGAAACCCCATCCGTACTGGGCCTTTTCCATACCAGGTGCCAATTTTTAAATTTTTTTTAAAAAGTTCGGCACTGACATTTCTTAGTGACTCTTCTACTTAGTTTGAGAGAAGTTAAGAAGAAATCCAGAAGAAACTCTACATTCATCTCATTCACTTTAGTAAGGGAAGGACCAGCCCCTTGGATCAGCCCCTTGATCATTTCAGTTTCCCTCTGCTGCACCGATTGCAGCTCAACAGTATTCCTTTTTTTTGCAGTCCGGTGACCAGAACCATAAAGAGTAGTTATCCCAACTGTGGCTATCCTGTAGATGTTTGACTACAATTCCCATGATCCCTGACTAGCGGCCACTATGGAAGTCATCCTAACTTCAACTGACTTGGATGTATGTCTTTTTGCATTAGCTTGAATTCTCTTCCAAGCTATTTCAACCAGAGATGCATATTCCTTGTTGTCAGCGTCGCCAGAGGTTTCCAGAGGCCTCTCCCTTTTAAAGGTAGCTTGCTTGTTCAAATCCCTATGGATCTCTTCTCTATGTGTTGCTGATGGAGATGCTTCTCCCCAAATAAAACCATAAACCATGCATTCGCTTCACAGTGGGTGGGAGGTTGCGGGACAGATAGGTCCCTATCTGCATGAGGTCTCACTTTTATTGTTGCAGACTTCTGCTTCTTGGTCAGAATTTTAGATCTGCAAAACCGTGTTGGAGAGAAGGACAGCCTACTCCATCCATCGGAGCTCTTTTTACCTCAATGATATTATCCTTATTATTGTTATTGATGTTGTTGTTGTTGTTACTGCCACTTTTAAGAGCATGCCATATCTCTGTTTCTCTGTCCTGATCCGTTCAATCAATTCTGTTCAGTGATTCTTTTCTATTTAGCTGATTGGGGGGAGCAACTGTCCTCCTCCCGGTGTTGTTACTGGGGTCTACCATCTTCCTTTTTAGATTGCGAACCCTTTGGGAGCCGTCTTTCATATTTTATCTATGTAAACTGCTTGGAGATGGAAGGGGAGCTGAAAAGGCTTGAGAACAGCAGAGATACTCTCAAGGCTGGCTTCTATGAATCCTTCGGTGGACTGCATCCTCCCCATGACTCCGATGACAGCAGCAATGGACTGAGAGAGAACCTACATTACGTGTTCAGGACTACAAAAATCCCCCTCCCCTTGGCCTCGTGCAGAGGGGAGGGAGTGTGTCCCAGTCCCGCTCTGCACGAGGCCCAAGAAGCGGGCCGATTGGCCCTTTGGGTTAGGGGGTGGGGTTTTGGCCGGGATCAGCTGGTCCCCGCCCCATTCTCCTCAGTTTTGGCCAGGCATTCCCCTCCCTCCCTCCCTGGTACAGAGCGGTTCTAGCGACTGGTCGCCCAACGGGGCTGAGTAGGAATTTTTTGCTCCCAACGCATTGGCCACTGTTGGGGTTTTTTCCGCCTACTCCGTTCTGTGTTCCAGGTGTGTAATTAGAGTTAGGCCGTTCACAATAGCAGTAACAGTGTGGGCGGGGTGGTAATTCGAGGGTTAGAACATTGGTGAGCACCCTTGGATATTTAAAAGGGTGATTGGTCAATCGCTCCTTTGTGGCCTGTGTGGTACGGGGAGAATGGATTGCCATGAAACCTGCTTCAGGACTTCACCAACCTTTGGGCTGAGCGGTCCGGGGTGGGCGAAGACCTTGAAGTATCCAGATCCTCTCTTACGAAAGGGGGGGTTGGCTTGAAGGAATTGGGCGGGGCGTATCTGCCCGTTTCCCGAGCCAGGGTGTGTCGCCCAGTAAGGTGCTGGGTAGGACGTCAGAGTTCTAACCCGGTCCTATTGGCCCGCACTGTTCTCTAAGGGTGATTAATCACCTGGTGTTCCAGTCCGCCATGTCTTTTGTTACAGTTAATAAAGTTGTGGCCCTTTTACCCATACTAAGTCTACGTGTCTTCTTGGGCTGGGGACAAGGATTCCACTTTTGTGTGCTGATCAGGCGCACACTGCCTTGATTCTTCCACTCGGAAGAAAACTCATTCCGCACACTGATGAAAAAGATCTGAGGGAACATTCAGAGGCACTCTTACCCCTGGATTTCTGGGTAAACTCTAAGGCCTCCACACATCCTGGGGGCCCCAACATCCTTTTTAGTCTATCCTGGCCCATTGTTTTTCAGGCGACCGAGCATGACTGTTGCCTGCACCGGAGTTGACTTCTGCTTTAAAGACAATGGGGGGAGTGGGGAAAGAAATATGTATGATGGAAATATGTTACTCCGCGTGCTGAAATGTTCCTGCTAATGCATATTTGCATAAATATAATTGTTTTTTAGTCATACATTCTTGTGAGTTCAATTTCTGTTTCCATTCTAAAGAACCCATGTGTAGATGATACTGCATGTGTCATGGTGTGTGTGTGTGTGTGTGTGTAAGGGATGGTGCTTAACTTGCAGGGGGGGGGAGCTCCAAAGGCCTTCAGTTCCAGGCTCCAAAATCACCTCGGTACACCTCTGGGAAAACTGCAAGGGAAGCTCTGATTCTCTTCTCCGCTCAGGGGAAGACAGGGGAAGGTTTTTCTCTCAGTTCCCCATTCTGCTCTACCACTGTGCTATACCAGATAGCACAGTAATAATCAGCCTCATCTTCAGCCTGGATATTGGTGGTGGTTAAATAGCCGTTGTCTCCAGAGGCAGAACCAGTGAACCGAGCTGGGATCTCTTCTCCTCTGCTGCAACCACTACAGTGCACAAAGCGAGGGGCCTGTCCAGATGTCTGTTGACATCAGTAAAAGCTGACTCAGCGACCACCACTGCTTTTCGTACAGTTTTTCGTGCTTTTCATGCTTTTCGTTTTGCTGTTTGGTCCAGGGACGCAGACTGGGAGGCAGGCTGTTTCACACTTGCCTGGGAATGGACACCTTTACAAAAAAGACAAACCAACAGTCAAGATATCGGTACATTAATGCTGCCTTCATATATCACATAACCATTTTCCCGATGAATACTGAAGATAAATTGCTTTGTGGTCAGAGAGCAATGTGATGCGGGCCCTGCATTCCCTTACCTGAGCAGTAATGGAGAAGCATCAAGAATAACAGAGTCCAGGCCATGGTGAGCTCTCTAGAGCAGTTTAACTGCCTGAAGTCAACAGAGAATCATGCGGGATCTCCCCCTTCCTTCCTTAAATCCTCCATCGCTGAAGAAAAGCCCCTTGATGCAAATTTGTTCTGTGATCATTGGCTCTGCTGGAGCTTCATAAAGTTGTGCCGTCAAGTTGGTGGCGACCCCTGGCAACCATAGAGCACTGTGTGATTTTCTTTGGTATTCTATTCTTTGGTAGAATAGAATATTTTGGTATTCTATTCTTTGGTATTCTATTCTTTGGTAGAATACAGGAGGGGTTTGCCATTGCCATCTTCCACACTGTGTGAGATGATGCCTTTCAGCACCTTCCTATATTGCTGCCGCCCAATAGAGGTGGTTTCCATAGTCTAGGGAACATACCAGTGGGGATTCGAACAGGCAACCTCTGGCTCCCTAGGCAAGTTCCTTCCCCACTGTGCCATTAGGTGGCTTGGAGCTTCATAACCTCTCTGAAAATACGTGTTCCTCTAGGAACATAGGAAGCTGCCTTATATTAAATCAGACCACTGGTCCATCTAGCTTACTCCTTTCTATACAGACTGTTCGCAGCTTCTGCAAGGTAATGTAGGTGAAGAGATGAAATATTTTTCAAATCTAAGCTATATAGCAATGTAGGATTCAAATAAAGAAACAGAACACAAAATTTGCTGTGTATGCTAAACACCTTTTGGAGTTTTTTGATCTTCAGAGATGATTCATAGATGTCATGAATAAATAAATAGCCATACAAGTCCTATTTAAACACATTTTGAGAACGTAACCACCAAGGACTTTGATTTTCCTCCACATGTACGGACGCCTTACAATCATTACATAAATGTTAATTTCCTTTGCAATTGAGAGAGCCAGGCAACTGCAATTTTTTTTTAAAGATACATACATTGGTTGATTGATTGATTGATTGATTGATTGTTCAAATAACAACCTCCTTCTACCTGGGTTCTACCCGGATTTGGGAACTGTGTGTACTCCCAATTTTCAATTGTGTGGAAGCAAGGTTGGAGGAAAACCTGGGTAGCTTTTCCTCCTACCTTACTTCCACACAATCGCTTCTCCAAAACCAGAAATTGGGAGCACAGATAGCTCCCAAACCCAAGTAGAACACAGTTTTGGATTGTGTGAATGACCTCAATATGTGACCAGGGTTTCTGCATTTAACCATATGCACACTTTGGCCCTGAGTGGCACAAGGCAAAGCAGAACCCCTTTAAAGGAGACAGTTGCAGGCACAGAACACATTCAGGTTAGGGAGCCCTCACTTTGAGAAGGAGGAATGAAGGTTTTTGTCTCAGTTCCTCATTCGCCTGTGCCACTGTGATACACAGCAGTACTCCGCTCCCTGGCCCCACAGTAATAATTGGTCTCATCTGCAGCCTAGATGTTTGTGATGGTTAAATAGCCAGTATTCCCTGACGCAGACCCAGTGAACCGATCTGTCGTAAATCAGAAGGCGAGGGGCCTGTCCAGGCTTCTGTTGATGCCAGTAGAAGTAGTCACCCCAGTTATTACCACTGTGTCTTGTGCAGAATAGTTTAACGGTTTGGCCCAGGGACACGGACTGAGTGGCCAGCTGATTCACCGTTGGCTGTGTCCTGACACCTTTACAAGAAACACAAAACAGCAATCATGGCCTTAGTACCTTCTCCCTGCTCTGAGATAGCACATCATCGCTAGGTTTCTCCCTTAAATACAGAGCATCAATTGCTCTGCGGTCTGTGCTTCAGGTTATGCAAACTGCATCCTCCACACCCTTACCTGAGGCATAACTGAGAAACGTGAGGAGAAACAGGGACCAGGGCATGGTGGTGAAAGGTGAGGCAGGTGTGTAGATCTGTCTGGAATCTTCCTTCTTTCTTACATCCCCCAGGAACTGAGGAATGGTCCACCATGCAAATCTGCTCACACTCATTGGCTGTGGTCGAAATGGAACTCCTCCACTGGATGAGGTGATACCTGAGCAGAGCCAATGACATGAGGTCAAGGTTGACCTCAATGGCATGAGACCAAGCTTGATCCATGATTTAAAGTAAACGTAAAACCACAAATTCATGCAATGTAAGTTGCCATAAGTTGCATTCATTTCCTGTAATTGTATATATTTTTTCTTTTTGTTTCTGTTTTTGTTTTCTGGTCGTGGACTATAATAAATGTTAGCTAATCTCAAAAAAGAATGAAAAATGAAAGGCAATAAATGGCCATTGGGAGGATATACCACCCTCTTCCACTGCTTCATTTTATTTGTTACAGAGGGTGCATTTTCTTCTTGTTGGATGAAACCGCATATGAACGGGGCCAGTCTCTAAACCATCCCAGAGTTCCAGACTATGTTCTTGGGTAGAGAAAGACATATTTTGGACCTTGATTGAAGCATAAATAGACAATAGAAATAGATTCTTTGTCATTGGCCTGGAAGCAAATTTTAAAAGTGTCCTCTACTCCCTTACCTGAGTAATAACTGAGAAGGGCAAGAATGCCCCTTCCCTTGGCCTCGTGCTGGGGGAAAGGCGATTTGTCCCAGCTCCCTAGCACGGGCCCCAAGAGGCTCCTGATTGGGCCTCAGCATCTGGTGGGCGGGGCTAAGGTTGCTGCTCCGGCAGCTCCCCACCCCGAAGGATCAGTTTGGAGCACGATTCCTCCACCCTCCTTTCCCTAGGAGTAGAGCGAGTCTAGAGGCTGGTTGCCCTCCTTGGGGGCCAAGTAGGAATTTTTGGCTCCCAACGCATTGGCCATGTTGGGGTTTTTTCCCCGCCTACTCCATTCTGCTACCCTAGCATCAATGGTCAGATAGTTAGGTCACGGCTTGGCATTGACAGTGCGGGATGAGTGGTAAGTAGATGGGATGGAACATCGGTGAGCACCCTTGGACAGTCAAAACGGGTGATTGGTCAATCGTTCCCTTGTGGTTTGTGCGGCCCAGGGAGGACGATTCGCCATGAAACATAATTCAGGTGCTTCACATAGCCATGGGCTGTGTGGTCCGGGGTGTGTGAAGACCTAGAAGGATCCAGGCCCCCGTGGGGGTTGGCCATGAAGGGAAGGGAGGTTTTCCACCTGCTGCCTTCCTGAGCCAGGATGTGTCGCCCAAGCAAGGCACGGGGGAGGATGCGGTGGTCCAAACCCAGTCATTGCTAGGCCCCGCACTGTCTTGGGGAGGTGGGCTTAACCCTATCCAGTCCGCTAATCCAATTATAGTTTATCAATAAAGCTGTGACCCTTTTTACCCACTACATTTGTTGTCCGTGTATTCTTGGGGGCCGGGGTCTGGCGACAAAGCACAGAGCCCGGGCCATGGTAAGCTCTCTCTTGAGGAGCGAGCTTTCTGAACCCATCAGATAACAGGGTGGGACCTTCCATGTCGGCTCTTCAATCCTTTGGAGCCACAGAGTGACACCCCCGATACAAATTTGCCTTACGGTCATTGGCTTGCTTTCCAGCTCGTGTCTCCCCTGAGAATCTGAGTTGCTCAAGTCAGTCCAATGATCATAGGAGAAATGTGCATAAAGGAGATGATGCCAGATTTTGGAAGAAGCTGCTTACTTTCCCTGGATCAAAATCAGGCCGTGGTAGCAGAAATCACAATGAAAAAGGTCCCCAGGGACATAAAGAAAGGGCATTTTCAGAAACGATACCAGGAACTCCAATCACAATTTATTTAAGCTGGGGATGATGGGAGTTGTAGTTCCTCAACAGCTGGACAGCCAAGGTTGCCCACCCCTACCTGAAGGAGAATATCTTACAGCAGAGAGTGCTCCCATGTATTTTATTTATTTTTACATTTTATATCCCGCTCTTCCTCCAAGGAGCCCAGAGCGGTGTAATACATACTTGAGTTTCTCCTCACAACAACCCTGTGAAGTAGGTTAGGCCTACTTCACAGGTTCTGGAGCGGTGGGCTTTATTTTCAGAATGGATAGAAGCACATATGGATGGGGCCCATTCTAAATCGGACTAGAGTCCCAGGCTATGTTCTTGCATAGATGTTCTTGCATATTGAGGAGAGCTGGTCTAGCAAAGAGAGCTGGTATTGTGGTGGCAAGCATGGCCTGGCCCCCTAGCTAAGCAGGGTCCAACCTGGTTGCATTTGAATGGGAGACCACATGTGGTAGCAAGCATGACTTTTCCCCTTAGCTAAGCAGGGTCTGCCACAGTTGCCTATGAATGGGAGACCACATGTGTGATCACTGTAAGATATTTCCCTTAGGGGATGGAGCTGCTCTGGAAAGAGCATCTAGCTTCCAAGTTCCCTCCCTGGCAGCATCTCCAAGATAGGGCTGAGAGAGATTCCTCACTGCAGATTTTGAGAAGCTGCTGCCAGTCTGTGTAGACAATACTGAGCTAGACAGACCAATGGTCTGACTCAGTATATGGCAGCTTCCTATATTCCTGTGTTCCTATGATATGTGCTTGCATTCTATCTCTATACCTGATGGCGTTCAGTCAGAAAGGCCCAGAAAGAGCACCCATGGATGGCAAATGTTCTCCTGCTCCCCTTCACCACCCATGTGTGACCACACATGTGGCTTCTGGGCATCCTTCATTTGGTGCTATGTTGGGAAACTGGCCAGACATCCCCTCCAGAAGGCTAAAGTGGGAATCTCAAGCTTCCCATTGTAATGAATTCCAAGCATTGTGAGCTTGGCTTAATAGTTTAAAACAAGGTACTTGGACACAATCCAGTCCCTGACTTCTGCCCCCTAAGAGTGACTCAGTGGACTCAGTGAAGCCCAGGACATGCTCAATCAGGAAAGGAAGGAAGGAAGCACACACACACACTTCAGCACAAGAATGAACTGGGGGTCAGGACGTCAACCTTTCCAAAAATGAACACATTGCAGCAGGCTATTGTAAAGTATGGGATCTAGATTGGTTTTCAAATCAAACAAAACCACCCATAGACATCTCACACAAACTTTGCCACAAAGTTACACAGGATCCCAGACTATATCACAAAAGGAACATGTTAACCTGATGGACACACAGGACAACTAACTTTGCTGCCTTTAATCCAGAGGCCTATGTAAAGTGAGCTCTCCACACCCTTAATGGAGCAGTGATGACAGGTAAGGGCGGTCCTTCCATGAGGCAAGGTCAGGCAGTTCCCTCAATGGGCAGATTATTTGGATGCCCGAGGGGCAGCAAGATGGCTACTGCTGCTCTCATTACCTAGGCACTTTTAAAAACAATCCTTACAAAACAATTTTAAAAACAGTCTAAAACCATGAACAATGAAAACATGTAAAGCCGTTAAAAAACCCTGGAAGGCCAGGGAGTTATTCGCACCTGGCTTCATGCTTCAGGGTCAATGTTGAGTGAAGACACTTCGAATCACACTCGCGACAAGGAGGGAAGCAGCCCCTCCCCTCTGCTCTCAGGTTTTCTTTTGGTGCAAGTTCACATCGCGTGCCTCCGTATTTTCCTTCTAGCCAATGGCGGGGTGGGGAGAGAGATTTCTAAAGCCTCTATCTGCATTCCTAAAAGATTATTTCCCTCTTATCATGAGAATGATTCTACGTCAATTCCTCTCCCTATTTGCTCTGGTGTTTTCAGAAAATCTCATTAAAAGCAGCATTTTAAAAACCCAGAAATACATGGAGATAAGCTAGAGGCAATGCCCGATTTGTGTGTGGAGTGCTTCAAAGAATAATATTTGCAGCTGCTTGAGTCCCGAGCACTTGCTATGCACTGGTGGATGAGATTTGGAAGGTTGTGATTTTACGAAGGAGTCCTGTCTTTTCTGAAATAGGGAGGTCCTAGAAGGACGAAAGGAACGGTTAGTTGATTGAGAGTAGCTGGAAGGACAAAATGATATAGCAAAAGAAGAAGGAGAGGATTTGTTGCCCCTTGAGGAATTGTAGGCAGGTCGTTGGGAGGTCATAGGTCTTGCCATATTTTTCAGTTTTTGTCTCCTTTCCATTTTGTCTCCTTTCCAACAAGAGCCTGGCCATCAAAAGGTCAAATTCTCTCCTCTTCTTCTTGTTCCAGGTGCCAATGTAGATGAACACATCCACGTGTGCCAGTGCGGAGTTGCTGCAGCGAACATTGAATGAACAGTCAGTGGCATGGCGAGACGTATATGGAGGAGCTGTTTGGAAAGGGGACAGGCCCAAGGGCATCTGCTTTTCTGCCTTCTGTGTCAGATGCTGCTGAATGGATTCTGTTCTTTGAACAGGACTGAGCAGATTCCATTATAATGGAGTGAGGAGTAGGATGGCACAGAAGGAACTGATTGTCCCTGGCTTGAACCTTGTAAAAAACCTTCCAGCTTCTGAGAGGCAGGTGGCAAAAATGCCCAGCAAGTGTTGACAATGTCCATTCAAGCAGAGTTCAGTGGTAGGAAGAAAGAGTGCAAAGTTCCAGCATCAGTTGGCCCAAAAATGGGATCAGGAGGAGATTTAGGAGGTTTGTTAACCTGGATACCTAAAGAGGTAGCCATATAGGCCACTTGGTCAGTGAAGAGCTTCAGGTACTCCGAGGGAGGCAGAGGCTTTGGATCTTTGATTAGATTTGAAGGTGTGGAACCCGATGCGATGTCCAGGGTTGTTTCTGCATCTGAGGCGGATTCTTCAGTCGAGGAATCCAGTGGTAGGAGGTCAAAGTCCAGCTGCTTAGGTGGTTGAGTTCTCTTATCTCTTGACTGAGACCAAGACCTGCAGTGCTGAGGAGAGTGTGATTGGGTCCGAGAGTCTGGATAGTCCAATCTCCCCGGATATTGGTTTCGATGTGGAGCCCAAGAGCAAGGGTGGAGATAGCGTTCTCTATCATCAATGACAGATCTGTCATCGAAGATGTAAGTGGAATGATCAGGCATGATCAGATGGAGAGTAGTCTCAATGTCGACGTTCTCAGTAGCAATGCACTGGATCCTATGGAATAGCGTTTAGGAGAGTAGAGATGGTGAAGGGATTCCCTGTGATCCGGAGAGCGTTGGTATCACATAGGGTCTCTTCTATATAGTCAGTATCATGCAGGGGATGCTTTTCAGTCCGGAGGCAGTCGGTGTTGAGAAGACCAGCTAGGGTTGATGGTATAATCCTCCATTTGAGCTGGGTTGGAGTCATGTTCAGGATTGGAGGGTGATCTTGGTGTGACTTCTCTGGTGTCTCTCTTGTTGGGAATGGAGCGGTCTCGCGAGTCTATGTTGGGAGCGTCATGTTCCCTGCTTTGGCCCGGAAGTCACTGTGCAAGCTTAGGGTCTGCAAATACCAAAATCACCTTTTTTAGAATCAGAGCTGATGACTGAGATTTTTTGTGATTTTAGGCAGTTGAGATATTGGGGTGGGAGTGACGAGCTTGACGGGCTACACTCTGTTGGCAGCACAGTGTAGTGTTTGCATTGACTTAGGAATCTTTTCATTTGTAGTTGGTGAAAGATGCTGAGAAGAAAAAGAAATATAGAACAACTGTATTTAGTTAGGATGCACATTCCAAAGTCCTGGGGAACCCTAGAAAAGGCTCTGTTTCAGGTCAGCACCAGCTGAGCCAGTGGCAACTGCCACCGAACCTCCCCAGATGATCTGAATAGGCAGCAGCAGGGTTCATGAAGAAGGTGGCATTTCCTTTAATATCTTGGGCCCAAGCCCCAGAGAGCAGCCTGGCTGCTGTATTCTACATATATTCGGCATACTACAGACAAAAACTGTCCAATGTACAGTGCATTGCACTAGTGCAGTCTGGATCTTACTTGCATATGCACCACTGTTTCCAGGTGGTCTATCTCCAGGAATGGACGGAGCTGGCGTATCAGCCTAAGCTGACAGAAAGGCCTCCTGGCCACTGCCTCAACCTGAGAGACCAGGAAGAGGCTTGGGTCCAGAAGTACCCCCAGACTACATACGGGCTCTTTATGGGAGAGTGTAACCCCATCCAAAACAGGCAGATCTGAGCCACTTCCTAAGTCCCACCTTCCCACCACGAGTACCTCTGTCTTCCTTGGATTCAGCCTCAGTTTGTTCTCCCTCATCCGGCTCATCACGGACTCCAGGTAAGTCTCTCGGGAAGTTGGGCCATTTCCTAATGAAGTTGAAATGGAGAAAGAGGTTTGGGTGTCAGCATATGGGTAACAGCCTGCACCAAATCCCTGACGATTTCCCCGCACCGATCCATGTAGATATTAAAAAGCATTGGGGATAGAAGGGAGCCCTGTGCAATCCCATACAATAGCTCTCCTTTGGAAGAGCAACAATCTCCAAGCAACAGCATCTGGGACCTACATGAGAAGTAGGAGTGGAGCCACTGCAAAGCGGTGCCTCTCACTCCCTACCGCTTCAGGCGCTCCAGGAGGTGCCATGATTCACTGATATCAAAAGGATCTGAGAGAGATCCAAAAGGTTCCACAGGGTCATACTCAACTTGTCGATTCCCAATTGGAGATCACCCAACAGGCCAATCAAGGCCTTCACAACCCCACAGCCCACCTGAAAGCCATTTTGAAATGGGCCCAGATCATCTGCTTCTTCCAAGACTGCCTGGAGCCGAGATGCCACTACCCTCTCTCAATCCGCTTGCCCTACCATGGGAGGTTGGAGAAAAGCCTAGAATGGGATCCAATGCAGGTTTCTTCAACAGTGGTCTAATCATGGCCTTCCTGAGGCAAGGAGGCATCCTGCCATTAAAAAGTATTAATGATGCTTCCAAGACCCTCTCCAATAACCTCCTTGCTAGATTGTATAAGTCATGTTGGGCAAGGATCAAGAAAACAAGTATTCAAGTGAAGTGTCCCAAGCAGGTTGTCCACATGCTCTGCGCTCACAAATGGAAAATGATCCAATTTCACTGTGCAAGAGGAACTGCTGAACACCTCTACAGTAGGCTCTGCAGTACCTGTAGAGTCTAGTTCAGTTCGATGAAGAGAGTTTTCATCTGCAAAGATCTCATTTGAAATGTCACAACGGGTAGCTGATGGATCCAAATACTCATTCAAGGGGGGAGGGCCATGCACTAGCCCTTTCACAACTCGAGACAACTCTGCTGAATGTGAACTTGCAGAAGCAATGCGGGCAGAAAAGAACTGCTTCTTTGTTGCACGCATTTGATTGATGGATTAAGTGCCGTCAAGTCAGTGTCGCCTCATAGCGACCACATCATTTTGATAATGGAAAGGCAAAATGTTCATAGTAAAAAATGATTTTGCAGTCCCATGAATTCTTTGTTTTGCATCAATATTGTGTTTCTGTATCTTGCACCTTCTTAACATACCAAGTAAAATAGCTAGCCCTGCTAACTTGGCCAAGAGGCTAACTTGGCCAAGAGGCACCTACAGGAGCTTCTGTAGGGTGAGATCACTGCGCTTGGAATTTGAGCAAAAACTTTGCAGAGCCTGCACATGATTGCTGTCTGGAACACAAGACCAAAGGCATGGAATCAGGATGACAGAAATGGGGATCTGCTAAGTCAAAGACAGCAGCCAATCTTAGATTTCATCGTGTGAGGAGGGCTGGTGATCCAGCCCACGGAAGCTCATCTAGAGCAGAGCATCATGGCAAGCCAGCAAGTGTTGGGGAATGTCCTGGGCTGGGTGGAGGAAGGCCCTCTACTCAATGGTTCCTGGCCTCCGCCCTTCCTTCCTTCCTTCCTTCCTTCCTTCCTTCCTTCCTTCCTTCCTTCCTTCCTTCCTTCCTTCTGCTTTGCAGTCCTCAGACCTGGAATGGAAAAAGAAACAGAGAGGGGTGGGACGCCGTCTTGTGGAATGAAAGCTGGCTACCATTGATTGGTTACAGCACAAGTCAATAATCCATCGGGAAGACAGCCGGCTTGCTGCCAAATGGCAAAATCTCGCCTGGCTGCTGGGCAAAACTTTGGGGAGGAAGGAATGCTCTGTCACCCATGTCTTGGTCTGTGGAGTCACACCAGCTGACTGGGGATGTGGATGGTAACTGTGCCTGTTGGTGGGGGCTGGCCCACAAGCCCATATTCACTGGGACCCTTAAGGTGCGGGGTAGTGTGGTCGGAAGGGCAGTTTCCTTTCATACAAGATGTGTCTGGCTTGGACGTGAGATTGTAAGCCTGTAAGCATAGCCCCACGTCCCTCTTCAGGTGTGCACTCTCGACTCCCGACTTGGGGCTTTTGGGGCAGGCGGGCCTCAGAGAATTGTTGGAACTGGGACCTTAGCCTCCGCAGAGGGACTTGTTATGTTCACAAACCCCTCATTCACCTACTGCCAGCTCTCCCAGGGGTCATAGGGCTCTTTTGCTTCTGAGCCCTCCTCCCAGTCTGGCCTCTCATCTCAGGCCACCTGCCTGTTATAAATCCCCCAGCAGACAGAGCAATCTTCGTGAGATCTCAGGTTTGGCCAAGATCTCGTCTCCAAGCCTCCCCGAGGTCTGGCGGGAAGTCTGCGAAGTCCCGCGGGAGCTGGAGCTGGAGCTGGCTGTATGTGACAGTTTCTTTCCAGAACCTCCATTTGGGGGACTTGCCCTTCATGGAGTCACTCCTGGGGGAGTTCCTGCGGAGCCATCTGCAAAAGCTGCAGGCTCTTCACAACCCACTACTGGGACACTCCCTCCCACCCCCATAATGGAGCTAGAAAAGGGTGCAGGATTTCCATCTAAGTTTGTAACTTCTTTTTTTAAAAAACTGGACTGTTCTTGACCTTCCACACTCATCTCCAGCCAGCAGCATCCTCCCTCCATCCACCCCTTCTGGGTCTCTTCCTCTCCAAGAACAGGAACGAGAGCCAGTGGAAGTGAGGGGCGGAGAGACCTGCTGTTACTAAAAGAAGAGAGTCTGGGGGGAGCCAGGCAGATGCTCGGAGTTTCCTTCCGCTTGGGGCATCAGCTCTTGGCTTGGAGGGAGGGAGGGAGAATCCTGCTGCCACCACTGCCACCCCCACCAGCTGCATAATGCAGCAGTGAGTAAAGTCAAAAGAGGCAGAATGGAGAAGGCCCAGCAGCCACCCATGTGCTCTACGCTGCCTCCTGGTGGCCATGCTGGTGACTGCTGTCAGTAGGTCAACCCGAAGTTAGGGTTGAATATTTCCTGGGTCAGAAGGTCAACCCTAAGTTACTAGTCCAGGAAAAATTCAACCCTAACTTTTTTGCTGTTGTTTCTGGGTCAACACACCCCACCCCACCCCACTCCACACACACCACAACTCAAGTAAGGCAGGCACCCAAATCCTGCCTTTCTGCACCTGAGATCCAGCAAAACCAGATAGTTAGCAATAGGACTGCAAGCATATTATCAACAGTGCTGAGAAATGAAAGTCACATAATTCCCTCAGAAAAGAAGATTTTTTTCTTCTCTTCATGGCACTTCCAAGATTATGTGCTAGATCCTCTATAATAAAGAGCCAAGGCGTGCGCCCGTGTCTCTGCGCCCGTGTCTTCCTTGGCTGTTCTGGGCATACGCGGAGCGCATGCCCAGAACGTCCGAGGAAGATATGGCTGCTGGCACTAGGCGGCCATGTTGAGGAGAGCGGCAGGCCAAAAATTGTCTACGGGGATGGCAGAGGCAAGGCGGCGGGTGCAGCCCAGCCGCGGAGGCCGGCCGCGGAATGAGCCGACCGCTGTTGGGAGCGGGGAGCAGCTGGGCTTGCTCCAGCTGAGCGGCTCTCCGAGGCAGAGCGGCAGCTGCTCTCCGGTGCAACCCCGGCCAGCCAGGGGTAAAGCGAGCGAGCGAGTGAGCGGAGTGGAGCGCTGGCTGAACAATAATAAGCTGCTGCCGGCTCCTCCTGCTGCTGGGGGGCTCTCAGAGGCTGGGGGGCTCTCAGGCGCGGAGCAAGCCAGCCAGCAAACAGCGGCCGGGCAGCGAAAGTGGAACGAGCCAGAGTGGCAGGCAGAAGAAGCGAGCAGCGCACGGCAGCGGATGCTTTCCACGGCCGGGGGTTGTTGGTGGTGGTGGCGGCGGCGGTCAGCGACCGTTGGAAGTGCCGCCGCGTGGGGAGGAGGGAGACAGGTGAGGCTCGGCCACCGTGCGTGCCCTTCAGTAGGCCATGCCCACAGACCCCCTGCCTTCAAATTCTCTTTTGCTTTTTTTGGGTTGTGCTCCTTGGGACTAGCCCGGCCACCCCTTCAGGGCTGGGGTTGGCCCCAGGCTCCAAGTCTCCAGGAGAAGGAAAGGAGTAGTCTTGCATAGGAATATAGGAAGCTGCCATAGACTGAGTCAGACCCCACCTCTTCTAGCGCCCGTTAATGTAACGGGCTCAAAGTTACTAGGATAAAGGGGAGCAAAGCGGGGACCATGAGGACAGGGTGCAAAGCAGGGACTATGCTGGACTCAATAGCGGACTATGTGGGATGCAATAGCGGTCTACTAGCGTCCGTTAATTTAACGGGCTTAACGTTACTGGTGCTTCAATAAAATGCTTCGGCTTGGGCAGATGGCATTGAAAAGGTAAATAAAGGATTGAAGCTGTTTGTTGCGCAAAGCCACCAGCAGGGGGAGCAGTCTTTATTAGCTTGCCCAAAGAAAATTCCACAATAGGAAAATACAGCTATTTTTGCATGGCACACATGCAATGTTATAGGACTGTAACACAGCAATAAAACCACAAAGAAGACATTGGAAATGCGAATGGCACCTTGCTGACAGTGGGAAGGAAAAGGCTGACCAATGGGAAGACTAGTCCTCCCAGAAAACCAACGGAGAGACTAGCTCTCACCAGATGTAATTCTATCTGGCTCAATCGGGCAATGAACTGAAATGACTCTGACACAATTAAAAAGAAATCATTAAAAACCACCTGATTTCCCAATTGCTCTGTGGGTTGAGTGGTGGGTAGCACCCACCATGCTCAACCCACTCTGGTGCCCCCGGAAGCCTGTTATTTATTTATTTGTTTGTTTGTTTATTTATTTGAAACAATTACTACACCGCTCACTCCGAAGACTCCGGGCGGTGCACAAAAACATGCAAACAAGGCAACATTAAAAATTACATTCTAAATTAAAAACTAAAGTAACTAACAAAAACCAAATAAGTAAACTACAGGGCAAAATCCTGGTGAAAAAGAAAAGTCTTCAATAGAGATTTGAAGATCAGTAAGGAAGGGGCTAGATGGATCTGAAGGGGAAGAGTGTTCCAAAGAAGTGGGGCAGCAACCGAAAATGCCCTTTCCCAGGTCCTAGAGCCCCGAACCTCTCGAAAATCAGGGACCGACAAAAGGGCCATCTGAGATGAACTAACTGGATGGGATGTAACTGGAAAGGGAGAGGCGGGTCTGTAGGTAGACAGGCGCCAAGCCCTGCAAGGCTTTGAAGGTCAGAACCAGGACCTTAAATTGAACTCGGAAGCGAATAGGCAACCAGTGCAATGACTGCAGGAGAGGTGTTACCCCGTCATATTTTCTGGCACCCATGAGTAGGCGAGCCACCGCACTCCAGACCCGCTGTAGCTTCCTGATCATCCTCAAAGGTAACCCTAGATAGAGAGTGTTCTAATCTAAGTGCAAAGAAGAATTCAGATTGCAGAGCAGAGCAGAGCAGTGAGTGCAGCACAAGTCAGTCTCAAGGCCATACATGGAGCTCATCACAGCAATCACCAAGAAATATTACACACAGACACATAGAGCTGAGCTGCCACAGTCCCTTTCTCTCCACAACACCATCTCACACACAGACCACCAAACCAGAGCTCTAGGAAGGAAGGAAGGAAGGAAGGAAGGCACCCAGGTACTGCTTTTGTCCATCTGAGATCCAGGAAAACCAGATCGTTATTACACTCACTGCAGAGAAAAGCACATTAGAAAATCAAATCTCTTTGCCTCTCCTGAGGCACAGCATGGAGGAGAACCGCCCCCCCCCAACCAAACCCTCCTGGAGAAGAACGTTTGAGTTCCACTGGGTAGGAACCTGCAAAGGGATCAGGTGTTCAGGTAGGTCAGGTAGGTCCAGCTCAAGCTGCCTCTCTTTCAGCATATGCTGAGCCTTTTCACCCCGGTGGAAATGGCCGACTATCTTTTGGCACTTCTCCACAAGAGCTGCCATGGGAGCAGCAGGGACCCGTAGCCAGGGGATGTCCCAGGGTGTACATTAAGGCTGCCTATGGGCCTGATCAGGGCCTTGGTGCTGGGAGCCCCCTATTGCAAGTGCCCTTCGCATCCTGGAGTCTTGGGAGCAGGAGCAGCTGCTGCTGCTAGCCAAGGGCAAGTGTCATCCGCAGTAAAATACAAGAAGCCCACATACAAGCCTGTGCCACCAAAGAGCAGAGCGGAGGGGAGGGCCAGCAGACCCACACACCTTTCTCCTCCCACTGGTAGGCAAGCTGGTCTATGCAAATCTCTGTGCTTCTCACTTTGGTGGATGGCACCTAGCAGCCAATGCTGAATTGCACCTCGCTCAAGTTAGAGTTCAGAATGAATGTGGCAGATGCTGGACACCCCGGAACCAAGTTTGTAATCTCCAAAGCCACAAATACTTCAACACACCAACACACTTGTGCTTTCTCTGTGTAATTCTCCATTAAGTCTAAACAACTCTTTCTCAACCACTGGTCCGTGGACCAGTGCCGGTTTGTGAGGCATTGGGTACCAGTCCATGAGGCATCACTAATAAAAATCACCCCCCAAAAAACCAATTTTGGGCTGGCGGGGGCCACCGGGACCTCTCCGGAGCTCATCTGCAGGCAGCCCTTGCTGCTGGATAACATTCATCTCACACTTTATCCAGGAGAGAGCCACCTGGAAATGAGCTCCAGAGAACTGCCCAAAATTGTTTTTTGGGAGGTGCCTGGGGGTGGGGGTGGGGGTGGGGCTGAGGAGTGCAACTCCCTCACTAACTTCTGGTCCAGGAAACTGTGGATGAATAATGTACCTTGACTCCAAAAACATTGAGAAACACTGGTCGAAAGCATCCCTGTTGGATGCTGTCCTCTTAGGAACCTAGGACACTTCCATATACTGAGTCAGACCATGGGTCCATCTAGCTCAGTATTGTCTACAGAGACTGGCAGCGGCTTCTCCAAGGCTGAAGGCAGGAATTTCTCTCAGCCCTCTCTCGGAGAAGCCAGGGAGACCAAAGCTAGGAGTCAGTCACTGTATGGCACGCAGTTGGGCCCCTATCCTTCTTATAAACCCCTGGAGGCTGTGCAAAATCAATTTCTTAGGACAATACTAAGAGCACCAAGATGTGCTCATTCTGTGACGTTGAGATTTGATCTGGGTGTTCTGAGAATTGAGGCTAGAGCTTGGATGTTGATCCTAGCATTTTGGCTTAGGATAAACTTCTTTCCTCAAGGATGGATTTTGGCCATTTTGGCTGATAGTTTTCAATCTTCTTGGGCCCAGGCAATCCATGCTAAAATTCTTTCATTGGGATTCTCCATGGATTATCTGGTTTTGTTGAGCTCTACAGGCTCTGAAGCAGAGAATCCTGGATAATGAAAAGCAACACGAGCTTTCCACGATCCCAAATCAAAAACAGCTGGACGGCCAATGTTCCCCAGCCCTGCTTTAGAGCAAGGTATGACCTGCTCCCGTCGGTTGTGCAGGCGGGGAGAATAAAGAGTATACCTAGGGAAGATAGAATCTGCCCTTGTGGTTTAGGGAGATTGAAACCATCCAACATGTATTGCTCCCCCCTTGTCTGTTTTACAGAGAGTTAAGACCCTCCCTGATATCTCCTTGTCTGGCACCCTTTCCAGGATGCTCAGAAGACTTTTGTGTCTCTTATCTTTGGACAGATCAATCTCCATCTATTACATATAAGGTGGTGAAGATTTGCTCTAATGCTATGTGGTTACGTCAGTTTTTTATTTCATGCGTATGTTCTTCCTGAAGTTTTAGTTTATATTTATATTTCTTGTTAGCAATTGCTAGTTAAGTCTTTGATTGGTACTGTATGTGACTGATGTTTTGTTATTTTCTAGCAACTGTTAATCTTTTGTAGGATTTCTTTATTCTACCATTTTTAGTTGTTTTATAAGCTGACCATGGGTATCTATCTATCTAATATGCCATTAAAAAGTAAAAACCTCTGATAGAAGTCAGTGGGCTGGTTTTTTGGTTGTTAGCACATAGGCAACACCAAAACTATTTTGTGAAAATATACCAATAACAACATTGAGATAAATCTACCAGCACCTGGGGAATTCTTCCTCCCCCCGCTTTCTGCCTTCATTTTGTCGGTGCTGTGTCATTTTTCTCCCCCTCCACCCTCTCTTGCTCCATAGTTGTCCAAGTCACTAAGTGAGGTTGCATGAAGAGGGCCAGAAAGGGCCAGCACCAACGTGCCTCCTGGCCATGAAGGAGGAGGATCCATGGAGAACAGGGCTTGCCTGTAAAGCAGAACCCTTTTTAGCCCTCCCAGAGATGGTGATATGAAAGAAAACCCCTTCATTCATTCATTCCCTGGGCCTTCTTTGGATCTTCTTTACAGATATCATGGGAGCATTGTGGAATTAAAAGGGCATGGCTGAAGTTGTCCTCAGGTTGAATTCAAACCCAGTTATCCATGGATCCTATATCTGTGGTTTAGCGTATCCGTGGTCGGGCAATTGACACCCGACCCCGGCATAAATGGAAAAGAAATGGTTAATTTCCATGTATCCACGGTATGGAGATGCCCGAAAATATCCTCCAAAAATATTTCCAGCTGCCATGTTGTAAAATGGAGCTCATTAAGTTTTTAAAAACACTATTTTCTGCAAAAAAAAAATCACTGAATAATGGAAAGGACTAAGACGGGGGTGGGTGGGTGGACGACTAGCTGGGTGCCTGCAGAGCACAGTAGGGTGCATTATTTCACTCTTTTAAACATTCTGTGGCCATTTCCCAAGCGATTTTTTCATTGACTTAATGCCTTGGTATATGCCGTTTCGGAATTGGCAGTTGTAGCGGAGAATGGAACCCTGCCGGATATCGAGGTCCGCCAGTATATCCCTTACTTGAGCGGTATGGGATCCAGCCACAGACAAGCGCACTCTTCCAGAAACATACAAACTGGGACCGAGTGTTGAGACCGTGCAGTACAAGACAAACAAGAAGTCTGCAATGGGGAAGTGACTGGAAAGGTGCAGCTTGACACACCTCCTCACACAGGCGACAAGGAGAAGGAATGGCCAACTTCTGCATCCGATAGCTGTCCACACTGGAGCCAGTGTGGTGTAGACTTGGACTAGGACTGGGGAGCCCTGAGTTCAAATCCCTGTTCAGCCATGAAGCTCATTGGGTGACTCTTGGCCTGTAACTTATTTCTCAGCCTAACCTACCTCACAGGCTTGTTGTGAGGGTAAACCTAATCATGTACACCGCTTCAAACACAGGAAGCAATGAAGAATCCACCTTCCCTTTTGATCAAGCCCCAAAAGGTCAACCAAACCGATAGAAAGCAGCTCTCGTCAAGGAGGAGGCCCAGGGGGAGCGGGGAGGAGTTCCCTCACTGGGGTGGGATCCTTGCCCGGAAGGGGTTCCCAGGAGGCTGCTGCCACCATCCACTTTATTATTTTGATGTGGGGAAACACGCTCCCCATATCCGGTGCCTGGGGGTGGGGGATTAAGGGGCCAAACCCTCCCCAAAGGGCTGAGCAGTCCTCGGCCTCCAAAGGCAGGTGCCGAAGGCAGACCCAGAGCAGCCAGGATTTCGTTTCGGATTCCAAGGAAAAGCGGTGCAGCAAGGACTTTTCATCAAAGAGATGACCAGAGAGAGGTCTCAGTAACCTGGCAATGCAGATCCCCAGCGATCCTCACAGAAGAACCACTTCCCCCCGGAGGCCTTGCACGGATGTCCTGCTCCTTCTTCCTCACAGGCTGCGGCCTTCCCAGCTCCCCAGCAGCTCTCGGCCTGCTTCTTCCTCGGGGTCCTCCTCCTCCTCCTCCTCCTCCTCCTCCTGGGACAGACTCACCAGGAGACCAGAGCTTCTGCTGGGGGTGAAGCCAGGAATCCCACCCAGTCCTCTGAGCTGGTCCCTTTGATTTGGCTCTAAGCGAGGCCTAGTCCTCCCTCCAGTCCTTACACGGTAATGCTACATTGTGCGTTATCACCTCTTCAGGATGACTAGTCCTCATTACCTTAGATGTCACTGACTGCAGATGCCTCCCTAGCTGAGCAATTAGCTGGCCAGCAAGCCTCCTGGGAAGAGGGAAAGGGTGCCAAGGCAGCTCATCCAGAGAGAGGAGGGGGGTTTCGTTTGGTTGTGTAGCACCAGCCTTTCCAATCACACAGTCTCCCCTGCTAACTTGGCAAAGAGGCTCCTTTTAACGCGGTGATTCTCTTTATTTACCAGGGAGAGAGTAACTGGCCTTATCCACCCCCAGAACAGTACCTCCAGTGACTGTTGCTGGTGTCTGTCTTATGTTTCTTTTAGATTGTGAGCTCTTTCGGGACAGGGAGCCATCTTGTTTGTTTGTTTATTATTTCTCTGTGTAAACCGCCCTGAACCATTTTTGGAAGGGCGGTTTGGAAATTGAATGAATGAATGAATGAATTTTTGGAGATGGAGTTCCAGTGCATCGACCTCTTGCACCAACTATCCTCATGATGACCACTCAGGGCATTGGGAGTAGAGGTCGTGAGTGGGGGTCTCCCTCAACTGTTCTGCCTGCCTCTACTCTATGACCCCTGATCTGACTCTTCCGCACTTCCTGTGCTCATGAGTCATAATCCTTCCTTTCCTCTTAGAGAACCGATGGAAACATCTGTCTCCCTCCTTACCTATTCATCATGTTGGCCTTTAGATTAGGGTTAGGCTTTCCTATCCAAGTGTACTTCACCAATCAATGCTTAGTATTCAGTTCAACAAGAATCTCCATGCATTTTCTCTAAAGAGCTGCAACAACTAGACCATCCTCTGCTACCTACTCTGGACGGGAGTGTGTGCTCATTCCTTAGTGCTCTGCTGCTTTACCTACTGGGGGTGAAAATTAACAACCTCCAACAACAATCACTGACGTCTGTGTTCTACATTGCTTCCTCTTTTGCCTGGTTTATTTTTCTTCCCTGCAGAAAATGTATGGAGGCTAGAAAAGTGAGGTTCCCCTGACATTTGCAAGAGTGGGAGAGGCAGAAACACCACTGGAGAGACACTACCCAATCAATCAGGGCGTCCAGAAGGAAGGGCACAGCCTGCTCCCCACTCGTTAAAATGTTGAAATTTGATCTTTATGGAAGGAGCGGAGGCAGCAGTGCCCAGGCTGACGCCTTGCCTGCACATGCTCCAAGCGATGTGCTTGCATGGTGGCCCGTTTGAAGAACTACCCCAAGAGAGAGAAAATAAGATTCCAAGAGCAGAATTACATTATCAATTGATTTATTTTATTTAACGTATTTATGTACCACCCAAAAGTTATGTCTCTGGGAGGCTTACAATAAACAGTACACATTATATAAAAATAAAACATTAAAATAATGTATTGTCCTTGGTATGAAAATGTGAAAGACACCAAATTTGTATGATACTGAAAACAAAATCCCGCAATTAATACAACCTTTATTGGGTCTTTCTAGCAAAATGAAGAGAGCATCAAAGAACGGAAAACTTCTTCTGGCCATGACTTCCTGATGGGGGAAAGAAGGGCTGGATAAGGGCCACAGCAAGTGGTTGTGTCATATAGACAGGTCAGTCGAGTTGAATGACGTCTTCCCATTCATCAGTGGGCCAGATCCCATTGGGCTGTACACTGGGTAGTGTGGTCTTCCAGTCCCATGCCTTCACAGGTATCTTCCATGGTTGGCTTTGATGTACTGAAGGGCTTCGCACAGTACATGTACCCTGAGTTCTATGAACTTGGTCCAACAGAATGTAAATTTGGAAAACAGGGACCTGTGTAACATAAAGAACAGGAGGGTTAATGGAATGCACTTTTTGAAAAAGCCTTGCCATGAACTGGAGCACATCCTTTGTGGAAAAGCAAGATCTATATAGTAGTAGTAGTAGTAGTAGTGACTAATAAGAACATTCTGCTTTCTCCAGGAAGGCTGACAGCAGGATACCATCCATCCTCAGGCAGTCTTAGCTCCACATTATTGACCCTTCCAGGAGAATTAACACTTCCTGGGGAATATCACTCAGTCAGTTTCATGGGAAAGCCAGCATTTGATCACAGGCGGTCTTAGTCCAAGTGTAGCACACTCTCTAGAATGCTGCTCTGGCTGTAAGCATGACGCACCATTTTTGAAAAATGCTGGAACCAAGCTGGCCCTCATACATACAAATGATATTCCCCAGGAATTGTAGATTCTCTTGGAAGGGTCAATAATGTGGAGCTTGACTGCCTGAGGATGGATGGCATCCTGCTTTCAGCCTTCTTGGGGGAAGCTTGTTCTTACTATTCACTACTACTATTTATATAGACTGCTTTTCCACAAATGTTTCCAAAGCAGTTTATATAGAAAAAGAAACACCAAATGGAGGGCCTCACTGTTGGAAATTCTCTGTGGTGAGCAGAGGCGTAACTAGGGAAAATGGCGCCCAGGGCAAGCACTGAAATTGCGCCCCTTCTCGCTGCCACGTGTGAGCGAGAGCAGTACTGTCTCCACTTGAAAGCCTGCATTCCAAGGGGGTGGGAGCACAAGGCAAAACAAAAAGGAGGATTTTTCAAGTGTGGGGTGGGGGTCTTTCTCCCACATAAATAAGCAGTTCCAAATCAAGTGTGGGGTGGGGTCTTTCTCCCAAGTAAATAAGCAGTTCCAAATCAGGGGGAAGAAGGAGGGAAGTGAGGAAGACACACACACACACACGGGCTGGGAAGGGAAGAAACACATACACACAAATCAAATGCCAGTGGCTTCTAAGCAAGGGGGGGGTTAGAAATCTCTCTCTCTCTCTCTCTCTCTCTCTCTCACACACACACACACACACACACAGAGGGGGAAAACAGATAAGGGCTTTATCATAAGGTGTTGTTTGTATTTTCCTTGAGAGCAGCCCAGCAAACAATTCCCTCCTCCGTCCCATGATGCAGCTTCGCTTCCTTGCTGCACAACTGCAGTGCTTACTAAGGGGGCGGGGCGGGGCGGAGCACAAGGCAGAATTCAGAGTGAGAAGCAGCACAACAAAAGGGGAATTTTTCTTTGTGTGAAAAATCCACCCCTTTGCATCTGTTCCTGGTTGGAGTTCCCTGCTGGGGTCGAAGGTAGGCTGAGGCTGCTTTTGTTACTGGCTCAGCCACTGGCACTGAGCAGTATCTCTGCGCCCATATTTCTATCCCATGTCAATCCCTGCTGCAGGGCTCCACTCAGGCTTTTTCCTCCGGCTTTCTCTTGCTTCAAACTGATCATCAAGCCCAAGCCCATTCTCCTCCGTCTAGCCTTGATGTCACTGCGCCGAAGGGCCAATCGGATGAGGCAATGTCATCAGGCTAGCCCAGGTCTCCTCCATTCAAAATCTGAATGTCTCGTTCTGACTCGTCCCAGTTCCTTGTAGAAATCGAGAAGAAGTGGGGGGGCCAGCAAAGCAATGGGGGGGGTGCGGGCACGGCAGGGACCGCTCGGGACTCGGGAGGGGGCGCCGACGCGCTCCTTTGCTGCTGCTGAGCAGGAGAATTTTTTATTTTAAATTTTTTTAAAAAAATTGGGGGGATCGGCGGGGGTCATGGCGGCGCCCCCCACGTGACCCGCAAAAATGGCGCCGGGGGCACGTGCCCCCCCCTGCCCCCCCTATCGTTATGCCTCTGGTGGTGAGAGAATCCCTTTCTCATTATAGCAGAGTGCACAGAGGCACAACACAGCGGATTTAGTTAGGCATGCGTGTGTGCTGAGAGTAAAGTAACTTGGAGCCAATTCATAGTTTCAAAGCAATATAAAAGGCATTTATGAAGGAACTCCATTCTAGACAGGAAAGTGAGGGGTTAGGATCTCTAATCTATCTATCTAGCTGGATGCAGATGGATTCTGCATCTTCTCTGCACATATGGTGCAGGGAGAGAGGCTTGCCATGTTGCAAGGTCGCAGGGCAGGTAGGAAAGAGAGAGGGGGAGGAAGTTGAATCCCTAAGAGTAGCAATCTACATTTCAAAGGGATAGCATCAGAGCAGTGGAGAAGGTATGACCAATGTCTTGACTCTCTAGCCCTCTGACTTACTGGTCTGTCCTCTACTGTCTGAGACAAAGAGACAGCTCAAAGTCCTTTAACTTCCAACACTCACTGTTTCCTCACCTGGACTTTGACTGTGGTTTGAAACATAGTTAACTCTTTCTTCTAGCTCCAGCACAAGGTTGGTTAAAAAGAAAAGAGCAGGTTGTCTTTCAGGCAGAATTTGCCCACCATTCCTGACCTTCTCATTGAGGAGCCCTTGAGATGCCTCTGTGGGATTCCAGGGTTCCCCAAAACACAGTTTGAAAATCCAACTGCAGACGATGCAATTGCTTGATGCCTGGTGCGCTCCTTCTTGTTTACACTCCCTCCACCAAGACAGATGCTCTGTACTTCCTGGGAGGAACATTTCATCTTAGGATGGTCAGGTAGCTCTTTTTCTTCCCCCCAGACATGGAACCCAAACAATACTTGAATTTCTTGCCTGATTTGGCCTGTGTTCCTCCATTCCACACATTCACATCATCTTCTCCCTGAAAGGAGAGCTCCGAGCTGTCTTCCACCTGTAAGGGAGACAAAAATATACCTTGTATGAAGAAAAATATTTCATAGAGGCTGCAGTTGAGCACTGGAAACACACAAAACAGAGAAAATGCTACATCTGAATTGGTCACCTTTGTGCATGTAACCTCTGTTACAGTTTGAAAGAGACGTCTCTAGTGGATTCGAAGATATGCAGAGATGCAAGTGCCAAATTGTAAGAATGTTGATTCCTCCATCCTGACCCCCAAAGCAAACAATTTTAAAGGCTAATTCATACATACATATTCACCCAGCTCATGGCTAAATGTCCGAAACAACAACTCCATTGAAAAGCTTTGTGCTTGAGGTGATATGGAGGTTGCAATTGCGGTGTTGTTAGGGGAGCCTATTCAGAGATGCGAGTTACCGCCCGATGTTTCAATGATCGAGTGAATATGTGACAGACATTCATCAACCTTAAGTAAGAAACTGGATCAGAGTGTGTTCCTGTCAATCTTGCTTAATGGCCATTGAGATGATCTGCAACTGGAAGGTCACTGCACTCTTCACTCACATCACAGGTATTTTGGATACTATCTCTTATTCAGTTCCTTTACAACCGTTTCCAGATTGATCAAAACTATAATGCCCTATTCTCAGGCTTTGATGATATTTTCCAAAATATCTCATGGATATTATCCATTTGCCATTTGGAGTTGGTAGCCCAAAAGACGGATGTTTCTAGATAGGCCCTCAATATCTACTAGTACATTTTATCTCTCCAATGGTAATAGCCTGCTGTTCTGAGTTAGCAGGTTAACTTAGAAACAGCAGCAGGTAGAGATGAGATTCTAACAGCTAGAGACGGGATTCTGAATGGCATGCTTAAAGGCCCGCAACCAATGGGCAGGGCGAATTGCACAACAGCTTCACCCCAAACTCTTGCCCCCGATCTCAGTCGGGCAGCAATTGTGCCTACAGGAACTGCACAACTGCTCTGTCCAGGTGGCTGCAGGCCATTGAACATGACTGTAGAGCTGTCCCAAGAACCCACCGATAAGCGGCTCCTGCCGGGCCCAGATCCTATTGAAAGGGAATCCATTGCACAGTAAATGTCTAAAATCAGGCTTTAGGGAATGTTTCTTTTGCCTAGTGTCTGTATATCATAATGCTTATGCCATTGGAATTCTTGAGAGACCCAGCAGCAACACTCACCAGCACTCCTTTCCGAGGAGACGATTCAGGCACAAACTGAGCATAGTGTTAGAGACGAACAAAATCTCCAACACTGATAGTAGATGGACACACGTAAAAGGATCCTTGTCAGTAAGGGCTGGGACATGAAGCATCAGAGCGGAAGGTAGGCAACCACATTTCCAAGTGATGCACTGGAGGTTTCCCCGATGGAATGGACAGAGGTGGTGCATTGATATGGGGGAAAGTGAGGAGGCGCACTCAGGCACATCAGTGGGGTGGCAGCTAAACCAAAAGCAAGCCCGCTCCTGTCTGCATGGCCACATCAGGGCTTCTGCTTCTTAGCATGCTACAGTGCAACACAAGGTTGAGAACTCAGTAGCCTGATTCACATGTTATGTTCAACATTTGCACAATGAGGGTACGTTGTCCACAGATACCGCTCTGAACACAGGTAGAGTGATTCACATGTTATGTTGAAGACAGGTGCAGCAGTACCCATCTTAGATCTGTATGAAACACTTGTGGGGCCAGTACCCAGGTTCCCTTTAAAAATGAAGCCCATCCTGTCATTCACAGAAAAACATGAACAGGTAGATATCTGTACACTAGTACAACATAATGTCTGAATAGGGCTTCCCTGGTGTGTGTGCGCATGAGTGGACAGAAAACATTCTCCCTGTAAAACCTTGTGGTAAATCTGTATTGCAGACACTTTGAAAGGAGGGCTTACCCAAGAGGGCCAAAGCACTACAGACAAGCATGAGTATACTATCCACCAACCTTGCCAGACTTGTGCTTTGGTGGTAATCCTGCCTTCTGAAATGCTGGAATCATATCTGTCTTATAGTCTGGAATAAAAATCCCCAAGTCCACATTATTGCTGTAAGGACCTTGAATGGACTTTGGGGTATGTTTGGCTGGTGTATGAAAGCACACTCTCTCCTCCGGAGGAGATTCGGGGTAACAGCCCTTTCTGTAAAGCCCCCAGGCCAAACAGAGGGTTAAGGGCTCTCTCGAAGGCCAACAAGGAACTCAAGTTCTAGTCCAGCAATATCTGGACTAGACCACTGGTTGAGGACCTCTGTGATGTATCAGGGTAACCTTGTCCCCAATAAGGGAGGTTCATTTCTGGGCAGATGGAGTCAATAATCAGCCCAAATGAGAGGACTTTAAGATCAAAGCGTTTTATTCTGCCTTAAGAACAGAGGTGCTGCCTTGGCTAATGCCAATGTGCAGGACCAAGAATTCTTTCAAACATCCATACCTTTATACAAGAAAAATTCAAAAGTCATCCATGAAAGAAAACAGCATGTTGTTGCCAGAGTACCTAACCAAGGCCAGACACAAACCACAAACATGTACACGGGCAGACAGCCAGCTTCATCCTAGTCATATCAGCTTTTCTACATATCTACATTCCACAGTCGGTCGTTGTAACCTATGGGGGATGGAATACTACCAGAGGGACATAGCTTTGACAATGCTTTGCACTCACAGGTAAAGCAGCTTCTCTTGCAGAGAACTATTATTCAAACTATTGCAGGCTGTGCAATTCTGTTATTATTTCATTATACATCAGTTCCCCCCTTTCTGTCGTTAGTATCTGAACCTTCAGATCCGTCAATCCCCCCTCCTTAGAGTGCACCAACACTTCACACATATCATATTCAGAGGTCATACAAGGCATTGTTATACACAATCATCCTCTAGGTAGCTGTCTCTAAGTGTATATATCAACTCATTGAATATCATCCTATCCAGAGTACCATCCTGTCCCTTAAAAACATTTTGTCCATCCATATACATCATGGCTAGCATCTCACGTTTAAGTACATTGGTTTCTCTAGAACAACATGTTTAACCAACCAACCAAAGGGAGGTACACAATTAGCAAAACAACAACAAGCGAACAGAATAATTGCCAAAGCCATCACAACCATCAGTGCACATTATCATAAGAAGCAGTTCTGTACAGGAGAAACAGTAAATAATTTCCTTCTGACAACCAACATGGGAAATAATAAGTTACACCAGGATATCACGTACATCTGCACATTTTTATACACAGTTATCTTGTCAAGTCCTTCAATCAAAATAAAGGGCATATTTATAAGTATTCCCTCATGCAATGACACCCACATCAGGGATTATCCATTTAGAAATAGGATAATTATCGTGTTCATATTGAAAATATGCCCCCACCCCCAAACGCAGTGCTATATCAGTCATTTCCTTCAATAGTATTACAAGTAAAAGTAACATTAACAGTGTTTGCAATTGCATGGAATGTGCTCTCCCAAAGCCATAGGGCATAGAAATGAGTGGTTAAGCTAGAGTAAAACATGGAAGCCACAGGATAGTTCCATTTGGAACCTTCATGATATTGATCAAGACAATACAAGCTGAGCATTTCAGGTCAGGCAACCAGCTGGGAAGCCGTTCCCAGGAATCCCAACTTGTGTGGATCCCTGTGTTATAAAACACCTGCAGGGCATTCCTAAGTTCCTGGGCCTTCCGGTTCAATTGTTGATTGAACACATCGATCGTTGATTGTCACTATCCATATAATAACAACGGGCACATGCCCCCCCTTGTTGGGCAATGAGCATATTGGAAACATTTCAGAGATCATCATCACAGATAAAGACTGGACCTCTCCTTGCAAGTCCAACAATACACACAAAACAGCATTAAACGACTCCTCAACCTCCTGGGAGATGATGGTTATCGCCTTTTCCAGTCCAATTACCCCGACTGGATAGGATTGCCCTCCAGGCCATGTGAAACCCTGTGTTCCACACTGCCATCGGTTGACATTTGATGCCAATAGAGAAAGCTAGATTCAATACTCTGGAGGTGTTCACACGCTTATGTATTGCCACCCAAGGGGCCCTATAGGCTGGGACGTAATGGCCCTTCCACTCAGGAGGTTATGTTTTATATGCTGTTCGGCTATAGAACCAATACATCCTTGGTTCATTCAGGATAGGGGAGATGCCTGATCCATATCTCTGTCCTTACAGTTTCTTTTCCCTTTAATCTCATAACGGGTAAGAAATGAAATATAGGTAGCACAACAATGACTCAATCTAGTAGAAATTTCTGTTCTCTCAGTGTTTGCGCAGTATATTCATGCAAATGAACAATGTACCTGAGGGACCTGTATGTTCTCCATCATGCAGAGGGAAACACTTCCCCACATTCAGCTGTGCACTCAGACACTCCTCCCGAGGGGGCCCATAATCATCCTATGCAGGGACAAATTCCCCATTCACAATGCCAACAAGCCAGGTGTGGGCACAGTAGCCATGTGGTATCATTTTGGATGCCAACAGGATAATGCAACCAATGCTCCACTCTCCACCATTCAGGTATTCCTAAGAAGAACCAGGTCTTAACCTGGGCCCCACCTCCCCTCCATGTGGGTCTCCAAGCAAGGTCAGTTAGTGTTGCCAACCCAAACAGGACCTCATCCCACACGTGGGGGCCTTATCCACCATGTGAGGGGTACTGGACCCCCTAACCAGGCAAATTTCGCAGTATGTCAGCCAGCAGCCCTTAAGCCTGGTGGCAAGGACTACTGCCTGTACCTTGGGGTGGGGTTGCACTTGGCCCCAAGTGGTTGGGAACAATATGAATACAGCAACCCACAGCCAAACCTGAGTGACCAAACAGATAACTTGGCTTCTCCTACCCCACTGAGTTGGGGCACCCAAACCAATATCTGTGACAGAAATCCACAGAAACACACAGAAATACACATAAATACATTCACAAGTATGCTGCAAGAGCCATCCCCAATCCCACAGTCACGGACATCAAGGCTCCCCAGACTGTACACGTAGAGGCTGGTTAGCAGTAGGTTGGGGACGCAGGCAAATCCGGTAACAAGTCTCTGCACCAGTTCCTGTACATACACCTGCTGTTCATCATCCCCCCTCACAAGCAAGTCAATGTCATTCGTGATATTCGAAATGGGAACCGCCCATAGAACACCTCAAAAAGGGGCAAAAGGGTCAGACGTACACGAGAGAGCCAACGGCAATGCTCTAACCCAGTTTCAATGAAGCTCCAAAGCCAAACATGTCAAATGTTTCTTTAAAAACTTATCCATCCAGGAATTCTTCACCCAGCATGGCTGCTTGACACTTCAAATCACGACATGAATGCCCACTCCCTCTGTCACCGCCTCTCTCGGGGGACAGATATAACGGGTATAGGCTCCTCAGGGCAGGGACATATGCAAGGCCGTCCTCTGGATGCATACAGGCCTTCCTCAGATATTTGGCATAAATTCAGATATTTGGCATCAGTAACTACAACACTCCGGGACGTACGAGAAGCAGGAACAAGAAACCTGCACCACGGCCCTTTCCTCGAATCCAAAATAGGGCAGCCAATGGATGTCCCTTCATCATTGACCTGGACTGGGAATATAGATGGGGAACCCCCTTTTCAGGCAGCCGCCATTGGTTAGCCTGTTCTGTCCTCCAAAGGCTCACTTCCCTCTCACTTGATCATTGCTTTGATTTTCAACAGAAAGACATTTCTCTCGGGAAAGACAGTTCAAGACAATCCTGCTTATTTTGGGAATAAAAGATAGACACATGAATTTCCAATTCCCCCCCCCCCTTGGGTAGGGACAGCATGCTGAGACTGAGTCCCTGAACAGACCAATACAATAAACAAATAAATAAACCTGAGGTTATTTTCAATTTGATCTTTTGGCATTTCCTTTCCAACTTATGTTTTGCTTTCCTGCTTGCCCTCTTTCCCCTTCCCCAAAGTCCAAAACAGGTGATAGTGTCTTCAATTGGGGCTTGTGATCACCCAATGAGCGATCCTAAGCAGGAGGCAAAAACATTAAAAACCAAAAGAGAAAACAATAAGGAAGTCCACATTCTTCCCCCCTTGTGGGAAAACATCAAAATCTGACAGGTCAAACATAGTCTTATCATTCGAGAGGCCACAACAGAGATTCCAGCGCTTGAATGTCACAAAGGCCCTTTCGGTGGAACTGACAGTCCCATTCCCCCATAGCCTCATAGAGTCTCTCTTCTGAGTCTCTCTCTGTTCTTCTGAAAAATCCAAAGCAGTGTACTACATAAGTCTCATTTCTGTACACAATAATCCTTTAAGGCAGGCATTCTAAGTGGCTTGTCCAGTGCCACCCAGCAAGTGTCATGGTCAAATGAGGATCCGAACTCAGGTCTCCCCTTCTCAGCCCAGCACCCTAACCTCCACGCTGGCTGCCTACATACTCACAGATTTTTGTCAGGGCAATCAATCTCCATCCAGTGTATCTGACTTCGATTGCCAGTAACATCTGGCCTTTGGGATTTTCACTATCCCCATCTAAGCCACATGTAGAAAGTGTTCCAGCTCTCCATCTTCAGCCTCATCACTAGCAAGCTCGGTAGGGCAACAATAAACAGACCTTGCCCCCAGTCCAAACAGTCCAAGTAAAACACTATAACTTGTTAAAATAGGATTAAAAACCTCTACGTGAGGTCTAGAGTCTCATGAAATAAACAGGCTTCCTTACTAAAAGATATCATCAAGAAAAATGTCCATAGTCTTGCAAAGGAGCGAAGCCTGTAATAAACACAGATATTATCTAATCTCTAGTCAGGAGCTGTGAAAACAGGGTATGGATTCCATGATAACACACAAAAACTTGATCCCCTTCAATCTGGGAGGTTTTCCAGGTAATATGCAAACCAGTCCTTTGGAACTCCCCTCTACTTGGAGGAGTGGCAAAACAAAATTCCTTTCACCAATCTCATGTCTGTGATCTGGAATTTCAAGATCCAGCTACTGTGAAGGAAAAGCAGGGCTGGCGGTAGGACAAAATGTGTAAATTTTGAAGCCTCAGACCCATTGATAATACTCTTGGTTTACATCAAAAACAGTTAGCAGAAACATTTCATACATATTGCAAAGATATAAAACAATAATTCCCTTAGACTATTTAACTTAAAATCCTTCTCCGTCACCTACAACAACAAGTGACTCTTCAGAGACCTTCCTTCTCACTCAGTATTTGGAGTGAGGAGACTCCACATTAGAAACACTCTACCATATACTTCTTCCCTTCCAAAGAAATATACCGGCTTGTGTAGGTTTGAGTGTTCACACATACACTCAAGCAATTTCAAGCAATTACCATCAAGCAATTTCATTATAACCACAGGCCTTACAGAAAACATTGCAAAGAAAACCAAAAATATACGTTTATACAAGCTTATCCCCTTTAGCTCAAGAAATAATTACAGGCTTGTAATAACTACAGTATAAAATCTCATCTGACAAAAAAATAAAAAATAATTGCATCTGAGTAACAAGAAGGACACACGCAATCTGACATTGGTGGAGAATGGAGTGGACAGAACTCACCATTTCCTTTGCATATATATATGCAATCCAGCCTCTTAGCAGTATACCCCCCCTTGTTACAAAAGGAGGAAGACCCACAAGAAGGAAAACTGTCATCCAGAACCCGTTTCTGGCCAGGACCGGGGTGCTGCAAAAGTTCCCTTTGTAGCTAAGACCACGGCTAATTATTCCAAATAAATTTGGAACTCAATCCCAGGGCAAGTAATGTTCTGTAACAAGTCACAGAAATAATAGCAAATCACCAAAACACTCTCACATATATAACAAAAGTCCCATCAGCAAAATGAATAAGCAAAATAGGCAGAGGAACACCAAAAGGAATAGGGAGAAAGGCGGAATACCCTCTGCATTCCAACAAAATGTGGAATTCCACACAAAACTCAACAGAAGCATAACTGGAATCATAACATCCCCCTGGAATCAACATAAGACGCAGTCAATATTAAACAGTGTTAGATGGCGGGGGGGTGGGGCAGAGTTATACACAGTTCCCCTAGAATTAACATCAAGCATAGTAACACTGAACACATAGTAACATTTGTGATAGGAAGCAGGGAAGCTCCCATCTCAGTGTTACAACTAAACACCATCATAAAAACACAACAAAATGAACAACTACATATTCTGAACAGCATTGAAACAAAAGAAACTGTGATGACATAACTTTTAAGCACGTTTAGCACTCCTTCATAGCGCTCCAGATATACACAAACACCCCCACAGCAACCCTAAAATCAACATCAGACGCAGGCAATATTTAAACAAAGCTCTTGATGGGAGGCAGAAAAGCTCACAGTGATACAATTAAATATCATTCCAAAAGCACACACACATACACAGGTCCACGTTCAGTGATATAATCAAATACTTTGTAGAAAACATAACAAAATGAACAGCTTCATACTTCAACTACATATAAACAAATAAAACTGTGGCTTCATTTAACAATTTAATAAACGCTGAATCACCCAAGCATGTTTGCCCATGAGCAAGTTATCCAGTCAAGCGGAACACACAAAAAAGAAATGCCCAGAAAACGCAATTATCAGCAAAATGGTCTATAAATCAACATTCTGTCCCCGACCTCCCTCATATTGCAAACCACAATTTTATCTTGTTTCCCTCATATACTAATCAAGACAAAACCATAACTCTTGACCACAGTGTCTATAAATCTCCAACATGCCACTCCATACATTTCATTCAGTTTAAATAAAAACTTCCCTTTTGTCCCTCAAACTTCCAACCACATAGCAATACATTCCATCAGCGGCTGCGCTTTCACCCTCGCCCCCCTTCTTTCCCAGCTACCTTCCCAGCTAAAGCAACAACAGCGACTGTTTGGCCTTGAACAACAGACAGCAGACAGCATGAACAACAGACAGCATGATTACAGCAAAACACAGTTCCAATTCCTCTTTTAATTTCATCCCATAAACCTCTGAACATATACTGGTAAACAAACTTCCCAGGCAGAATAGAAGAATCTGCTAATAGTAAAACACACAGGGGGGGATCATTACAGTGGGCTGGCAGGTACCTTGCCAACAGCGACCAATGTGGTCTTCCAGAACCCACAACCCTTATCTACCCGTCTGGGTACAAAACAAAAGCAGCTGAAAGATATTTCAATAGTCCATGGACAAAAAGCAATCATTACCTTCTTCCTCAACGGGTCACCGCCCATAAGAACCTGCCAGTTCCCTAAAACACACTCCAACGGGGTTCATGACTCCCCTTTCAAAATTGCTCTGAGCATTCCCCAACACTATGTGGGGCTTGGGACTATTAACCCAGTGGGTGGGATTAACCCAGTGAGTGGGACTCAAACCAAGTGGGACTTTGACCCACCCTGTGCACCTGGACTATATTAGGACCCTAACTCTGCGTTGTCTATAGTGTCCAGGCTTGCACAACACTCACCTGTTCCTTGGGACTCTAACCCTTGTGCGCTTCTCAACCAGTGATCTGCCTCTCTGGACTCCTCACTTCTGGTGGCCACTCGGGGGCTGCTCTGCCTGTGAAAAAGGACCCAGGAAACTTCCCGGTAGCCGGCATGCCTTTTCACCCAGCAAGAGCCTCGGAGGGGACGCACCGCCCAGTGGGGTCCCTGATTGCACCCCATATCCGAGTCACGGCACCACTTGATGTATCAGGGTAACCTTGTAACCAATAAGGGGGGTTCATTTCTGGGCAGATGGAGTCAATAATCAGCCCAAATGAGAGGACTTTAAGATCAAAGCGTTTTATTCTGCCTTAAGAACAGAGGTGCTGCCTTGGCTAATGCCAATGTGCAGGACCAAGAATTCTTTCAAACATCCATACCTTTATACAAGAAAAATTCAAAAGTCATCCATGAAAGAAAACAGCATGTTGTTGCCAGAGTACCTAACCAAGGCCAGGCACAAACCACAAACATGTACACGGGCAGATAGCCAGCTTCATCCTAGTCATATCAGCTTTTCTACATATCTACATTCCACAGTCGGTCGCTGTAACCTATGGGGGATGGAATACTACCAGAGGGACATAGCTTTGACAATGCTTTGCACTCATGGGTAAAGCAGCTTCTCTTGCAGAGAACTATTATTCAAACTATTGCAGGCTGTGCAATTCTGTTATTATTTCATTATACATCATCTGGGAGCAAACAGTGATAAAAGGGTGTGTGTGTGTGTGTGTGTGTGTGTGTGTGTGTGTGTGTGTGTGAATTCTCAGTCTCGGGTTGGCCTGTGGTTACCCGCAGCTGTGCCCCATTCACTGCCCTGCCCACCAGCCTCCACTGGCAGAAGAGACCCCTTCTGTTCCTGGCTTCTATCAGCCAACCAACGTTTGGGGAACTCCTGTGGAGAACCAAAGGGATCTCTCCCTTCAAGCAACAGCTGTAGATTGAGCAGTGGAAAGTGGATCCCTTGACCCTAGAAGTGATGCCCTGACTTGAATGACTTGCCCCCCACAGCTCCAGGGGGCACAGTGGAGTATGTATGTATGTATGTATGTATGTATGTATGTATGTATGTAATATCCCGCTTTTCTTCCAAGGAGCCCAGAGCAGTGTGCGTGGTTGTGTTTATCCTCACAACAACCCTGTGAGGTGGGCGAGGCTGAGAGAGACGTGACTGGCACAGAGTCCGCCAGGGAATGTCATGGCTGAATGGGGATTAGAGCTCCGTTCTCCCCAGTCCTAGTCCAACACGCTAACCATGACACCACACTGGAGGCAGTGTTGCCTGGAAGACCACAACCACCAACAGCCCAAATTAGACCTTTAAAGAGGCTTCCATGAAGGGGGGATATCCCAAAGCAACCGTTTTTGCCTGACTCATCTGCTGCCACTGGAGTCAGGGGACAGAGAGCTCAGGTGCACCCGTCTCCCCGGGGAGCCCTCCTGCATGCTAGCCACATATACCTGTGTGTGACATCACATTTGGGGGCGTGGCCATAAGCTGAAAGGGCCCAGGTGGCCCTCTGGAGCTCTTTCCCTAGCTGGCTTTGTTGTCAGCTGGAGGTCTTCTTGGTTCACGGTGGCTCCTAGGCAGCTGGGTGGCTTGGCTTCTTGGAGAGGAAGGGGAGGAGAGCTGGTCGCAAGCATGAATGGTCCCCTTTGCTAAGCAGGATCCATCCTGGTTTACATGGGAAGGGGAGACTACATCATGTGAGCCCTGTAAGATATTCCTCCCTCAGGGGATGGAGGGGCCGCTCTGGGAAGTGCATCTGCAGCCTTGCATGCAGAAGGTTAAAGATTCCCTCCCTGGCAGCATCTCCAAGATAGGGCTGAGAGAGGCTCCTGCCTGCAATCTTGGAGAAGCCGCTGCCCGTCCGAGGAGACAATCTGGAGCTAGATGGACCAAGGGTCTGACTCAGTATATGGCAGCTTCCAGGGTGTGTGGCGCCATGGATACAAAGAGCCAAGCTGACCAAGGAAAGAAGCTACTAGCCAGAGCAGCCAGTGACTGTGGGAGCGACGGAGGAACAGCAGCATCCCGCTGAGAATGCAAAGCATTGAGGACCTTCCTGTATTCCTCGGTAACCGCTGGAAAAGGTGAGGTGTGCCATCAAGTCAATTTCGACTCCTGGCACCCACAGAGCCCCGTGGTTGTCTTTGGTAGAATACAGGAGGGGTTGACCATTGCTATCTCCTGCACAGTGTGAGATGATGCCTTTCAGCATCTTCCTATATCACTGCTGCCCGATAGAGGTTTTCCCCATAGTACCAGCGGGGATTGGAACTGGCAACCTCTGGCTCCCTAGTCTAGTCGTTTTCCTGCTGTGCTATTAGTCCATCTGCTTAATTATAGCTTCGTCCAGGACTGGATTAGCCCTCCCCAGTAAAAACTATATTGGGAAACACTCAGCAGTAGCTTGGGAACTAGAAAGTGGCACAAGCAGGAAAAACAGGGACGAGGAAGAAAGCTGATACTCATAATATTTCTATACCACTTCCCAACAAAAGTCCTCTTAAGTAGTATACATAAATATGAATAAATTTTAAAAATGGCTCCCTGTCCCCCAAAGGGCTCAGAATCTAAAAAAGAAACATAAGATAGACACCAGCAACAGTCACTGGAGGGATGCTGTGCTGGAGATGGATAGGGCCAGTTGCTCTCCCCCTGCTACAGATAAGAGAATCACCACTTTCAAAAGTTGCCTCTTTGCTCTTTTAGCTGGGATACTAGTAGTAGCAACGATGATGACGATGACGATGAAGATGATGATGATGATGATGATGATATCAAATGCGGTCAATAACATCTACTAGATTGTGTGTAAATATAATAATAATAGTAATAATACATATAATTATTTTTAAATATATATATTTATTTAGAAGATAGAAAGCACCATGGTCCTCAATTCTTGTTTCTTTATTGTTACTATTATCTGTAGACTGTTTTTCAACAAAAAGCAAACTCTTCTCAGAGCAGTTTGCACAGGGGAAAGGTTTGCTGTCCCCAGAGGGCTCACAGTCCACCTAGAAAGAAGGGAGACCCCAGCAAGAGCCGCTGGAGGGATGCCGTGGTGGGGCTGGACAGGGCCATATGCTCTCCCCCTGCTTAACCTAAAGGGCATCACCGCTTTGCTGGGTGCCCCGTTGCTCAGTCCACAGGGGGACCTTGCCTCTTCAAGCAGACCGGGCTAATCATTACTTGACTTTTATTTGAACATCTGCGCCCTGCCTTTCTCCACAGGCCCCAAGTGGCCAACCAAAACTAAAATCCCATAACAAGCAAAAAGCTCATTTCCCAATGCACCATGAAATGGGGCACACCCCACATGCTGTGGGGGCAGAGCAGGCACTGGAAAACTACCCCTAGAAGACAAACAACCCTGTTCAAAGCAGCCGTTGAGCAGCAACTGTTAACCAGCAACCATCAATGATAGAACCCTGGCCCTGTTTGAGCAGGAATAACTGTCCTTCTGGCCTTCCTCTTCCCTGGGGGTTACCAACCTCTCCTCCTGTGCCTTTCAAAGCAACCCAAGAAAAGTGTCAGGAGATAAGGATCAGATGATGATCTGGAGCCCAATTCTCACTCAGCCTGAAGCTCCCTGGGGGGAATTGGGGCCAATCTCTTGCTATCTACCCAACCTTATAAGATGGTTGTGAGGCTAAAAGTTGAGTGGGGAGCAAAGGAAGAGATCCATGTACTTTCATTGCCCTAAGATTTCGGCCAAAGGGTGGGTAAGACTGTAATTGCTCACTAGTGGCAAATTAGTATAAATATTCTGTCTATTTTGTGGGGAAATGTCTAAAGTGATGCCTGTATAATTCACAGTTACATCTGGGGAATAGCTACAGCGAGAAAGAAGTTAAGCAGCTTCTTCTTCTTCTTCTTCTTCTTCTTCTTCTCGTCCTCCTCGTCCTCCTCCACCATAAGCTTCTATAAAGCCTTGGGTTTATTCATTTTTTGATAAGTAAAGAACCACATTTTCATTTATGCCAAAACCCAGGAGAAGTTAACCAGTAGGGTGCACATCTTAAGGGTGCATCATGGCAAAGGAGATATTTCCAGACTGGATTGGGCAAGGTTCGAACCACAATGTGGGTCTGGACATCTAAATTTGCATTGCAAATTTGCGTTAGTATCTGATCAGGACTTGGCTTCCAATCCTCACCCAGACTAAAGGTCCATGGGGGAAACTTGAGCAATCTCTTGCTACTTTCCCTGCATTATGAGACAGTTGTGAGGTTAAATCATGAATGGCGAGAAAAGGAAGAGATGGATGTACATTGCCCCAAGCTTCTGGCCAAAGGGAGAAATGAAACATTAAAAGGCGGCAGGAGTCCTGTGGTGAGGATGGAGTGAGTAACTGGGCCTGACTGGTTGGATGATGCCCCATCTGTATTGGGCTTCTTCCATAACAGATGCCGAATTAGTAAATAAATATAAGGCAGTCTAACGTTTCTCAATGACTCTCTTACAGAGGTTGGGAGAAGCTAAGAGGAAGGAGAGAAGAGACTCTACAGTGGAAGAACACACTTTGGGAAGAGCAGGATCAGCCCCTTTATCATTTTGGTTTCCCACTTCTGCTGCACGTTCTTCAGTTCGACAATATCCCCTTTTTATAATCTGGTGACCGGAACGATACACAGTAAGTATTCCAAATGTGGCAAAATACCAGGCTCTAGTTTCCCCAGGAATCATGAAATTTGGGCACACACCCCATGCAGTGGGGAAAGAGAAAGCCGTAAAAAATGACTCCTCCTCTTCCTGGCCCCCAAGCCAGAGCAGACTGGCCCACCAACCCTGTTCAAAGCAGGCCTTGACCAGCCACATCCACCGCATTGGAACCCTGGCCCAGTTTGAGCAGGGAGAACAGTATGACTGGTCTTCTCCTCCCTCAGGGTTGCCATCTTGCCCTGACCTTGCAGCTTTCAAAGCAACCCAACCGATGTGCCAGGCGTTAGTATTTGATCAGAACTTGGCTTCCAATCCTCATCCAGACTAAAGGTCCATGGGGGAAACTTGAGCAATCTCTTGCTACTTTCCCTACATTATGAGACAGTTGTGAGGTTAAATCATGAGTGGGGAGCACAGGAAGAGATGGATGTACATTGCCCCAAGCTTTTGGCCAAAGGGTGAAATGAAAAAGTATTCAGAACATTGCCTAACACAATGTCTGTATAATTCACAGTTACTTCTGAGGAACGGCTACAACTGGAAACAAGGTCAGCTTCATGTTGTTGTTGTTGTTGTTGTTGTTGTTGTTGCCAGTAAGCAACATACCACCTTGGGTTTATTCTCTCTTTTTGACAGTTAAAGCACCACATTTTCATTGATGCCAGGAGATGTTGAACAGTAGGGCACACATCCTGGGCTGCCTCTGTTATGGCACAAGAGATATTCCCAGACTGATTGGGCAAGGTTTGGACCACAATGTGTGTCTGGACATTTAAATTTGCATTCTGATTGGGCAAGACCTCTAGGGTTTTTAAATTCTGTCTTGATCGAATTGGGCAAGATCTCTAGGATTTTTAAATTGTATATGGAATTGGGCAAGATCAAGGCCTGTGTGGGCCTCGATTTTTAAATTGCATACCCCAGCTTGATATTGACATTTGTATTCTGATTGGGCAAGACCTCTAGGGTTTTTAAATTCTGTAAGGAATTGGGCAATATCAGGGCCTGCGTGGGCCTCGATTTTTAAATTGCATCCCCCAGCTTGACATTGACATTTGTATTCTGATTGGGCAAGACCTCTAGGGTTTTTAAATTCTGTAAAGAATTGGGCAAGATCATGGCCTGTGTGGGCCTCGATTTTTAAATTGCATCCCCCAGCTTGACTGAGCACACAATCTCTACGTTCCCTTAGAGTGAATTGGGCACGATACCATTATTTTAAATAATTCCATATCTGTGCAGCATTAGGCCAGTGGCCTGGAGTCCCATGAGCTTGGAATCTCCAATGGCTCAACTGGGCAAGACAATTGGTGTCTTTAAATTCTGTCAGGGCCTTGTGGACATATTTTTTAGCCGGGGGTAGTGTTATATTTAGATCGACTGACCACCCACTTTTATTCATGCTCTTGATCAAGGTTGAATCAAATGGATCACGTTGCGTGTTTTATATGCGCTGTGTCCCAAGTGTTGAGTGACCCATGAAGACATCACTTCTTGTTTAGTGCACTCATGGCCATCTCGGATCCACATTCCTTACTCAAGGAAAGCCTTGATTTTGAATGCTGGGCTCAAGGTTTTGATGTTTTTCTGTCTATTGATAAAATGGAAGGAATCATTTCACATGCAAATGTTTAAATTGGTTGTGTCATGCAAGTGTTTTGAGAACTGTCTTGACTAAAGAAATAGTTTGATTGCCTTGTCAGCAAGAAGGGTGGCTGCAGCCTAGGTGCAAATCATGCTATCTTGCACAGACACAAAAAGCCTTGTGGAAGGTTGTTTCTTTGTTGAAGATGATGTTTAGCATTTTAGCATGCAAGACTCTTCAGACATGGATTGCATGAACGCCTGGCCTGAGAAATAGACACCAGAGTGAATGGCCGTGAATGCACCTGCTTAAGGATAGGAAGGCAGATCACCAAAGGCGGCAGGAGTCCACTGGTGTAGATGGGGTGAGTAACTGGACCTGACTGGTTGGATGATGCCCCATCTGTATTGGGCTTCTTCCATAACAGATGCCGAATTAGTAAATAAATGTAAAGCAGTCTAACATTTCTCAATGACTCTCTTACAGAGGTTGGGAGAAGCTAAGAAGAAGGAGAGAAGAGACTCTACAGTGGAAGAACACACTTTGGGAAGAGCAGGATCAGCCCCTTTATCATTTTGGTTTCCCTCTTCTGCTGCACCTTCTTCAGTTCGACAGAATCTCTTTTTTGTAATCGGGTGACCGGAACGATACACAGTAAGTATTCAAAATGTGGCAAAATACCAGGCTCTAGTTTCCCCAGGCACCATGAAATTGGGCCACACACCTCATGCAGTTGGGAAAGAGCAAGCCGTAAAAAATGTCTCTTCTTCCTGGCCCCAAACCCAGAGCAGACTGGCCCACCAGCCCTGTTCAAAGCAGGCCTTGATCAGCCACAGTAAGCATTGGAACCCTGGCCCAGTTTGAGCAGGGAGAACAGTATGACTGGTCTTCTCCTCCCTCAGTGTTGCCATCTTGCCCAGACATTGCAGCTTTCATAGAAACCCAAGCAATGTGCCAGTAGTTAGTATCTGATCAGGACTTGGCTTCCAATCCTCATCCAGACTAAAGGTCCATGGGGGAAACCTGAGCAATCTCTTGCTACTTTCCCTACATTATGAGACAGTTGTGAGGTTAAATCATGAGTGGGGAGCACAGGAAGAGATGGATGTACATTGCCCCAAGGTTTTCGGCCAAAGGGTGAAATGAAAAAGTACTCAGAACATTGCCTAACACAATGTCTGTATCATTCACAGTTACTTCTGAGGAACAGCTACAACTGGAAACAACGTCAGCTTCATGTTGCTGTTGTTGTTGTTGTTGTTGTTGTAACCCCAGTAAGCTTCCATACCACCTTGGGTTTATTCTCTCTTTTTGACAGTTAAAGCACTACATTTTCATTGACACCAGGAGATGTTGAACAGTAGGGCACACATCTTGGGGTACCTCTGTTATGGCACAAGAGATATTCCCAGACTGATTGGGCAAGGTTCGGACCACAATGTGTGTCTGGACATGTAAATTTGCATTCTGATTGGGCAAGACCTCTAGGGTTTTTAAACTCTGTCTTGATCGAATTGGGCAAGATCTCTAGGATTTTTAAATTGTATATGGAATTGGGCAAGATCAAGGCCTGTGTGGGCCTCGATTTTTAAATTGCATCCCCCAGCTTGATATTGACATTTGTATTCTGATTGGGCAAGACCTCTAGGGTTTTTAAACTCTGTCTTGATCGAATTGGGCAAGATCTCTAGGGTTTTTAAATTCTGTAAGGAATTGGGCAAGATCAGGGCCTGTGTGGGCCTCGATTTTTAAATTGCATCCCTCATCTTGACTGAGCACACAATCTCTAGGTTCCCTTAGAGTGAATTGGGCATGATACCATTTTTTTAAAATTCCAAGTCTGGGCAGCTTTAAGCCAGTGTACTGGATTCCCATGAGCTTGGAATCTCCAATGGCTCAACTGGGCAAGACAATTGGTGTCTTTAAATTCTGTCAGGTCCTTGTGGACATATTTTTCAGCCAGTTGTGTAGTGTTAAATTTGGATCGACTGACCACCCACAGATAAAGTCTGAATCAAATGGATCACGTTGCGTGTTTTATATGCTCTGTGTCCCAAGTGTTGAGTCACCCATGAAGAGATGACTTCTTGTTTAGTGCATTCATGGCCATCTCGGATCCTTATTCCTTACTCAAGGAAAGCCTTGATTTTGAATGCTGGGCTCAAGGTTTTGATGTTTTTCTGTCTATTGATAACATGGAAGGAATCATTTCACATGCAAATGTTTAAATTGGTTGTGTCATGCAAGGGTTTTGAGAACTGTCTTGACTAAAGAAATAGTTTGATTGCCTTGTCAGCAAGAAAGGTGCCTACAGCCTAGGTGCAAATCATGCTTTCTTGCACACAGATTGGGGGGGGGGGGGGCGGGAACCAACTTCTGTTCTAAGGTTGTGTCTTTGTTGAAGATGATGTTAAGCATTTTAGCATTCAAGACTCTTCAGACATGGATTGCATGAACGCCCGGCCTGAGAAATTGACACCAGAGTGAACGGAGGTGAATGCACCTGCTTAAGGAGAGGAAGGCACATCACCAAAGACGGCAGGAGTCCTGTGGTGAGGATGGGGTGAGTGTACTGGGCCTGACTGGTTGGATGAACCCCTATCCATACTGGGCCTTTTCCATACCAGATTCCATTTAAAAAAAAAAATTAAAGTTCGGCACTGACATTTCTTAGTGACTCTCCTAGATAGGTTGGGAAAAGTTAAGAAGAAAGCCAGAAGAAACTCTACATTCGTCACATGCACTTTAGTAAGGGCAGGATCAGCCCCTTGATCATTTCAGTTTCCCTCTGCTGCACCGATTGCAGCTCAACAATATTCCTTTTTTTTTTGCAGTCCAGTGACCAGAACGATAAAGAGTAGGTATCCCAACTGTGGCTATCCCATAGTCCAGGGCGGCACCACTCTGGCCCTCCTGTAGATGTTTGACTACAATTCCCATGATCCCTGACTACTGGCCACTGTGGAAGTCATCCTAACTTCAACTGACTTGGATGTATGTCTTTTTGCATTAACTTGAATTCCAAGCTATTCCAACCAGAGATGCATATTCCTAGTTGTCAGCGTTGCCAGAGGTTTCCAGAGGCCTCTCCTTTTTAAAGGTAGCTTGCTTGTTCAAATCCCTATGGATCTCTTCTCTATGTGTTGCTGATGGAGATGCTTCTCCCCAAATAAAACCATAAACCATGCATTCGCTTCACAGTGGGTGGGAGGTTGCGGGACAGATAGGTCCCTACCTGCATGAGGTCTCACTTTTATTGTTGCAGACTTCTGCTTCTTGGTCAGAATTTTAGATCTGCAAAACCGTGTTGGAGAGAAGGACAGCCTACTCCATCCATCGGAGCTCTTTTTACCTCAATGATATTATCCTTATTATTGTTATTGATGTTGTTGTTGTTGTTACTGCCACTTTTAAGAGCATGCCATATCTCTGTTTCTCTGTCCTGATCCGTTCAATCAATTCTGTTCAGTGATTCTTTTCTATTTAGCTGATTGGGGGGAGCAACTGTCCCCCTCCTGGTGTTGTTGCTGGGGTCTACCATCTTCCTTTTTAGATTGCGAACCCTTTGGGAGCCGTCTTTCATATTTTATCTACGTAAACTGCTTGGAGATGGAAGGGGAGCTGAAAAGGCTTGAGAACAGCAGAGATACTCTCAAGGCTGGCTTCTACGAATCCTTCGGTGGACTGCATCCTCCCCAGGACTCCGATGACAGCAGCAATGGACTGAGAGAGAACCTACATTACGTGTTCAGGACTACAGAAATCCCCCTCCCCTTGGCCTCGTGCAGAGGGGAGGGAGTGTGTCCCAGCCCCGCTCTGCATGAGGACCAAGAAGCGGGCCGATTGGCCCTTTGGGTTAGGGGGTGGGGTTTCGGCCGGGATCAGCCGATCCCCGCCCCGTTCTCCTCAGTTTTGGCCAGGCATTCCCCTCCCTCCCTCCCTGGTACAGAGCGGGTCTAGCGACTGGTCGCCCAACGGGGCCGAGTAGGAATTTTTTGCTCCCAACGCATTGGCCACTGTTGTGGGTTTTTTCGCCTACTCCGTTCTGTGTTCCAGGTGTGTAGTTAGAGTTAGGCCGGTCACAATGGCAGTAACAGTGCGGGCGGGGTGGTAATTCGAGGGTTAGAACATTGGTGAGCACCCTTGGATTTTTAAAAGGGTGATTGGTCAATCGCTCCTTTGTGGCCTGTGTGGTACAGGGAGAATGGATTGCCATGAAACCTGCTTCAGGACTTCACCCACCTTTGGGCTGAGCGGTCCGGGGTGGGTGAAGACCTTGAAGTATCCAGATCCTCTCTTACAAAGGGGGGGTTGGCTTTGAAGGAATTGGGCGGGGCGTACCTGCCCGTTTCCCGAGCCAGGGTGTGTCGCCCAGTAAGGTGCTGGGTAGGACGTCAGAGTTCTAACCCGGTCCTATTGGCCCGCACTGTTCTCTAAGGGTGATTAATCACCTGGTGTTCCCGTCCGCCATGTCTTTTGTTACAGTTAATAAAGTTGTGGCCCTTTTACCCATACTAAGTCTACGTGTCTTCTTGGGCTGGGGTCTGGGGACAAGGATTCCACTTTGGTGTGCTGATCAGGCGCACACTGCCTTGATTCTTCCACTCGGAACAAAACTCATTCCGCACACAGATGAAAAAGATCAGAGGGAACATTCAGAGGCACTCTTACCCCTGGATTTCTGGGTGAACTCCAAGGCCTCCACACATCCTGGGGGCCCCAACATCCTTTTTAGTCTATCCTGGCCCATTGTTTTCCAGGCGACCGAGCATGACTGTTGCCTGCACCGGAGCTGACTTCTGCTTTAAAGACAATGGGGGGAGTGGGGAAAGAAATATGGATGATGGAAATATGTTACGCTGCGTGCTGAAATGTTCCTGCTAACGCATATTTCCATAAATATAACTGTTTTTTAGTCATACATTCTTGTGAGTTCAGTTTCTGTTTGCATTCTAAAGAACCCACGTGTAAATGATACTGCATGTGTCATGGTGTGTGTGTGTGTGTGTGTGTGTGTGTGTAAGGGATGTTGCTTAACTTGCAGTGGGGGGCGGGGGCTCCAAAGGCCTTCAGTTCCAGGCTCCAAAATCACCTCGGTGCACCTCTGGGAAAACTGCAAGGGAAGCTCTGATTCTCTTCTCCACTCAGGCGAAGGTTTTTGTCTCAGTTCCCCATTCTGCTCTACCACTGTGCTATAGCAGACAGCACAGTAATAATCGGCCTCATCTTCAGCCTGGATATTGGTGGTGGTTAAATAGCCGTTGTCTCCAGAGGCAGAACCAGTGAACCGATCTGGGATCCCTTCTCCTCTGCTGCAACCACTACAGTGCACAAAGCGAGGGGCCTGTCCAGATTTCTGTTTATACCAGTAAAAGCTGCCTCAGCGACCACCACTGCTTTTCCTACAGGTGAGTTTTGCTGTTTGGCCCAGGGACACAGACTGGGAGGCAGGCTGAGTCACACTTGCCTGGGAATGGACACCTTTACAAAAAAGACAAACCAACAGTCAAGATATCCGTACATTAATGCTGCCTTCATATACCACATAATGATTTTCCCAATGAATACTGAAGATACATTGCTTTGTGGTCAGAGAGCAATGTGATGCGGGCCCTGCATTCCCTTACCTGAGCAGTAATTGAGAAGCGTCAAGAATAACAGAGTCCAGGCCATGGTGAGCTCGCTAGAGCAGTTTAACTGCCTGAAGTCAATATAGAACCATGTGGGATCTTCCCCTTCCTTCCTGAAATCCTCCATTGCTGAAGAAAAGCCCCTTGATGCAAATTTGTTCTGTGATAATTCGCTCTGCTGGAGCTTCATAAAGTAAAGTAAAGTTGTGCTGTAAAGTTGGTGGCGACCCCTGGCGACCATAGAGCCCTGTGTGATTTTCTTTAGTAGAATACAGGAGGGGTTTGCCATTACCATCTCCCATGCTGTATGAGATGATGCCTTTCAGCACCTTCCTATATTGCTGCTGCCCAATAGAGGTGGTTTCCATAGTCTAGGGAACATACCAGTGGGGATTCGAACCGGCAACCTCTGGCTCCCTAGGCAAGTTCCTTCCCCACTGTGCCATTAGGTGGCTTGGAGCTTCATAACCTCTCTGAAAATACATGTTCCTCTCAGGGATGTGCATTTCGTTTTGGATACAAAATGTTTTGTGTCCAAAACAGGCCATTTCGGCTGTTTTGTAGCCCAAACAAAGCACCCAATACTCAAAACAGAAAAATTTTTAGCCAATACAAAACCCAATCCACAACAACCCCGTCCAGAACCAACAGTACCTCCGTCTTGTCATGATTCAATTTTAGTTTATTAGCTCACATCCAACCCATCATGGTCTCCAGCCCCCAATTCAGGACATCCACCACCTCCCTAGGATCAGATGACAAGGAGAGATAGAGCTGAGTGTCATCTGCATATTGCTGACAACTCAGTCCAAGTCCCTGGATGACCTCTCCCAGCGGCTTCATGTAGATGTTAAACAGCATGGGGGACAAGACCAAACCCTGCGGGACCCCACAGGCCAACGGCCACAGGGCCGAGCAGTAGTCCCCCAGCACCACCTTCTGGACCCTCCCTGCAAGAAAGGACTGGAACCACTACAATGCAATACCTCCGATTCCCATACTCGAGATGCGGCCCAGAAGGATACCATGGTCAATGGTATCGAATGCTGCCAAGAGGTCCAGCAGAACCAACAGGGACGCACTCCCCCTGTCTAGTTCCCAGTGTAGGTCATCCACTAGAGCGACCAAGGCAGTCTCAGTCCCATACCCAGGGCAGAAGCCAGATTGGAAAGGGTCCAGAGAATCCGTATCATCCAAGACACTCTGCCGCTGGGATGCCACCACATGCTCTATCACCTTGCCCAAAAAGGGAAGGTTAGACACAGGTCCATAGTTGTCCGGGTTGGAGGGATCAAGGGAGGGCTTTTTTAATAGTGGTCTTACCACCGCCTCCTTGAGGCATGGTGGCATCCAGCCCTCCCTTAATGAAGCATTAATGATCACCTCCAACTATCTGCCTGTACCATCCTTGGCAGCTTTTATTAGCCATGAAGGGCAAGGGTCAAGAGCGCACGATGTTGCCTGCACACTGCACAGTATCTTGTCCACAACCTCAGGCCGCACCAACCAAAAAGAATCCAACCCAACGGGACCAGATGGTACCAAAGGCACATCTGCCAGAACTGCCAAAACTCTGGAGTCCAGGTCAACACGGATGTGAGCGACTTTATCTGCAAAGTGACAGGCAAACTGATCACAGTGAGCTGTAGATGATTCCTCCCCCATTACCTGGGGGGATGTGATACAATAGTGCGTAACATGGAATATCTATGGCTACCCCACCATAGCTACGCCTTTGGATGGGATCAATCTTCTTAGGCCATACATTCCATTCAATTTCAGCTCTCTTCAAAAAAGAAGTAAGTGATATGAGATTTAAGTCATAGTCTGCAAATTGCTCTGGGATTCTCTGATTAACATGCTATGGTAGACCTGCACAATTTAAGCCCTGCCAGTCCAAATACAGGCATCCCAGCCATACATGGCATCACACTTAATGCTTGATAAATTTCCCTGTAGATTTCAAGTTTGAAGACAAAAATCAAACATTGTATTTAAAAGCTGTAGTGTGACCTCCACTATTTTTAATTGCTGATTTTAAAAAAAGTGATTTCCATAGCTTTCATTATAATTGTAGAAGTATAATTAAAGCTCCTAGTGAACATGGCATTATTGTATCACCTGGCTGTGTGGGTTATGATGTGGTAGCTGATACTGTGGAACTCCACTCCCTCCATTAGTTTTCTGCTATGTGCTCAGAAACGCTGTCCCATCAATAGCTTCAAAGTTGTTGTTTTTAAAGTTTTTTTTAATGACTTGCTTTTTGAGCTCAAGTGGGGGTGGTTTGGCCAGATATTTCCCACCACTAATGTACAACCAGCTGCAGATTTTCAGGAGCAATTGTAGGCATGGAAATTATGAACAGTTATCAAGAACAAAACCATAAATGTAAATGTAAGAAGGACTAAGGGGGGGGGGAATATGGTGCAGGGACTATATTTAGCAGGGGGAGAGCAACTGGCCCTATCCAACCCTAGTATAGCATCTGCCCAGTGGCTGTTGTTGGTATCTGCCTTATGCTTCTTTTTAGATTGTGAGCCCTTTGGGGATAGGGAGCCATCTTATTTATGTATTATTTATTTTTCTAGTTAAACTGCTTTGAGAACTTTGGTTAAAGAGTGTTATATAAACATTCGTCGTAGTAGTAATGGGTCCAAATGTGGAAGCACTCCCCAAGACAACTTTGTACAACTACACACTTTCTTTCACACCACTCTTTTGGTCCTACTATGGTCACATTGATTGTAGAGATTTCTGTAGTATTTGAAGAGAAAAGGGAAAGCTGAATCTTCCTCCCTGACATGCTATCTGACTTCAAATGGAACTCCTTGCCCTCACCCCCTATACAACCTGAAGTAATCCAGGCTCCGAAAAGCTTCACTACTTCATTCAGCTGAAGATATAAACTGATCCTTACAAGGACACCACAAGCCTTTAGTTTCACATCCAGATTACCAAAACAATGAAAGGAAATATCCTACTGTGTCACTGGGGCCGTGCTATCGCCCTCCATATCAAAACACTGACAGTCACTGGGAGTTGCAGAAGGAAATCAGGGAGGCTTCAGGGAGAGGCAGGGTGGTAATAATTGGTGACTTCAATTGCCCACACATTGATTGATTGATTGATTGATTGAATGATAGAGTCAAGTTGGTGTTGACTCTTAGCGACCACATAGATAGATTATCTCCAGGACTATCTGTCTTCAACTTGGCCTTTCAGGTCTCTCAGTGGTGCATTAATTGTTGCCGTAATAGAATCCATCCACCTTGCTGCTGGTCGTCCTCTTCTTCTCGTTCCTTCAACTTTTCCCAGCATCATAGATTTCTCAAAGGCACTGGGTCTTCACATAATGTGTCCGAAGTATGACAGTTTGAGCCTGGTAATTTGTGCCTCGAGTGAAAATTCTGGATTGATCTGTTTTATGATTGATTTGTTTGTTTTCCTGGCTGTCCATGGTATCCTCAAAAGTCTTTTCCCACACCAAAATTCGAAAGCATCAATACTTTTTCTATCTTGCTTCTTCAAAGTCCAGCTTTCTGATCCATAGAGTGTCTTGGGGAAAACCATTGTCTGAATGATTCTAATCTTTGTAGGTATAGACATGTCATGTCATCTAAATATCCTTTCCAAGACCTTCATTGAAACAACCCTACCAAGTGCTAGTTTGGGGCATATTTCTTGTCTGCTGGATCCTTTACTGTTGATAGCTGATCCTAAAAGGCAGAAGATATCCACCACTTCAGCATCTTCATTATCAATTCTGAGGCTGGTTGCTGTGTCATTAGTTTAGACTTCTTTACATTTAGTCATAGACCCATTTTTTCACTGTGCTTCATGACTTTCATTACTAGAGTTTGAAGATCATCTGCATTCTTAGCCATAGACTGGGTAAATTCACAGTCAGATAATGACAAAGAGGTTAAATTTCTATATACGCTGAATGACTGTGCCCTAGAACAGTTGGTCTTGGAACCAACCAGAGAGAAGGCGACCTTGGACTTAATCCTGAGTGGCACCAAGGACCTGGTGTGTGATGTTAGTGTCATCGACCCTTTAGGAAACAGTGACCATAGTGCGATCAAATTCAGCATACATGCAGGGAGAGAATCACCAGAGAAGTCTAACAAGGACACTTTGAATTTCAGAAGAGGAAATTTCTCCAAAATGAGGAGTATGGTGGAAAGAAAGCTGAAAGGGAAAACCAGAAGAGTCACTTCGCTCCAGAATGCATGGAGTTTACTCAAAACCACAATACTAGAAACACAGTTAGACTGTATACCGCAAAGGAGGAAAGGTATCACTAAGTCCAGGAGGATGCCAGCATGACTAACAGGTAAAGTCAAGGAAGCCATAACAGGGAAGAAGACGTCCTTCTGAAATTGGAAGATCTGTCCAAATGAAGTGAACAGAAAGGAAAACAAACTCTGGTAAAAGAAATGCAAGGTGACAATAAGGGAGGTGAAAAGAGAGTTTGAGGAACATTTAGCTAAAAGCATCAAGGGAAATAACAAAAACTTCTTTAAATACATCAGATTCAGGAAAACTGTCAGGGAAGTGGTTGGACCATTAGACAATGAGGGAGTGAAAGGGATTATTAAGGAGGATATGGAGGGTGCAGAGAAGCTAAATGATTTCTTTGTGTCCGTCTTCATGGCAGAGGATACTGAGCATATACCTGTTCCCGAACCAGGCTTTTTGGGAATGGAGGCTAAAGATCTGAGTCAGATAGAAGTGACAAGTGATGATGTTCGACACTGTTTGGAAAATTTGAAAACTAGCAAATCACCAGGAGCGGATGTCATCCATCCAAGAGTCCTCAAAGAACTCAAATGTGAAATTGCCAACCTCCTTGCAAAAATATATAACTTATCTCTACAATCAGGCTCTGTACCGGAGGACTGGGAAGTAGCAAATGTTACACCGATTTTCAAAAAGGGATCCAGGGGCGATCTGAGAAATTACAGGCTGGTTAGCTTAATGTCTGTTCCAGGCAAATTGATGGAAAGCTTCCTCAAGGATAAAATTGTAAAGCAGATAGAAGAACAGGCCCTGCTGGTGAAGATTCAGCATGGCTTGTGCAAAGGTAAATCTTGCCACACAAACCTTTTGGAGTTCTTTGAGAATGTCAACAAGTGTGTGGATAAAGGTGATCCAGTTGACATAGTATACCACAGGTGTGGATTACTAACTGGTTGAAGGACAGGAAACAGAGGGTAGGTATAAATGGGGAGTTTTCACAATGGAGAGAAGTAAGTGGGGGGCCCCAGTGATCTGTACTTGGACCAGTGTCTTTTAAATTATTCATAAATGATCTAGAAGTAGGGGTAAGCAGCAAGATGGCCAAATTTGCAGATGATACCTAACTATTAAGGGTGCTGAAATCCAAAACAGATTATGAGGAGCTCCAAAAGGATCTCTCCAAACTAGATGAGTGGGCGAAAAAGTGGCAAATGTGGTTCAATGTTGCCAAGTGTAAAGTGATGCACATTGGGATGAAAAAAATCCAACTTCAAGTATACGTTGATGGGAACTGAGCTGTCATTGACTGACCAGGAGAGTGAGCTTAGGGTTGTTGTGGACAGCATGTTGAAAGTGTCGACTCAATGTGTAGCAGCTGTGAAAAAAGGCCAGTTCCATGCTAGGGATCATTAGGAAGGGGATTGAAAATAAAACGGCTAATATTATAATGCCCTTATACAAAACTATGGTGTGGCCACATCTGGAGTACTGCGTACAATTCTGGTCACCACATCTTAAAAAGGAGATTGTAGAACTGGAAAAGGTGCAGAAGGGGGCATCCAAGATGATCAGGGGCCTAGAGCACTTTCCTTATGAGGCAAGGCTACAACACCTGGGGCTTTTGAGTTTAGAAAAAAGACGACTGTGGGGAGACATGATAGAGGTCTATAAAATCATGCATGGTGTGGAGCAAGTGAATGGAGAGAAATATTTCTCTCGCACACATAAGACTAGAACCAGGGGTCATCCCATGAAATTGGTTGCCAAGAAATTTAGGGCCAACAAATGGAAGTACTTTTTCACACAACACATAATCAACTTGTGGAATTCTCTGCCACAAGAAGTCGTGTTGGCTACTAGTTGGGATGGCTTCAAGAAGGGTTTGAATAACTTCATGGAGGAGAGTTCTATCAATGGCTACTGGTCGAAGGGCTATTGGCCACATCCAGCCTCAAAGGCAGGATGCCGCTGAGTACCAGTTGCAGGGGAGTAACAGCAGGAGAAAGGGCATGCCCTCAACTCCTTCCTGTAGGCTTCCAGTGGCATCTGGTGGGCCACTGTGTGAAACAGGATGCTGGACTAGATGGGCCTTGGGTCTGATCCAGCAGGGCTGGTCTTATGTTCTTATGTTCTTAATTGCTGCAAGAACTGCTTTAAGACTTGCGTGTGAAAATGCCCTCCAAAAACTGGCAGTGAAATTTTTTCCTTTTGGTGTCTCAGCTCTTACCCACCTTTATTTCTGCTTACACTATCATGCCATTTTCAGGTTTGAGTCTGACTTGCATACAACTGAAGATCTGATTCTTCTGGGGAAGTCATAGATGGCAATCGTAACTGTAGGACTGATGTGATCATGGGCCTCTACGGGAATGTTCTCTATGATCTCCATGAGCATGATGCTGTGGGTGATGGGCATGAATCTGTGAAAAGGAAGCACTGGAGCAACATTACATCATACATGGAGATGTATGAGGAGATCTGGTCTTGTGGTAGCAAGCATGACTTGTCCCCTTAGCTAAGCAGGGTCCACCCTGGTTGTATATGAATGGGAGACTAGAAGTGTGAGCACTAAGATATTACCCTCAGGGGATGGAGCCGCTCTGGGAAGAGCAGAAGGTTTCAAGTTCCCTCCCTGGCTTCTCAAAGATAGGGCTGAGAAAGATTCCTGCCTGCAACCTTGGAGAAGCCACTGCCAGTCTGTGAAGACAATACTGAGCTAGATAGACCAATGATCTGACTCAGTATATGGCAACTTCCTATGCACAGTTCTTGTCTATTATGCCTCTGGGAGGAGCATCTAGGTTCTGGGTTCCCTCCCTGGCAGCGTCTCCAAGATAGGGCTGAGAGAGATTCCTGCCTGCAACCTTGGAGAAGCCGCTGCCAGTCTGTGAAGACAATACTGAGCTAGATAGACCAATGGTCCGACTCAATATATGGCAACTTCCTATGTTCCTATGGTATTTTTATTCAAACTAAAAAGCAAAACCCCCTCTTCTACATTCATTAAACCATTGCTATCATTTAAATTCTTCACATAGTGTACAATCAATTTCTTAATTTGTTGGCACATGAAGTGATGAAGACCACTCAACTAGATGCCCTTAAAATGAAGTTAGATAAATTCCATAGAGGAAAAATCTATCAATGTCTACTTGTTATGATAGTTATATGCTGTCTTCAGGTTTTTAGGAACTATGATTCTGAATATCAGTTGCTGGGAAGCAACAGCAGGAGAGCATTATTATGCTATTTACACACAGTCAACCAGACATTATTGACTGGATTTGGTACTTTAATTATTGGGCCCTTTCCAGGGCTAACTAAAGAAAAATTAAAGATATCGTCATAGTATTCGGGCTGTCCCGAGTAGTGTGGCCTTCTGCAGCTGATGTGTTGTAATTTTATTGATGCCCAAAGTATCAAGATGGTGTTCAAGTTCTTTTGGTACTGCACCAAGGGCACCAACAACTACTGGCACCACTACTGTTTGCTTTCCCCAGAGCCACTCAATTTCAGTCTGAAGGTCCTTGGATTTAGTAATAATCTCCAGTTGTTTTTTATGAACTTGTCTTTCCCCTTGGAATGGAATATCAATTATCAGAACCCGATTCTTCTCTATGACTGTCAGATCAGGTGTATTGTGCGCTGAATGCCTATCAGTTTGTATTCAAAAATCCCAAAGGATTTTTGCCTCTTCATTTTTTGTGACCTTCTCAATCGGATGATTCTAGGGATGTGCACGGAACTGTGGAGCTGCGGTGGGGGTAGCTCTTTAAGGGTGGGGGAGGGTGCACTTACCCCTCCCACTGCTTTTCCCCTGCCAGCACTTTGCTACATTGCCAAAATCCATGGGGCAGCAGTGTACCTCCCTGCTGTCCCTTCCTCCGTTGTTGGCCAGAAAGAAGGAAGTACTGTGTGCTCATGTGGCCACTCTCTCTCATGCGCGCCTGCTGCGCATGTTGCACATCACACATGCATGTCACGCACGCAGTGGAACCACCAGTTCTTCAAACGGGTTTGGAGGCCCATAAAGGGCCTCCGGACCAGTTCCATGCACATCCCTAGATGATTCCACCAATTCTTGCTTGCTGGCAATTTGTAATTCTTGCAAAAGTTCCATTGGATCATTGCAGCAACTTTGTTGTGTCCTTCCTTATAATCAGTCTGAGCAATTTTCTTACAACAACATGCAAAGTGCTCAACCATCTTATCCGCTTCCTTGCATAATCAACACTTACTGTCTTTCTGGGTCTTATCAATTTTTGCTTTTATAACATTTGTTCATAGTGATTGTTCCTGGGCTGCAAAAATGAGACCTTCTATTTCTTTCTTCTTTAACCACTGCCATGTTGTTGTTATTGTTGTTGTTGAAGATCCCTTCTAGGAGAGCTCAGCTTGCTTATCTTTAGCTCACACTCCAACATGCTTCTGATGACCCTGCTTCAGCCACATCTTAACAATAATGAAATCCAAAAAATTCTTAAAGGAACAGTGTACTACTCTCACATTCATCCTGCCCAGAACTTGGATTTACGAAGAACCTCAACTGACAGAGTGTACTGCTAATAAGACAAAAGGAGATGAATGTCTCCTGGCCCACAGCCTCTGAGGGGCCCCCAAGGCCAGTTCTTGCCCTCTCTCCAGTCCCATAGCCAGGAGTGTGAGCTTCAGTCCCCCCAAGCAGGTTCTCTGTGACTCCCAATTTCCTTTTTGTCAGTCGGAGAATGGCTGCTGCAGCAGAGAGAGGCTTAAAGCAGCCCTGTCTTTCAGCAGCAGCATCTGCTGCCATTGGTCCTCCTTGACTTGAGCTCCTCCTCCACTCGGCAACTGAGTGCAGTTGAGTGACGGAGATGGGACTGGGAGCTAGCAAGCTGTTCAAGTGGAAAGGAAAGTCAAACAAACAAGTCTCATCTGTGTGGTTTTTGTGTGTGATTTGTTTTTTCCTGCTTCACACATTTATGGAGTGTGTGTGTGTGTGTGTGTGTGTGTGTGTGTGTGTGTGAGAGAGAGAGAGAGAGAGAGAGAGAGTGAGCACGTGAGAGAGTGAGAGCATGATTCTAGCCGTTGTTTGTGCCTGAGCTATTTTTAACTTTTTAAAAATGATTTTAAGTGATTGGGTTCTTCTCTCTAAGTCCAGATGACCCATGTGAATTGATCTTCTTCCGACTTGCAATGAGTCATTTCCCTCTCTGTAGAAAGGAAAGAGGGGGTGGTGGCAAGGGGTTTATTGATTGGTTCTTTGATGGTGCCATGGTTGTTGAAAACATATTCAATTGTTTTTCAACCCAACAAGTTCTAGAAGAAGAAGAAGAAGAAGAAGAAGAAGAAGAAGAAGAAGAAGAAGAAGAAGAAGAAGAAGAAGAAGAAGAAGAAGAAGAAGAAGAAGAAGAAGAAGATCCTTGCTCCCAGAATGGCTCACAATACTTGAGGGTTGGGGAAGAGTGGAGCTAGCCTAGCATTCTTCCTGATTATTTGCTAATTCTATACTGGTTTGCCTGGATAACCCTTCCCCTGCCGTTTCCAAATGCAAAATTTTGTGTTTTGTGTTTTAAATCCTTCCATGCTACAGCCCTGACAAACATTGCTAGGTTTGGAACAGAAGTTTCATTTGGAACCCACAGAAGAGGAGGAGAGCTGGTCTTGTGGTAGCAAGCATGAATTGCCCTCTTGTATTTCATAAAGCTGATATTGTTGTATTATTTGGTTCTGCAGTTGTTTACACCTTGTAACTGTAGTCCCGTCCCCTGTTAATCTGCTACACTATAGTGTAGTTAATCGGCTACACCCTAACCCATTTTAAAATCTCATCTCTGGGCCCACTCCAACCTTGGTACGCCCCTGCAACCTGCAACACAGCACTGGGTGGGTTTTGTGGTGTTTTTGTGTTTTTTTTAAAATCTTTTATTTAAATCTTTAGTTTCTTATTGTCCTTCTCTTGTGTAACCTCTGTGGATCTTTCTTGATGGCAATAAAATGTGGAACAATTACCAAGTGCCATCTTACTCATTGTGCACACACTGCAGCCAGCTTCTGTGCTGCTTCCTAAACCGATCCTATCCTATGTATACATGCCAAGCAAGGACCTTGCTCAATTTTCACAGCTCCACCTGCTGGTCAGCTCTTGCATTCTGAGAATAACCCATCCTTTTTCATTACTATTTTTCTGGTGACTGAGTAAAATGGCAGGTTCTTCTCAGAATGCAAGAGCTGGCCAGGAGGTGGCATTGTAAAAATCACGTGAGGTTCCTGCTCAGTATGAGTTCAAAGGGTGAGAATGTACTAGAAAGTAGTGTGAAAGCTTGCTGCAGCTTATATACAGGGAGTAAGACTGCATTTGGAAATTGTGTGAAAGTTTTGCATGACCTGCAGTTTCTTGAGTTCTGGAAATAACACCTCCTCTCTTCTCTCCTATCACCTGTTAGTTTATTTATCTCTCTTGTAACAGGAATGTTTTCTCATAATACTAGACTTAGGGATACCCAATGAAGAGGACTGGCAGTAGCATCTCTTAAGGAAATATGTCTTCACAAAATGCACAATTATATATGATGTCTATGAATACACTGCATAGATGGCCACAAACATAGGAAGTTTTAAAATAAGATTAAACAAATTCATGGAGGACAGTTCAATCAGAAAGGGAGGAGAGTTGGTCTTGTGGTAACAGGCATGACTTGTCCCCTTAACTAAGCAGGGTCCACCCTGGTTGCATATGAATGGGAGACTCGATATGAGAGCACTTTAAGATATTCCCCTTAGGCGATGGAACCGCTCTGGGAAGAGCATCTAGGCTACAAGTTCCCTCCCTGGCTTCTCCAAGATAGGGCTGAGAGATATTCCTGCCTACAACTTTGGAGACGCCACTGCCAGTCTGTGTAGACAATACTGAGTTAGATGGATCTATGATCTGACTCAGTATATGGCAATATATTCCCATGTTCCTGTGGCCCTGATGGCTAAAGAAACCTCCAGCTACTGATGCAGTGTATACCTCTGAATATCAAGTGCTAATGCAAACAAAATGGGTGGACCATCACCATCACGACCTTTTGTGGGCTTCCCAGAGATATCTGGCTGGCTGTTGCTGGAAACAGAATGCCGGACTAGCTAACTGAGCAAAGAAGTACCTTTTAAAAAGTGGTGATTCTCTTTATTTATCAGAAGTCAGCGTGGTGGCTAGAGTGCCGGACTAGGACCGGGGAGACCCGAGTTCAAATCCCCATTCAGCCATGAAACTAGCTGGGTGACTCTGGGCCAGTCACTTCTCTCTCAGCCTAACCTACTTCACAGGATTGTTGTTGTGAGGAGAAACCTAAGTATGTAGTACACCGCTCTGGGTTCCTTGGAGGAAGAGCGGGATATAAAATGTAAAAAATAAATTTAAAAATAAATAAATATTCAGCAGGGGGAGAGCAACTGGCCCTATCCATCCCCAGCACAGCATCCCTCCATTGCTGTTGCTGGTGTCTATCTTATGTTTCATTTTTAGAGTGTGAGCTCTTTGGGGACAGGGAGCAATTTTATTTATTTATTTATTTATATCTATGTAAACCACTTTGGAATTTTTTTTGTTGAAAAATGTTATATAAATATTTGTCATATTCGTATTTGTAGAGAGAACTCTTAGTCTGAGCAGGAAGGCCCTTTGTCTCTTCTCTTCTTAAATCTCCCTTCTCCTTCTCATTCTTCAGACAATAGTTGTGATGCTCCTACTAGTGCAATCCACCTTAAGTTAAACTGAGACTCAATTGTAGATCTCACCCGCCCACTGAAGATTATTCTCTTGGCATTTCCAGTGTACCTTTTGTGATTTGCTCCACTGATCTTTGGAATGACTGCTTATATATTTAGGGAGTTTCCCCACCCTGTGGAAGAAGGCTAGCTGGAGGTACCAGTAAAAGGGTGTGGGGAGAGCTCATTCAATGCTGTTATGTCTTTGAGAAAATGTCTTTGAGAAAATGAAAGAGAGAGAAAGAACACTTCCTCCTGTCCCTGAGGCAGTAAGCATGTGTCATGGGTTTTGCAAGAATGGGCACTGCCAGCCAACATAGGCCTAGTCAGAAAATGTGCTCAGAACACGAGCAATCAAGCTAGAAAGAAACACTTTGTTCTTTCCAGGTCAGAAACACAGAAGGGGATTTCCCTGCAATGTGGCTCAGATTGCAAGGGATCAGGGGCCTTTTCTTGAATCCCTCAAAACCTTGTTATCTGGATTTCATAATATCCTATGGTCCTGAAAGATTTAATGAGACCCAAGAGCATGAGGCTGCTGAAGGGCTTTAAGAGAAAAGCTAAACAAACACTTCTAAATAGGAAAAGAAGCTGGAGGTGGGAAGTGGAGGAGAAATGAGCCCTTCCAAAGATGTAAGGGTGGCTGGAGTTGGGTGGAGAAACCAGCAGACAGACAGGCTTCTGGGGTTCTAGATAATAAGGTAATTCATGGGAGCAGCCCTGCCTGGGCTTGCACAGCCCTGCCTGGGTAGGGCTGCTCGTGTGATTAGCCGAGACTGGTCCTGAGCTTCACTGGGGTAGCCTGGGTTTTTTACCTGGGCTAATAGTGAAGTAGAAGGGCACAAGCACACTCTTCTACACCACTCCCCGGTCGTGTGGACAAAACCATGTGGCAAGAGCACCTGGCAGTGGGGGGATCCCCCAAAGCACCGTGCTACTGGCATCAGAGGTGCACCTAGGTGATTTTGGAGCCTAGACCTAAAGACCTCTGGAGGTCCCCCCACCATCACACTGCAAGTTAAGCGCATGCACACACACACACCATGACACATGTAGTACTTTTAACATGTGAGTCCTTGAGGGCACAAACAGCAACGGAAGTCACAAGAATGTAATAATATAAAAAAGGTATATTTATGCAAATATGCATTAGCAGATACATTTCAACATGCAACATAACATATTCCCAACCCCACAGATTTCTTGCCGCACTCCCCCCTCTGTCTCTAAAGCAGAGGTCATGCTCAGCGGCCTGGCACAGATCACAGTCACACTTGGCCATCTGATGCCGTGCGGGTCGGTGGCGCAGCATGGAGACTACACCACCTAGGACAGACTAAAGCGAATTTGGGGGGCCCCAGTGAGTGTGGCCCCAAGTCCTGCTATGCTGCCTCATTGTGGCAGGGGGATATGTGTTTTCCTGGGAAGAATGAGCCAAGTACACTGGGAGGTATAAGGGAGGAATATGCCGGGAGGTCACCCAAGGCATAAAAGTCATCCCAGCTGCCAGCTAAAGCATGCAGGCACCTATATTGGTCAGCTGCAATAGAGGAATGTGCTGGAGGCGGATGACAAAGGCATCATTTCATACTGCATGGGAGAAAGGCAATAGTAAACCACTCCTGTATTTTACCAGGAAAACCACTTAGATAGACAAGATAGAACAATTGTCGGTGTAGTGCCGGATGATGGGCCCCTCAGGTCGGATAGTACTAAACATGCTACTGAGGAAGAGCTGAGGATCTTTCGGAGTACTGATGGTGTTTATGACGCCGTTAGGTTAAAGCCTTCTGGATCTGGATGTCTAGCTGGTGATGTTGCCATGTGGGGAAAGAAAATCTGAAGCTGCAAAGACAGAATTACAGTGGGTACATGGAACTTAAGAAGCATGAATATGGAAAAGCTTGACACAGTGAAAGATAAAATGAGTCAACTACAAATTGACATATTGGGCATCAACGAATTGAAATGGACTGGAATTGGACACTTTCAATCAGAAAATCATACTGTTTACTACTCAGGACACGAAAAACAAAGAAGGAATGGTGTTGCTTTCATAGTCAGGAAGGATATAGCAATGACAGTAAAGGTAAAGTGTGCCATCAAGTCGATTTCAACTCCTGGCGCCTACAGATCCCTGTGGTTTTCTTTTGGTAGAATACAATACTGTCAGTGACCGACTAATATCAATTAGATTTCGTGGACAACCCTTTAACATGACAGTTTTTCAAGTCTATGCCCCAACGACTGATGCAGAAGAAGAGGAAGCTGATTATTTTTAGGCTCAAGTTCAGTCTGAAATTGACAGAACATGCAAGCAAGATGTGCTGGTGTTTGTTGAAGACTGGAATGCCAAAGTTGGAAATGGTAAGGAGGAAAATATAGTCGGACTGTATGGCTTATACAGTCCGAAACAGAAGCAGGGGAATGACTTATTAGTTTCTGCCAATCCAATGATCTCTTCATTGCGAACACATTCTTCAAAGTGGCACCTATACACATGGACATCACCAGTTGGAGTACACAGAAATGTGGCTGGGGGCCAATTTTGGAACAGATCACAAACTGCTCATGTACAAGCTCCAAGTCAAGCTAAAGTGGAAAAACAAAGCTATCCAGCTTCCACAATATGATCTTGAGAATGTACCCTCCATTTTCAAGCAGAACATCAGGAACCACTTTGAAGTTCTGAACCTCATTGATAGGGAACCAGAGGAACTGTGGAATGAAATCAAATAAGTTGTTAAGGACGAATGCGAAAAGAGACTGCCAAAGACCAAGAAACAGAAGAAAGCAAAATGAATGTCAGAACCGCCCTGAGCCATTTTGGAAGGGTGCTATACAAATCAAATAAACAACAACAACAACAGACAGTGAAATTGCCAAGAAGAGGAGAGGAGCCAAAGTCAAGAAAGATAAAGACCTCAGGAAGGAACTTAATAGGGAATTTCAGAAAGCTGTTAGAACTAGAAGAGACAAGGAGCAGTACTACAATGACATCTGTAAAGAACTTGAGAATGGAAACAGACATGGAAAAACAAGGACAGTTTTCCAAAAGCTCTCTGAACTCAGAAGGAGGTTTGCTGGTCAATGACCGAATAAACTTATAACTAACTCAGAAGGAGGTTCGAACTTCGAATTGGCATGTTAAAGAATGCCAAAGGACAGGTGCTAACTGATTCAGAGAAGCTGAAATGGAGATGGAAGGAGTATACTTAAAATCTGTACAGCAGGGGCATCAACATCCAAGATACACTAGAAGATATTGCCTACTTGCAAGAACCTTTAGTATGGGAAGATGAAGTTAGATTAACCTCCGGTCATTACCAGGTCAGAAGGCTACAGGAATTTATGGAATAGCTCGAGAAATATGGCAGGCAACAGAAGAAGAATCAGTCAAGTCTCTAACCAAACTATGCCAGCAAATTTGGAGAACGACACAGGGGCCAACAGACTGGAAGAGGTCAGTCTACATACCCATACCAAAGAAAGGAGAATTAATAGATTGTGCAAACCATTGCACAATATCCTTAATTTCACAAGCTAGCAAAATAATGCTCAGGATCCTCCAATGCAGATTAGAGCCCTACATGGAAAGGGAAATTCCGGATGTTCAAGCTGGTTTCAGAAAAGGACAAGGAACAAGATACATTATTGCCGATGCATGCTGGATAATTGAGAAAGCCAAAGAATACCAAAAAGAAGTCAATATGTTACCCCTGCTAACTGGGCAAAGAGGCACCTTTTACCGTGATGATTCTCTTTATTTAGCAGGGGGAGAGTAACTGGCCCTATCCACCCCCAGCACAGTACTTCCAGTGACTGTTGCTGGTGTGTGTCTTATGTTTCTTTTTAGAATGTGAGCCCTTTGGGGACAAGGATCCATCTTATTTGTTATTTCTCTTTGTAAACCGTCCTGAGCCATTTTTGGAAGGGCGGTATAGAAATCAAATTATTATTAATTATTATTATTATTATTATTATTTCTTGTTTACACAGTCAGACAGGTGTTATTGACTGGTTTGTTTTATCCAGACATCGGGTCCTTCCCAAGGACCTGGGATGCCAGAATTTTATTGTCAATGGTTATAGATATCGTCGCAGAATATAGGCTGTTCCCAGTAAAGCTGCTTTTTATAATTGGCTGATGGTGATTTCTGTGGCCCCTATGGTGTTGAGGTGCTATTCAAGGTCTTTTGGAACTGCACCCAGGGCGCCGATTACCATTGGGATTATTTGGGTCTTCTTCTGCCACAGCCTTTCAATTTCAATTTGTAGATCTTTGTATTTGGTGATTTTTTCTATGTCTTTTTCTTCTATTCTGCTATCCCCTGGTATTGCTATGTCGATTATTTTCACTTGTTTTTCTTTCTTCTCGACTACAGTCATATCTGGTGTATTGTGTGGCAGATGTTTGTCTGTTTGTAGTCGGAAGTCCCATAATATTTTTACATCTTCATTTTCTTCAACTTTTTCAATTTTATGGTCCCACCAATTCTTGGCTACAGGTAGCTTGTATTTTTTTCAGATGTTCCAGTGTATCATCCCTGCTACCTTGTCATGCCTTTGTTTGTAGTCAGTCTGTGCGATCCTCTTACAACAGCTGATCAGGTGGTCCACTGTTTCATCTGCTTCTTTACAAAGGTGGCACTTGCTGTTTGTTGTGGATTTTTCAACTTTTGCTCTTATTGCATTTGTTCTTAGTGCCTGTTCTTGTGCAGCCAGTATTAAACCCTCTGTTTCTTTCTTCAAGTTGCCATTCTGAAGCCATTGCCAGGTCTTGGTGATGTCTGATTTTCCACTTATATTGTGTAAATATTGACCATGCAGGGGCTTATTTCTCCATTTTTCTGCTCGGTTCTTGACTTGTTCTTTCTTGTAGGCCTGTTTTGTTTCATTGGTTTTGATAGTTTCGCGTTCTCGACCATTTGAAGTGCATCTTCTTCACTGTCCCTTATATATTCTTCAAGGCCTCTTTTCTCCTCCTCTACTGTTTGATGGACTTGCAGCATTCCTCTTCCACCTGAGCTGTGAGGGAGGTAGAGCCTATCTACATCACTGCGGGGGTGCAGAGCATGATTGATGGTCATTATTTTCCTGGTCTTACGATCTAGCGTCTCTACTCTCTAGCTCTGCTTGGGTCCAGTCTATTATTCCTGCAGTGTATCTAATAACAGGTATAGCCCAGGTGTTTATGGCTTGGATGATGTTCCTGCCATTGAGTTTGGACTTGAGGATTTTTTGAACTCTCCTGATGTATTCACTTCCAATTTTTCTTTTAACTTCAGTGTGTGCGATGTTATCATCCTGGAGAATGCCCAAGTATTTAAAAGGTTCTTTCTCTTCCAGGTTCTTGATCTTGCTTCCATTGGGCAGTTCTATTCCTTCTGTTTTTGTTTTTTTTCCTCTTTTCATTATTAATGCAGCACACTTGTCTAGTCCAGACTCCATTGCTATATCGCTACTGAATATACGGACAGTGTTTAGCAGTGATTCGATTTCTGACTGGGACTTTCCGTGCAACTTCAGATCGTCAATGTACAGCAGATGGTTGATTTGACTTGATGTTTTAGATGTTTGGTATCCGAGGCTTGTTTTGTTTAGTATTTCTGAAAGTGGGGTCATGGCGATTACAAACAATAGAGGGGATAGTGAGTCCCCTTGGAAAATGCCTCTTCTAATGCTAACCTGTCCAAGTGCCTCGCCATTGATTGTTAACTGTGTACTCCACATGCTCATTGCTTTTTAAATAAATATCTGAATGTTTTTGCTGACACCAGTTGTTTCTAAACATTTTAGTATCCATGTGTGAGGCAATGAATCGAAGGCTTTCTTGTAGTCAATCCATGCAACACTTAGATTTGTTTTTCTTCTCTTGCAGTTTTCTAAAATCATTTTGTCAATCAGCAGCTGGTCTTTTGTGCCTCTGGTGTTCAGGCAATTTCCTTTCTGTTCAACTGGAAGCTGTTTGTTAGTTAATAAGTGTTGCATCACTTCATCTGCTATTATTCCAGTTAATAATTTGAACATGGTTGGCAGACAGGTTATCGGTCTATAATTGCTTGGAACTGCACCTTTTGCTGGGTCTTTCATGATGAGATGAGTTTTCCAAGTTGTTAGCCATTGTTCAATATCACCGCCTTTCATAATGTGATTGAACTGTTTTGATAGTTGTTTATGAAGGCTTGTTAGGTGTTTAAGCCAGAAGCCATGCAGTTCATCGTCGCCTGGTGCAGTCCAATTTTTAATTTTCTTTGCTCTTTCACTTATTAATTCTGGTGTTATTATTAGATCTTGCATTTGTTGGTTACATTTTTTGACCTCTTTCATCCAGCCTGCTTTTTTATTATAATCTATTGGATTGTCCCATAATTTCCCCCAGAATTGCACTGTTTCTTCTTTATTTGGTGTTTCTAGGTTTCTTGCAGTTTCTCCTTCTATGCTTTGGTAGAAACGTCTCTGATTCGACTGGAATTGGAGGTTCTGCCTGTGTTGTGTAATTCTGGCTTCATATCTGCTAATCTTCTTTGACACTGCTGTTATTTGCTGCTTTATGATTTCCAGGACTTCTCTAATTTTCCTTGAATCTATGTGGTATTTTTGTATCAGATACTGTTTGGTGTTTTCATTCTTCAGCTTCTTGTCTTTCATATCTTTCAATTTACTAGCATCTGATCTAAGCCTGGAGATTTTATTTTCTAATCAAATCTTCCATTTAGGCAATGTACTGCTTTCTTTTTTGACAGGTCCATGGATCTTATATCCAAGCTCTTGTGTTGTTATTGTTGCTGCACTGTACATTAGTTGGTTTTTTTCTTGCAAATTATTGGTTGTTATTTCTGCAAGTGCAGCATTGACATCTTTTAATGCCTGAGCAAGTTGTTTTTTGGCAACTGTTTTTAGAGCGGGAAGTCGAACCCTGGTGGTTGTTTGGTTCATGAGCTCAGTTATTTTTTGCTTTAGTTCTTGTTGCTTTTCTGTTAAACGGCATTTGCGTTTTTGCGCTAGCCTTTGTTCTGTTATTTCTGTATCTGGATGCTTCTCTTTCCAAATTTGGTACATTTTTAAATAACCTCTTCTAGTTGGACTAGACTTGTAATAGCAGATCATTATTTCCTTGTTGGCATTTTTTGTATATTTTTTTCGGTTAAGCGACGTTTCTTCCAGTAGCTTTGCTGTCTCCAGCCCTGGTTGCTCAACTGAAGATCCTGAGTCCTGTAGCCCATTTGCCACCAGATGTCCAGGGACTATAGCATCTGGCGCGGTCCTTGTTGACCCGGGCAACGACCGATCCAGTATACTAGATTTATTAAAGTTACGTCTCACCATATTATTATTATTATTATTATTATTATTATTATTATTATTTCTTGTTTACACAGTCAGACAGGTGTTATTGACTGGTTTGTTTTATCCAGACATCGAGTCCTTCCCAAGGACCTGAGATGGCTGAATTTTATTGTCAATTGTTATAGATATCGTTGCAGAATATAGGCTGTTCCCAGTAAAGCTGCTTTTTGTAATTGGCTGATGGTGATTTCTGTGGCCCCTATGTTGTTGAGGTGCTCTTCAAGGTCTTTTGGAACTGCACCCAGGGCGCCAATTACCACTGGGATTATTTTGGTCTTCTTCTGCCACAGCCTTTCAATTTCAATTTGTAGATCTTTGTATTTGGTGATTTTTTCTATTTCTTTTTCTTCTATTCTGCTATTCCCTGGTATTGCTATGTAGATTATTTTGACTTGTTTTTCTTTCTTCTTGACTACAGTGATATCGGAAAATCAGACATCACCAAGACCTGGCAATGGCTTAAGAATTATTATTATTATTATTATTATTATTATTATTAATAATAATAATAATAATAATAATAATAATAATATGTGCTTCATTGACTACAGAAACACTTTGATTGCATTGATCATGTCAAGTTGTGGAATATCCTTAGGAAAATGGGTGTCCCAGAACATCTCATTGTTCTCATGAGAAACCTATACACAGGACAGGAAACCACAGTCCAGACAAAACATGGTGAAACAGACTGGTTCCAGATCAGCAGAGGAGTAAGACAAGGCTTTATACTTTCTCCTTCTTTATTCAATTTATATGCTGAACATATACTGAGGGAAGTTGGATTGGAAGAAGATGAGCGTGGTTTTAAAGCTGGAGGAAGAAACATCAACAACCTACAATATGCAGATGACTCTGATAGCTGAGAATGCAGATGATCTGCAAGCTCTAGTAATGAAGGTGAAAAATCGGACTACAATTAAATGTAAAGAAGACTAAACTAATGACAATGGGTACAGCAAACAGCCTCAGAACTGATAATGAAGACATTGAAGTGGTAGATAGCTTATGCCACAGACTAGCACTTGGTAGGGCTGCAATGAAGGTGTTGGAAAGGATATTTAGATGCCATGACATGTTGAGGTTTGGGGCTCTCGGACCAGTGAAAGGGCCTTTTTGGTTGCTGCCCCACTTCTCTGGAACTCTCTTCCGCTCCAGATTCATTTAGCCCCTTCCTTACTGATCTTCAAATCTCTGTTGAAGACTTTTCTTTTTCTCCATGCTTTTACCCTGTAGTTTACCTATTTGTTTTTTGTTAGTTACTTTAGCTTTTAATTTAGAATGTAATTTTTAATGTTGCCTTGTTTGCATGTTTTTGTGCACCGCCTGGAGTCTTCGGAGTGAGCAGTATATTAAATGTCTCTAATAAATAAATTAAATAAATAAATGTCCATACCTACAAAGATCAGAATCGTTCAGACAGTGGTTTCCCCCATTACACTCTGTGGATGCGAAAGTTGGACTTTAAAGAAGCAGGACAGAAAAAGTATTGAAGCTTTGCGCTTTGGTGCTGGAAAAAACTCTTGAGGATACTATGGACAGCCTGGAAAACAAACAAATGGATCATAGAACAAATTGATCCAGGAATTTTCACTCAAGGCACAAATGACTAGGCTCATACTTCAGACACAGTGTGCGGAGACCCAGCTCCCTTGAGAAGTCCATAATGCTTGGAAAAGTTGAAGGAAAAAGAAAAGGACAACTAGCAGCAAGGTGGATGGACTCGATTATGACAGCAATGAATGCACCACTGAGGGACCTAAAAAACCAAGTTGAAGACAGATCATCCTGGAAATTATCTATCTGGTCGCTAAGAGTTGATATCGACTTGATGGCACTCACTCACTCACTCAATCAATCAATCAAGTGGGTGTGGAGGCCCTGGACTTCTGCCAAGAAGTCCAGAGGTAAGAGTGCTTCTGCCTGGAGTGGTGCATTGCAGGATTCTGGAGGACGTCCTCCTCTGGCTCCCAGCTGTGCTGCTCTCCATGGCTCTGCTAGTGTGCTGTCTGAGTGGCAGAGTTTACTGGGCAGGGAGATTGTGTTCAGGGATGCAGGGAGGACCCTGCCCCCTCCGCCCTCCCTCCCCAGGATGGTTGTGTGAATGACCTTAATTCCTATTACTCACATCAATGAGAGCTGTAGTGTCAAAGTGAGCAGTCAGGTGCATGGAGATTGAGAGCCAGAATAGTGTAGTGGTTAGAGTGTTGGACTAGGACCGGGAAGACCCATGTTTGAATCCCCATTCAACCATGAAACTCACTGGGTGGCATTGGGCCAGTCATGTATCTCTCAGCCTAACCTACCTAACAGGGTTATTGTGAGGATAAAAATAAGCACGTACACTGCTCTGAGCTCATTGGAGGGAGAGCAGGATATAAATCTAAGAAAAAATAAAAATAAAAAATGGATGTGCATACGAATTAGCTATTAGAGCAAAGCCAGTTAGTAATGGAGGATCTGGACACGGAAATGAAGCAACTTGCAGTGTGAAAGAAGATAAACAATAGCATATGCAGAGGAGGAACTGGTATGCAAATGACCAGAAGTAAATAATCATTCATTCATTCATTCATTCATTTATTTATTTATTTATTTATTTATTTATTTATTATATTTCTATAACGCCCCAAACACAAGTTCTCTGGGCAGGAATAATGAAGGGTATGTAAGGCGATAGCAAGACATGGCTGATTGTAAGGAAATCTGAAGTAAAGTGGTATGAATGTCATCCATTCAGCATACAGATATGCAACATCTGTAGCATGAAGGAGGATAACCTGGACAGATTCCTTCTTTACCGGGGTGGGTGGGTGGGGGGGGGGGGCCACTGGATTTTTCTTAAATTGCAGTGGCTTTGCTCTAATTATCTTCTTCTTCTTCTTCTTTTTAAAAAGAAAATGTTGCAAATTGCAGAAACCTTTTTGTCCTGCAAATTGCAGGAATCTTTTGTCCCCTCTTCCCTTGGCAGTTCTGAACAAAAACAAAGGGCCTTGCAGCCCTTGCAAAGGTCACTGTCTGTGAGAGGTGCTTATCAGAATACCAGTGTGTATTGGCCATGGACAAACTGATCCAAATCTGCTTTGGAAATACTGCCCCCCCGCCCCCACCCCGGTATCGGGAAAAGTTAGAAAAGAGTTTAATGCTCCCAGTCCATGACCCAGTTCCAGGAATGCTGAAGAAAGACTCCCTACTGCAAAGTTGTGCAAGCTGCATAAACAAAGCAAGGGCCAGCCCAACTCCACAGGCAATTTCTTTGTGTGATGGTGTGTGTTTTCTACCCGCCTCAAAAGCAAGGAGAAAATTTCATTTATTTATTACATTTCAGTACCATCAAATCATAAAAGCTCATGGCAGTTTACAAGCAAAGACAATTAATTTTAAAAAAACAACAACAGTAAAAAACAAAGAAAAACATCCACCCAGTGCCTGGTTCAACAGGTGTTTCTAAAGCCTCCCTAAAGGCCACCAGAAATGTTAAGCCTTTCACTTCATCAGGGAGTGCGTTCCAAAGCTCAGGGCAGCTACGGTCACCCCTGAGTTGCTGCCGGATGAGCCAGCAGACTTCCCTAAATGATCTTAATGAGTGGTGGGGCTAATGCAGAAGAAGGCCTTGAGCCCTTTCTCATGATCAGGGAGAAAGGGCTCCACACTACGGGGGAGGAAGCCTTAAAATACTTACCTCCCCTGCAGATGATTCTTGTCTTCTGGCTAGGCAAGCAGATCGCTCACCCAGATGTTTTCCGGCTGCTACCAGGAGGCCCCCAGAACTTCCATAATGCACTGTGCAAGTGTGCAGTGCATTACGGAGAGCCTCCCAATGCAGGCTGGGAGGCTACTTGTGTGTAGGTGCCACGTGGAGGGCACTCGCCCCTTAACCCTGGCTAACAGCTGTGGCTTCCTAGTGGCACTGTTTGCTGCCATGCCACTGCCAGGACCTGCACCGCTTCCGGCAATTCTCACATGCAGGCAAAACCAGGCTGGGCTTCCTTAGTCTGATTTTGCCTGTGTGTGTGAATAGCCACATGATCTCAGTTCTTGTCTATCAAACAATCAAACATCTATCACACTATCAAACATTACAGTCAAAGACAAGCACGGTTCTTGTCTATTATGCCTCTGGGAAGAGCAGAAGGTTCCAAGTCCCCTGCCTGGCTTCTCCAAGATAGGGCTGAGAGAGATCCTGCCTGCAACCTTGGAGAAGCCGCTGCCAGTCTGTGGAGACAATACTGAGCTAGATAGACCAATGGTCCAACTCAATATGTGGCAGCTTCCTATGTCCCTGTGTTTATTTTCTCCTTTTTCTGGAGACCTTGAGAAAGATACTAAAATCTTGAAAATTCAAGTCAAACTCCAAAACTTTGTAACCCTGTTCTCAGCATCCCCTTCTGACACGATCCCTTGAATGCATACATGTTGAGATATTCTACTGGAACTGGGTATCCATATAGACAAACTTTTCAGGACACGTTAGTGAGAAGGATAATTCAGACCCTACTCACAGATGGGGCTCAAGAAAGGTTACATGTATAAACTGGCACTATCATGCTGTATTAATGTGTGTGCACCATTCATTTAGAAAGAAATGGCTACACTGGAGTCAGTCCTTACACAGCAGATAACCATTTAATTACTATTATACATAAATGATATGTCAGCAATTCCACCCACAATGAGATGGAATGTCAGAGTTGAGTGAAATAAATCTTCTCCCTGCAAACTCTCCATAGCTTTCTCCTTGGTGAACAGGGATGTTAACACTAGATATGGATGCTGTTCTCACAAGCAGCCTAACCTGGGCTAGGCTGCTTCCGTGGTGTGCTGGGATCTGTGTGAATCCCAGCACTCCCAACCAGCCTAACCCCGCTCCTGAGTCTGGCTCTTAGCTGAGGTTAAGGGAGCAAGCTGTCCCTTAACCTGGCTGCCGGGCTTGTGTGTCTCCTTGGCTCCAAGGCAATTGGAGCACCCATCTGACGGGGAATCCCCCAAGGCACCATGATTATTGCACACGATGCCTTGTGGGATATGCAGAGGCTGGGGAAATGAGTCCGGGCCTCTGTTGCTCTGCGCTGCCGGGAGCAGTGTGGATAGTCATCCTACAGGTGTAGTAGGTGTGCAGCTTGTGCACTGCAGGGGCTGCACACAATCATCTGGGGAAAAGTAGGTTGAACTCTGCCTCTCCCCCTGCCCACCCACCTACGAGCACGGTTATGTGAATAGATTCATTATCTGAGTATTCCATTACCTTTTTTTTTTTTTTTTGCTGAATACCATAGGATATTTGATGTCTGTATCTGACAGTAAATTATATTTGGTTTCAATATTTGGGATGACTTATAGTATCTGGCTGAACATGCAATGCAATTTAGCATTTGATAGCTTATAGTATTTGGCTGAACATGCAATGTAATTTAGTATTTGATAGTTGATATGCAATAGCATTTAGCATTTGACATTATCTGAAAGCTGACATGCAATGGTATTAGCAGTTGACACATAATGACACTTCATATCTTCCAGTATTTGGCACTGGCAGATGTTTAGCAAGCCATATTTTTTCAAACACTTATCTGGGAAATTGGCGAGCTTCTCATACACTTGGATGGCTGACCCAGCTGTAAGGTTATTTGCACCAGTACTAAAACTAATAACATTCCTTAGCATTTTGTTTCTAAATACACTGTTCTGTAGTCTCAGGACAACACACTTCAAGATCCTTGAGTGATGCACCTCATCTGCAGTGCATGGGGATTCTTCTTCCTGCAATAACTGGGCTATTCTTTCCATTTGGGTGAGCAGTCTGGATTCTTTAAACATAGCATAGGATTTAGGGACTACTAGCTGAGGCCATTTTATTATGGACTGGTAAGTATCTGAAACAAGTTGTTCTGGTATGAACTAATTTGCCTACTTTCCTTTCACTATCCCTACAACTGGAATAATTTTGGTTGAAATCAATTAGGCAGTTCAGACGTTAGCCCACTCACGCCTCAAATGTTTACATGTCCACCATCTTGAACTGGGGTGGATGACATCATTGCAAACTATGCCATTGAGGTTTCCCTATGTGTCACTCACTACAACTGTTCAAAATTTGGTTCAAATTGGTTAGACAGTCCACAAGTTAGCCCAGTCCCACCTCCAACATTTATGTGTCACTACAACTGTACCAAATCTGGTTCAAATTGGCTAGGCAATTCACAAGTTAGCCTACTTGTGCCTCAAATGTTTATGCGTCCACCATTTTGAACTGGGGTGACATCATCACAGACTATGTCATTGAGGTGTCCCTGTGTCTCCCTACGAGTGTGCCCAATTTGGTTCATATTGGTCCAGGCATTGCAAAGTTGATGGGGGGCGGGGCACACACACACGGATGGACAGGGACACACACACAATGCTGGGGGGTCTCATAAGCTAGGAAAGTGGGCTAAAAAGGGGAGGAAAGTTAATTGGAAAAATTCAAAACAGGGAAGAGGAAGGAGAAAGTACATGAAGGAGAAATAGAAATGGAAATGGAGTGCTGAGATATGTATTAAACAGCCTTTGCTGGCACTAGGGGCCAAATCAGATACGACAGGGTGGTGGTGATGGTGTTCACATATGAAGCTGGGGTGGGATGATCTTACTCTGAAGCATGTGACAGAGGGATACTGAAACTTTCTGCTGTTAGTCATTCCAGCTTCCTTTCTTTGTTCCCATCTCCAGAAATGAGGTGGGAGCAGAGAAAGGTGGCAGGAGCAATTGACTAAGGGAATGGAAGGCACAGGAGTGGGTGGGCTCAGCACTGTTCTCCAACAAGCTAAAGAACCCCATCCAGGACTGGCTCCATGTTCAAGGGGGCCCTTGGTAAAGGTGACCTCTGATGGACCCCTTCCATCTGGATGCCCATCCCTTTACCTAGCAGTGGATGAAAGTTTTTTCCATTCTCATCTGGCTGGCAGCGACCACAGTGTTCTTGCCGTTGCCATGTTGTTTTCTGCAGTTCCGCATGCAGCATCACTGGTCCACTGAGAATCTGCATCTGCATCCTCGGTAAAGGGAGGTAGACCCAGGGGCATAACTATGATAGGGCAAGGGGAGACAGTTGTCTGGGGGCCCACTGCCTGGGGGGGGGGCAGAGGCAAGCCACATGACTGACTCCCCCAGCCGCGCACCTGCCCGGGCTTCCTTCAGTTGTATTCATCCTCCGAAACTGATGTGAGTGTTAAGACCTGGAGCTACCAGAACAGCATGTCTTTCTCTAGTACCATGAAATGACTTGCATCGTCCACACTTTACAAAACCTTAAAAAAAATAATTTAGGATGATGTTCTATTGTGGCACATCGGTTATATGTATATGTATATGTATATGTATATGTATATGTATATGTATATGTATATGTATATGAGCTGAGCTTCAGTGATGGGGGACATTTTAAAATCTTGTCTCTGGGCCCACTCCAACCTTGCTACGCCCCTGGGTAGACCCACCCAGCTTGTGGACATCATTTGCTGACTGGGTCACTCTAGAGCTCCCCAAGAGGGCAGGGCAGCTCCCCAAGAGGGCAGGGCAGATGCTACACCCACTTTTTACCTTAATGGGGCAGACATGTAAAAAAACACAAGGGCCTTTCCAGACATAGGGCTGTTTTGTGTTCATGGCATTCCAGATTGAACTGCACTTGGAGGAAAGACAGAGCTTCCACACACAGCAATTATTGTGGGTCTATTTTATGTACTCACATTGCTGTTCTTCATCCGCACGATGGGAGGGAAATTGCCAGTTGGTTGTCTAACCCTCCTGTGTTCCTTCAACTGTCCTCACCTCCCCACTGAGTCTGGCTTCGAATGTTATTATTTCAATACTGTTGTCACATTCTTCTTGGTTTAATACACTTCTCCAGTATCACCTTCATTGACTCCTGGGGAGCTTGTGATGGAACAAGCAAACAAAAAGAAACAAAAGAAACAAGGAAATAAACGAAACCAATGTTTGGTGAGGTTTTAAGTGTCTCCGTTTCTCTGGACTCTGTTGCCGCTTCTTAATTAATCTCTTCCTCAAATTGTTCCTGGACTTGGCTGCAATCCTATGGATGGGGTGGCCCAAGGTATTACAGCATCTGAGGGGAGGTGCAAAATGCTGTCTTGCCCTATGCTCTTGGTGGGGGCCAGGCCCCTTTTGAAAGTGACCCATGCACAGGGTGTAGAGAGGAAGGGAAGTTGCTAGCAGCACCCTCTTCTCTCCTTGTGCTTCTTGCAAAGTTTGCAAGGAGTAAGAGGAGGTTATCCTTGCAAAGTTTGCCAGGGTCAGATCAGTCCTAAAAAGCTGTTCTGATGGTGATGGAGGGTGGGTGGGGATCTTGCCACCCTGCTGGTGCCCTAATCATCTGCTGCCTGAGATGACTGCTGCAGCATGCCCCATAAAAGGGCCGTCCCTGCCTACACATTCTTTCCCTAGCCCCGTTATACATAGTGGGACTTATTTTTGAGTAAATGCACATAAATTATGGTGTAGAGCAGAGATTCTCAATGTTGGGTCCCCAGATGTTCTTGAACTTCAACTCCCACAATTCCCAACCAAAGGCCACTGGAGCTTGGGATGATGGGAGTTGAAGTCCCATCATCCCAAGACTTCCATCACCAAGACTTCCAGGTGAAGTCTGGGGACCCAACGTTGAGAATCCCTGATGTAGAGAGCTCCCATTTTCTCCTTATGAGAAAATTATGAAGCTGTTCTTCTTACATGCAGTGTAACCTTAGGCTAGGGAAGCCCAGCCTGGGTTAGGCTGCATGTGAGAACCGTGGGATTGGGCCCAATCCCAGCAGGGCAGCACCGCCTAGCTTGGCTTTTTAGCTCACCTTTTAGTCGAGGTTAAGGGAGCGAGTGCTCCCTTAACCCAGGCTTCCTGATCATGTGTCTCCTTGGGCTGTGTCCAGTTTGAGGAAACACAGAGAAGAGCACCTAGAGCGCCCATCTCCTAGGGGAATCCCCCAATGCACCACTCTCAGCATGCAGTGCATTGTGGGATACCTGGAGTCTGGGATGCAGCATCCCGGCCTCCGGAGATTGGGTTGGGTGTGAGCGCAGTCAGTGATCCCAGCAGGGAAGGTAAGGACTTTGCAGGCTTCCGCCCATCCGCCTGGTCATGTGACTAGCTCCTATATTAAATTGCCAGTCTTCCACTCTTTCAGGGACCAGCGGTGGGGGAGAATAAGCAACATAGTGTTAATATACTATTCATTTTAATTAAGACACTAGTGGGGCTGCTAGCTCTTCACTGCTGCTGCTGATACTCCTGCTTCCCTGTCATCTCCATCTCCAGGGACATTTACACACAGCAGGCTTTACCGTGAGTTTACTGGGAGGCTTACTGCGAACTCGAAGTTGTCCCCCCAAAACTGAGTGAAAAACCCAAATTGTGTGTGAACTGCTCCTCGATAACTCACAGGGACCTCAGGGTAAATCCCTCCATTCTGGTTGGAGATGCAAGTTAAAGGGCTTTAAAAGCCCCATGTGAAAAACTTCCAGGTGATGCCAAAGGAACTAACTTTCACATAGGATTGTTGACAAGGATGAGGAAATGAAACCAAATTGCTCAATAGGCAGAACTGTAGCCAGAACCTTTGCGCTCTCTCTCTCTCTCTCTCTCTCTCTGGCTCAGTCACTCTTTCTCTGGCTCACTCACTTGGAGGTGGTGAGAAAGCTTTCCAACTCCCTGCCCCCAATTCCCTCCATCATGCATGTGGGTTTCTGTTGCAAGTAGGGACTCTTCTGACAAAAATCGGCTGGGGTCTGGAGTTAAACAACAATGGCTGGTTGAGATTCCGTGGCTGGGCAAGGTAATTGAGAGGATAGTGGCCTCCCAGTCTTGAAGGAAATTGATTAGACCCATTCCAAACTGATTTTTGGGTGGGCTGTGGGGTGGAGACTGCTTTGGTCAACTTGATGGATGATCTCATATGGTGAATTGACAGAGGGAGTTTGTCCTTTTGGATCTCTTGGCAGCTTTCGATACTATCAACCATAGTATCCTTCTGGAGTGTCTGAGGGTGTTGGGATGGGACTTTGCTGTGGTTCCACTCCTACCTCCCAGGCAGATTCCAGATGGTGTCCCTTGGAGACTGTTCTTCAAAATATGAACTTCTGTATGGCATCCCCCAGGGTTCCATACTGTCTCTGATGCTTTTTGACATCTACATGAAACTGCTGGGAGAGATCATCAGGAGATTTGGTGCAGGGTGTTATCAGTATGCTAACATGTCAACATCATGAGGAGAAGGCATAACCTACCTAAATGTTTGCCTGGAGGCAGTGATAGGCTGGATGAGGGAGAACAAAGTGAGACTGAATCCAATTAAGACAGAGGTACTTATTGTGTGGGGTTGGAACTCAGGAGACAATTTTGATCTATCAGTTCTAGATGGGGTTACACTCCCACAGAAGGAACAGGTACACAGCCTGGGAGTGCTTCTGAATCCAAACTTTTCCCTGGTGTCCCTCAATCCCAGATTGAGGCGGTGGCCAGAGGTGCTTTCTTTCAGCTTCGGCTGATACTCCAGCTGTGTCTATTTCTTGAGATAAACAACCTCAGAACAGTAGAACATATGCTGATAAGCTCCAGACTTGACTACTGCAATCCACTCTCTGTGGGGCTGCCTTTGTACACAGTCCCAAAACTGCAGTTGGTACAGAATGCAGCTGCCAGGTTGGTCTCTAGGTCATCTTGAAGAGACCATAGTACTCCTATATTAAAATACTGCACTGGCTGCCAATAGGTTTCCAAGCAAAATACAAGATGCTGGTTTTAACCTATAAAGCCCTAAACAGCTTATGCCCAGGAGATATAGATATAGATATAGATATAGATATAGATATATAAACTGCTGCAAAGGGCAATGATTGGAAATCAAGTGGCATGATGGCAAAGGTTTGCTTAGATGCAGGAGGGCAAGCCCTAGGGAGTCAACCTTCTGATATGTCATCATTTATGCAGACCTAGACAAGTTGCACTATGGCCTGCCAACACCTTTCCTCATTACGCAAGCTTTTGTTCTAGTGCTTTCAAGTTAGAAAAAAGTGGGCTAAAATAAATGTTGGGTGTTCTCTCTCTCTCTCTCTCTTTACAGGAATAGGGTTTATTCTTTGCTCAATGTGGAGAATGCCATCAGTCACTCCACAAAATTGTGCATAACAACAGGCATGGATCATGTTATGAACCTCCTTCTGGAAGGAGTCTGCCACCGCCACACTTAATTTGGTCTCAGGATTATTGTGATAAAATTTCATATATGAAAGGAGCAGAGGGAGTGAGGTCATGCACATGGCCAAATATTCTGGCAGTGGGGAGAGTGGGAAGGGAGGCAGGTTCCTCCCTGCCTCCTTGCACATGAGTGCTGCTGGTCGAAAATCTCTGCTGCTTGCGCAGCACATGAGTGGCACTTCAGTGAGCAGTGCAGAGCCAGGGACTGGAGGAGGAAGTCGAGCACCAGGAGTGCGGTGCTCTGAGGGATTTCCATGGAGCTGGGTGCTTTTGCCCCCTGCCCCCTGCTCTGTGTGCACTTGGACACAGTGTGTGCACTCGGACGCACAGAACATGACCCAGGTTTAAGGATAGACCCAGGGAACATGACCCAGCACCAGGGTTAAGGATAGCCATCTTCAAATATCTGAAGGCTGCTGTTTGGAACAGGAGTGCTTGTGTTCTCTTTTGCTCCTGAGGGCAGGAGTAATGGATTGAAATTGTTGGGAATTCTCTCTGGTAAGAGATACCCTTCTATTACAGCAGAGTGCACAGAGACAAAACACAGCAGAGTCTGCCCAGGCATGCGTGTTTGCTGAGAGCAAAAGAAACTTGGAGCCAGTTCATAGTTTCAAATCAATATAAGGAGTCTTTATTGGAGAACTCCATTCTAGATAGGAAAATGAAAAGATTGTATATTTAATCTAGCTAGCTAGCTGGATGCAGACAGATGCTGTCTGCATCTCTGCACACATGGTGCAGAGAGAGAGGCAAACGTGTGTGTTAGGGAGAAGAGAGGAAGGGAGGAGAGGCAGGAAGGAAGGAAGGAAGGAAGGAAGGAAGTCCTTGAGAGTAGCAATCTATATATCAAAGGGATAGTGTCAGAGCAGTAGAGAGGAGGAATGACCAATGTCTTGATCCCTCTAGCCCTCTGACTCACTAGTCTGTCCCCCTCTGTCATAGAGGCATGAGGCAGCGCGGAGTCCTTCGCTTCCAACAGAAATTGCATAGGAACAGATTTAGCCTATCAGGCCTGCTCAAATTTGCCCCCCCAGCTGTTTTGGGGTGACAACTCCCATAATCCCAAGCCACAGTGGCCAATAGCCAGGGATTATGGGAGTTGCAGGCCAACATCCTCAGGAGGGCCGAAGTTGAGCAGCCCTGGTAGACATTAAGAAGAATGTCCTTACTATGAACGTGGTTCAGCAGTGGGGCAGTCTGTCTCATGCAATGCTAGGCTCTTCTTCACTAACAGAGCCTGAAGAACTACCTGCCAGGGATGCTGTCACAGTTTCCTGCACTGAGTAGAGGCTCGGACTAGGAGACCTCCAAGGTCCCTTCCAATTCTATCATTCTATCATTCAGTGATCTATCATTCTTTGTTTTCTATTCTATGAAGCTCTCATTTTGGAATTACAGTACCTAATGAGATAATAAATCAATTGTGACAAGATACTCAATTGGGTGCAGGGAGCCATTAGCACTATACAACTGAAAAAATTCAGTGGATTTAAGAATTAGAATTTAATAATAGGATTTTAAGGAGATATTATCGAAGTCATGGAACCATGTTGGTCCATTAGGACTAGGAACTAGGGCCACATTTCCTTCCCCTTTTGAACACTTGCTTGAACTTTCAGCCCCTGGGAAGAGTTCCTTCAGAATAATTTGAAAGCTCATATATTGGTGAACATGGATGCCTTCTTATAAACATGTTATTTTACTGTCCAAACAAATCCAGGCTACTGACACAGTTGCCAATAAAATGCTGAGGGCAAGGTGCACTGCTACATGGGTGGGAAGCAGAGTCCTAACGTGCCTGGTATGGCCTGAGAGGCTCCATCTCCTCTGAGGTGTTCTTCTACTAGCCTGCTTGAAATACATTTCACTCTCAGCCCCCAGTAGCCATTAATCACCTCACAGTCTCAGAACTATGACACTTGCTTTTGAGCAAGCCTTGCTGACTGCTTAGTTCAAAATAAACATGCAGGCATGTTGCAATTTATTAAATGTCTTTGGTGATTGTCCAGGTTGCTCCATTCCTATCCAAATGCTCTTGCCAAGAAAACAAACCTGTTACTGGAAACCAGCTGAAAATCTGTATTTCCTGATTAACTCTTTATTAGTTGATGAAACTGGCAAACCTCTCTTTCACTGTGACATCTCCGTGCATTTTACCTGACCAGACCCATTCCACTTCTTACTTTCGCCTGCCTGCATTCTTGAGATGTGCATAAAGAAGCAGTTGGAACATGTCAGAAGATGCTGGCCTTTGTAACTGGTGAATAGTCAGCTGCAGGCCTCCTACTCCTGGGAGCTTTAGTGGAAGGCCCAAAGTGTGTTTGGGACATGTGGCTGACTACCGTATTTACCTGTTGTGAGTACATATGTTGAGACTCTCAAATGTGCAATGGTAGAGAAACATTCTTGGAATCCTTGGAGCCCTCCTTGTATTGTCTTCCAACAAATTCACCCCAGGCCATTTGTAGACATCATTTTCCTTGTGGGATGGCACCTGTAGAAAATTCAAGAGTTCACAGGATCTTTGTGAGGGTTTGTTGTGCATGCTCTTCTCCACTGATCCTCCTCCAGCAATAACATCGTCTTCGTTATGAACCCCACTGCCCATTGAGATCATCAGGAGAGGTCCGTCTGCATTTGCCACCGTCTCGTCTGGTGGCTACTCAGGGACGGGCCTTCTCCATGGCTGCCCCGAGGCTTTGGAATGCGGTCCCTAGTGAAATAAGAGCCTCCCCATCTCTGACAATTTTTAAAAAGTCTTTAAAGACGCATCTGTTCACCCAGGCTTTTAACTGATACTGTTTTGATTGTTTTTAATGTTGTTTTAGAATATTGTTTTAAATTTTTTAAAATTGTTGTGTTTTAAATTTCTTGGGGGTTTTGTTTTTAACTAATGTTTTAATGTTGTTTTTATCTTGTTGTAAACCACCCAGAGACGTACGTTTTGGGCGGTATAAAAATATGTTAAATAAATAAATGAAAATAAAATAAGTCATCACTGAAGGGTAAGAACTCCTGAAGGGGCCCATGTCCCAGATGCCAGAAGGGCCCTTTCCCCCTCTCATTTGTGCGAGAGAAGAAAGAGCCCACCCACCCACTCAGGTGATACAGGGGGTGGGGAATGGCAGGTGAGGGGCCCTCAGCTGCCCCTCTTCTTGCAGTGGTGAGGGTTGCTGGTGTTCTTTGAACTCACCCACTAGTAATACAGTAATGCTTCTGAGTCATCAAACCAGAAGATCCCAAGTTTGTCTGATTGCAGAAGCTTTCCTGACCCTGTCAGATTGACCCTCTTTATGTAGCTACAACTGAACAAGCAGAGGAAGCAAATATCCCAGGGGCCTTGAAGAAGCAGGGTGGGGACTGGCTGAGTGTCCGCTTGCTCTCTGCTCTCTCACTCCTACCGCTCTGAAGAAGGGGGCTGGGGTGCAGGGGGCCATCATCTTTTTGTCTCAGGGTCTGCTCCAACCTTGCTATGCCCCTGTGCTAGGGCTTAATTTCATAGACATCCTGCATTTAAATAAATGTAACCTCTCTCAGTTCAGTCAGGGCAGAGCTAAGTGCTGCATGCAAATGCAACACTTACATGGTAATCGTGTACATTTACACATTTAAGTTACATGATAAATGTATACATTTACTGTGTAATATGAATCCCAGTAAATATGAAGTAATGTGCTGACAAAAGTCCAGGAGAATGGGGTAGGAGGAGGACCTTGAAATGGAATAACAAAGTAGCTGAAAATCTAGCATTTGCAAAAATAAAAATTAAAAAGTCAGAAGGAGCTGGCAAAGAATATAGAAAGAATGACACAAATTCAGCATTAGGCTGTGCTAATGAAGAAGAGGTGGTGGAAGGGTGACTGAGAACAGGAGGCTTCTACCCAGTCAGTCATTGGGAAGTGTATACCAATAACGAGGAGAATTGAATCTGAGCATGGATTTAGCTGGCCCATGCAGTGAAATTGGCAAGTGGTGGAACACGCAGAGCTCTTTAGTATCTCATTCCAGATTCCACAGGAGAGGACCCTCAACCACCTTGAAAACATGTTGTCATGTGTGTGCCACCATCTTGGATGTGCAGGGGGAATCCAGATGGCATCATGCACAGATTTATGAAAGACTGCAGCTTTTACTTATGTGATTAGAAAAACTGCAAGAAGCAGTTTTTATCATCACAGAACTAGCTGCTTCAGTATTCTGTGATTCCCCACAGCATATATTACTTGCACATCTAAGGTGTTGACAGTAATATCTACAGTAGCTCACACACACTTGATCTTACCCAAACGGTCAAGAAGCGCTTTTGTCTGATCTCAGCCAAAAGGCCGAGAAGTGCTTGGCACCGCTTTGTTTAATTTTCATATAAATTCTATTGTCACTTGTTTAACTAATTCTGATTTTCACCACATCCTTCCGCAGTTGGCCTCTAAACCAGTTCCACTACTATTTTACGCTGACGATGCCGTAAGATTTCTACAGCATTCTATATTAGGTGGTATATAAATTCAATAAAATTAATAAAATTAATAAATAATAATAATAATAATAATAATAATATCTCAAACACAATTCACCTGAGAAGAGTACTTAATTCTCTTGCTCTTTATTGTAAACTGCATGCCCTTCAGATTAACTATAAGGTAAAGTGTGCTGTCAAGTTGATTTCAACTCGTGGCGCCCACAGAGCCCTATCATTTTCTTTTGGTAGAATACAGGAGGGGTTTACCACTGCCTCCTCCCACACAGTACGAGATGATGCCTTTTAGCATCTTCCTATATCATTGCTGCCCGATATAGTAGCAGCAGGGATTTGAACCGACAACCTTCTGCTTGTTAGTCAAGCATTTCCCCACTGCGCCATTAGGTGGCTTCAGATTAACTATACCAAAACTAAAATCATGTGGTTCACAAAGGGCCCAAGGACACTGACTTGGTTTGTCAAGGGATGTAGGGTTTAGCAAGTCAGCTGTGATAAGTTTTTGGCTATAGTTTTTCAATATTCTGGCCATCCTAAGGCCCATTCTGAGGATGTGCTACAAAATGCACGCAAGTCTTCATCAGCCATTTGGGCCTTTTTCTACTCAAGAAGGGCCATTTTCATTCCTGCGGCAATAAGGCTGTTAGAATTCAAAGCCCTGACTCAACTGTTATATGGTGCCCAAATTGGCCCATATCCCAGTTTTGCAGTACTAGAAGCGGTACTATCCAAATTCCTCAGGAAGTTATTTCAAACATCTCATGGTGTCCCCAGTGCTGTTTTTCGCCTGAAGGCCAGTCTTTCCAAGGTAGAATCCAAGATCTGGCTTCCTATCTTTAAGTTCTGACTTAAGCTAAAGTTTTATCCTTTGGGGCTGTGTCCGCTGATGCTTGTGGATGAATTTATTTCCAGATGAGAACCCCCATTTGAGCAGAAGCTGCTTACTTATGGCCTATCACCGCAAGTACTAATAATGATGGACTATGATCGGGTCAAGTTGGTGGTTACCCAAAGAATCTTAGATACAGAACAGCAGACAGACCAAAGTTTCATCCCAAGGGGAGTAGTGCTGTGAAATCAAATTCTGAACATACGCCCTGCCAGATATCTTAACCAGATTACAGTGACCAAGTATCGCAGGGTGTTTATCCAAGCACGGTTTAATGTTCTGTACACTGCTGTGCTTGAGGGCAGATTTAACAAAGTTCCTTTTCAGAGCTCTTTTGTCTCTGTGACTCAGAAGCTATAGAATCGACAGTGCATGTTCTATTATATTGTAATTTCTATAGGGACATTTGTAATATGCATATTACTCCATATTTATTAAACTTTCTGGGCTGACATATGCTATCTTTTATCAGAGCATGATGATAAGATCTCTTATGCAGTTGCCAAGTTTTGCCTAATTGCTAGCAGAATTTGTAAGCCCATGTTATGTACCTGAACAATTAAGTATCACTGTCTATTGAGCTGCTATATAATGAGTCAGTTCCCCCCTAATATATTTAATGTTTTTAGGAACTTTTAGGAATTTTCTGTATTTTGATTTTTTTTTCTTTTTTTTTTCTTTGTTGATCAGTGACCAAAATAAAAATTACTACTACTAATACAGTAGCTCACAGTCTGATGTTCCAAGGAGCAACCTGAAAATTTTGCCCATCACCACACTTTGCAAATGTGTTTTTACTGACAGATTTCTGTTTGTCTCAACCAACCCATAGTGGCAATGATGGAGATTCAGTATAGAGACGGTGGGAGCATTTGAGCTATTCTCCAGAACATTGTTTCCAATGTAGGTGGTACCATCTTGAATGCCTTTGCACATCTAATCTGGGTGGTGCCATTTTAGATCCCCCTGCATTTCCAAGATGGTGGCATCTGTATACAGGATGATGTTTGAATACTCCGTTCTTGCTACTAAACATGGCAGGGCTTCCTTCACAGGGGAGTGTAATCGGGATGGGAAGCTGCATTATTTGACCAAATGAGCAGCCTCCCTCCAATTAGTATTCTTGCTTGTCTGTGTGTGCCTTTGTGGGAGTTTGCACATCTCTAGGTTCAAGTTTACAACCTGCACATTTCTAGATAGGGTGGCCAGATCTTGCCTATCATACTGGGCAGTCCTCTTTTTAAATTACTACCCCATGTTTAGGAACATAGGAAGTTGCCATATACCGAGTCAGACCCCTGGTCCATCTAGCTCAGTATTGTCTGAGCATCAGTATTGACTGGCAGCGGCTTCTTCAAGGTTACAGGCAGGAGTCTCTCTCAGACCTATCTTGGAGATGCCAAGGAGGGATCTCCCCCTTCCGTCTTCCTGGATAATGTCATCCAATGGGGAAGCCAGAGGGGTGGGTTGTCGGCAGTACTGGAGAGGCTGGGAGCTCATGTGGTTATGACTGCTGCTCTGATTTTGAGGGACACAGTGACGGCTGGAGAAAGTTAGAGTCTGGCTGGACAACCGCACCATGCCATGCCTTAGCACTGAAGTGGGCCTGGCTGGCCCGGCCTAAATTGAAGTTGCTGCAGTTCCCAACCTGAGTCAGTGGCACAGGAGGACTGTGGCGGCCATGTATGGCTTTGCTTCTTCCTCATAACGTCTTGCCTGGCTGGTAGCAGCACACACACAGCAGAGGATGAGATGATGCCGTGCAGACCTATGTAAATCGAAATATATGAGTGGAATTATGCATGGCAAGGTAGGGTGGGTGCACTTGTTGGATTGGGGCTCGAGTGGGAAGGAGAGGAGGAAAAGCTATTTGAGAGAGGAGGAAAAGTTATTTTGGGAGAAATGGAGGAGAGAAAGAGTGTGGAAATGTGGAAATAATGAAACTAAAAGACTAAAGACGTAGAGGGAAAGGAAAAGAGAGGGATGCAGCATGTGGGGGGAAACTATGTGGGGAGAAATGGGGAAGAGAAAGAGTTGTGGGGATAGGTGGGGAAATGTAAGTGTACTGAGACGAAAAGATGGGATAGAGCAAGGGCGTAGCAAGGTTGTAGTGGGCCCAGAGACAAGATTTTAAAATGGGTCCCAACTTCACTGAACCTCAGCTCATGAAGTAAAGAAAGCTTAAATTAGGCTGAATAGTGGTAACAATAAGCATAGTAAAATTTATCTATATCTATATCTATATCAAACCTATGTGCCACAATAGAACATCATCCTAAATTATTTTTTTTAAGGTTTTGTAAATTGTGGACAGTGCAAGTCATTTCATGGTACTAGAGAAAGACTTGCTGTTCTGGTAGCTCCAGGTCTTAACACTCACATCAATTTCGGAGGATGAATACAACTGAAGGAAGCCCGGGCGGGTGCGTGGCTGGGGGAGTCAGTCATGTGACTTGCCTCTGGGGGGCCCCAAGGCAGTGGGCCCCCAGACAACGGTCTCCCCTTGCCCTATTATAGTTACGCCCCTGGGATAGAGGGAAAAGGGAGTGATGAGGCAGTTGTATTTTTTGTTTTTAGGGGAGTGGGGAGGTGAGAGGCAATGAGCAATGAGCCTTGATAATTTATCACCTAGACCAGTGGTTAGGGTTAGGGTTAGGGTTGGGTTCCCTGTAGCTCAGCAGCGCAGGTGGGGTGGGGAGTGGTTCCCTGTTCCTGCAGGAAACAGCTCCACAGCCCCGCATGGTTGTTGCTAAGGTGAGTGCTGTTCCTGGGAAAGCGGCAGGGCAGCCGTGGAGCAGGTAAGAACCTGCTTACCTGCTCCTTAAGGGAACTGCTCCCCATCCCGCCGAACCAGTTCAGCTGCGGCCACCCGAGCCAGTTCGGCACTTCCCAAAGGAGGCGTCAAACTGGCTCGTGCACATCCCTAGCTCCCAGGTTGGGAGCCACTGACCTAGATGGCTGACAGAGCAGACACACAGATCACCTGGTCATAGTCTTCCCCACTGGGATGAGTTGTATTTGTTTTTAAATTATCTTATCTAAATTTGCATCTATACTTATACCATAAAATGTGTACATTTTATGCAAATTAGCACCCTCTTTTCATCCATTTCCATTTGCTTTTTTTGGTGATGCATGTACTTCCTTTTGATGATCTGGATCTGACCACCCTCTCTCTAGGTTCAGTCAAGCCAAAATGGACCCAGATCATGGGATGTGTGCAGATTGTGGGAGAAATGGAAGAGAGAAAGAGTGTGGAAATGTGGGAAATGCTAACTTCTAGCACAATTATCAGGAGCAGATTGCAGGGTGGGGGGAGGCGACTGTTCAATTGCTGCTTTCAAAAAGAAAAATCAACTCTTGTGCCTTTTGACAGCCTGAAATTCCTTTGAAACTCCTCCCCATTTACTGATCAAACACTGAGCTATTGCAAAAGTGCTTGGCTTGAAAGGGGGCTCAGAGTATAAATACCAGAGTCCTAGCCTTCCTCTCCTGGCCTTCCGGATCACCATGGAAAGGGCTGGTCTCTGTCTGGTGGCTGCCATCCTGGTTTGTTTCCCAGCTTCTTCCCACAGCCAGCTGTAAGTACAAGATGCATTCCTTTCCTGAAACAAGGGGTTTCTGCTCAGGAAAACTTTTGCTGCCTTCTCTTCCATGGAGACATGTGCTGAGGAGATCCTTCAAAGTAATCTCTGCTCCTACTCGGGCTTGTTTTGGTCTACTTCAAATGTCATGCATTTTTTCAAGAAGAGCCCAAGACATTTCTATTTAGCCGTCATGATTACTGATTTAGCGGCTATGTGGATTGGATTAGCAGGTATAACAATTGCAAGTGTGTCTGTTTTGCTCTGTGCCTGTTTGCTCAGAAGCTACCACTCAGAGGCGTAACTATAGGGGGGCAGGGGGGGCACGTGCCCCGGGCGCCATCTTTTCTGGTCACATGGGGGGCGCTGCCATGACAAAAAATTTTTTTTTAATTTTTTTTAATTTTTTGTTAATACAAATGTTTCCTGCTCAGTGCAGCAGCGCTGCAGCAGTCAAGGGAGCACGTCAGCACCCCCTCCCCCATGAGCGGGCCCTTCTGCGCTGCCCGTGCCCCCCCCCCACATTGCTTTGCTGGCGCCTGGTGGCCAGTCAGTGGCCTGGCTTGGCGGCGGCGGCGGGCGCTTGTGAGGAAAAACCTAAGTATAATGTAGTATGGGGGGGCAGGGGGCGCCATTTCAGTGCTTGCCCCGGGCGCCGTTTTCCCTAGTTACGCCTCTGCTACCACTGCTGGTGTCTTCCCAGTGTGTGTAGGCACAACCGAATGTATGTGTGAATGATTTCACAGTGGTCCATGTGCTGGTGTGAGCTACTGCTCTCAGAAGCCACCACTGAATATCAGCTGCAGCAGTCTGTGGAGTGGGAGGAGGAAGACTCAGGACAAGAGATACAGTACCACTCTTACTGACTGCCACCACTAGAAATCCAGTAAGGAAGAGTAAGTGGGCAGCAGTGAGACAGATCTGCACATAGTGTAGACTAGTGATGTCATTGCTTCAGCACACTGGCAAATCAGAAGTAGTCTCAGGTGTGAACCAAGAGTGGGTCCATCCATGAGTAACAGTTACAATCAGGTTGAACTGGACCTGAATTGAATGACTGGTTAAGAAAGGTTTTGTGAACTCCAACCTAAAATTCCGTTATCGCCTTTATTTGGAATAGGAACCCAATCCCTGAACACACAAACTGGGAATCAGCACTGTTTACAGTGCAACTGGGGGTTGGGGTTGATTCCCTTACCTTAGGATGGACCCCCCAGAAGAAGGGCCTTCACCCTTCTCCCTCCCCTCAGGGGCGTAGCTAGGGGAGAGGGGGCCCGTGTTCACCCCTCTACCCAGTGGCCCCTTGGAGTGAGGGAGATAATGAAGAAAATAGGGAGTGGTAGAGCTGGGGGGGGAGCCCTCAGGAGCTGAGGAACCCATCCGCTGCCCCCCCCTTCTGCAGTGGACGCATTGTTGAGGACATGTTGGCTTGAAGCTGGTGATCCTCAGATGGGGAACAAATAGCATGGCAGCAGCATGGGGAGGCAGGAGAAGAGGTGTAGTGGAGGGGGGACGCACAGGGATCGGAGCACTGGCACCTCTCAGCTTCTCTGGCTGTTGGTGTGGGCATGACCATAGGGCTGTCATGGAGAGCGCCCTCTGCACTTCTGAATTGGCAACTACACCACTGGGCAGGACAGCTCTGCGTACCCCCTGGGAGCCCTTCAAGTACCCCTAGGGTACTAACACCCCATGTTGGGAACCCCTGTTCAGAACAAAATGCACTTTATAGTTGCCTTTGATACTTTTTGGAGTAGTATTCCAAGCCTTTGATATTTTTAAGTGATTGTCATATTATAGAAGCATTAAAAGTAAAGAGTGCTGTTGAGTCAGTGTTGACTCCAGGCGACCACAGAGCCATGTGGTTTTCTTTGGTAGAATATAGGAGGGGTTTACCATTGCCTCTTCCCACACAGAATGAGATGATGCCTTTCAGCATCTTCCTATATCGCTGCTGCCTGATATGGGTGTTCCCATAGTCTGGGAAACACACCAGCAGGGATTCGAACCAGCAGCCTCTGTCTTGGAAGTCAAGCCTACAGGCACTGAATCTATATCTGCAGTGCACTAGACATTTATACTTGTTTCATGCTGGTTTAACTTTCCCCCAATGAAACTTTGGAATTGTTGTTTGGTTAAGGTGCTCAAAATGCTCCATTAAAGATGCTCAGTTGAACCCTTGCAGAACTACAGTTCTCAGGGTCACTGGAGAAAGGAAATAACTGTTAGACCTGCTCAAGTCTGTAGTGTAGATATATGCACTAATTTTAACCACTTAAAGCTTTTATATAGTCTCACTCATTTTACACTAATTTTACCTTTTTAAACCACAGTTTTAAGATAGCTCACCACAGTTTAACAGTAGTTGTATATATAATACTATACAGTATAACAGTTTACTGTACATAGCTTTTAGCTTCTCTGCTCTCTATTCACACAGTTCCCGACATAGCCTATTTTAATGCCTTTTTAATGCTGTTTTAATGTAATCTACTTTATGCTGGTCAGCCATAATAAATATTGAAGCTCTTCTCGCTATCAGTGAGAAGAGCTTCTTCCGGGTCTGCGGAAGAAGACTTAGGTGCTTAGCCCACTCTCCCCACAGACAATCAAAAGGCAGCCCTGGGCGGCTGGATCGGCCACCCACACGACTGCCAACTCTTGTCACAGAGCTGGCGGGGGCTGCGGGGATCGGAGTGTGTGTACGGCCTCTGGAAGTTCCAGAATGCCCCGTACAAGCGTGCAGGGCATCCTGGAGAGACCCCCAAACCCGGGTGTCTATTTTATGTTTCTTTTTAGATCGTGAGCCCTTTGGGGACAGGGAGCCATCTTATTATTTATTTATTTATTTATTCTCTATGTAAACCAATTTGGAAACGTTTTTGTTGAAAAGCGGTATATAAATATTTGTCGTATCTGTATTGAGCTGACTTCACTGAAAGAAAGTAGGCACATGGAGTACCCAGCCTGGGTAGGAGAGTTGGGCGTGCTCCTCGATCAGCAGTTGTATGCTTGAAAAAGTTAAGGGAGGAGGAGAAAGAGAGTGATTATGTGAAAGGTGGCAGCTTAGGACAAGTGCACCCTATCTAATCTCTATTCCCAGCATTTTGCTGAGATTGGAGGTAAAGCCACCCTACGCAGCTGCCACCTCACACACCATCATTACCTCCCACCTTAATGTTTGCAAGTGCACAACTGCCGATCAGGAGCACGCCCAGCCCTCCTATGCAGTCTGGGCTTTCCTCCTACCCTGCCAGCGGCTGGCCTCCTACCCTGCCAGCCTCCCCGTATCCTGCTGGCCTCCCTCCTCCCCTCCCTCCTTCCTGCTGGCTTCCTTCCTATCCTGCTGGTGACCATGTAAATGATCCCACTGAGTCCCTCCTTCCCTGTTACTCTGTTCCGTGTGTGTGTGTTTGTGTGTGTGTGTGTTTTAATGAGGGGACAAGGGAACAGGAGTTTCAAAACTATTAAGAACTAGTATTTTTAAGCCCGTTATGATAACGGGCGCTAGCTTTCTATCCCGTCTTTTCTGTCTCTCTCTCTTTCTGTCTCTTTTTCCCCCCTTGTCCCCTCTCTCTTTTTGTTTTTTGTTTTGTTGTTGTCTCTGTTTTTGTTCTTCCTTATTTTGCTTATACTTTTTTTGGGGGGGTGGATGAATAACGGCCAAAATGGCCCATGAGAAGGTGGCCGCCCCCGCCTATCGCCCTCCCGCGCCGGAGCCCACCTTACCCGCTCCAGCCCGAAGGAGAAGAGAGGAACTCGGAAACAGAGCTATTCTCTGTGTTAAGCTGCTGCCCATACTGTCGCAATGGACGCAATAGGCGTCCTTTGCGTCCATAGCGGCAGTTTGAGCAGTGACTTAGCACAGAGAGGAGCTCTGCTCGTGAGCTCGTCTCTTTTCCCTCGGGCTGGAGCGGGTAAGGTGGTCTTCGACAGCTGGGAGGGCGATAGGCGGGGGCGGCGACCTTCTCATGGGCCATTTTGGCCCTTAATCTTTTGGGGGGGGAGCGGGGAAGGTGATTTTGGGCAGCTGGGAGGGCGGGTGAGCAGGCGGCGGCGGCTGTGAGCGGGCGGGGGCCTCGTTGGCGGCTTCGCCGCCACCTCGCCCAGCTTCATTTTGGGCAGCTGGGAGGGCGGGTGAGCAGGCGGGGGCGACGGCTGTGAGCGGGCGGGGGCCTCGTTGGCGGCTTCGCCGCCACCTCGCCCAGCTTCCCTGTCCCCCGTCTCGGTCTTCCCCCGCCGCCATTGCCCTCGCCTTTTTCAGGGCGGCCGCTTCTGGTTGTCTCGGCCTCCTCTCGCCGTGCTGCAGCTCATGGCCGAGGCGGTGGCTCTGCCGCCGCCTCGGCCACTTTCCCCCGCCGCCACACACCGGCTAATGGCCGCCCGTGGCTGTGGGACACTGGTGTCTGAGGTCCTGTGTCCCTTGGGCTCTTCTGGGCCTGCGCTTCGCGCAGGCCCAGAACAGCCCAGGGAGGCAGGGACGCAGATCCCCAACATTCCAAAGCCATGGCCACTCACTTAGCCTTTTATTATATAGGATGGGACACAAGCTCTAAGGACTACAGGGGTAGCTGGAGGTGGGGACCATGCAAATTCAAGGGAGAATTAGGTCAGCAATAATCTGAAGATCAGGAACATGATGGATGGCAGTGAATATTTCAGTCACTATCCATGTGAACAGCCAGCAGTGCAGTGAGGGTAACAGGGGCCCGTGTTCACCCCCGCTGGTCTGTGTTTGCCCCCATCCCTGGCAGTCATGCTGTGCATGCATGCGCCAGTGACATCTGGGAATGAGGTCTGTAGGGAATGAGCTCATACAGGCTCTCTGGGGCTCTGCCCATGCCTGCTTGTGCATAACGTCCTGGACAAAGGCGGCATGGCCAGAGCACCAGTATAGAAAAGAAAAGGGATGCTCACAAGGTCATGCAAATGAGGCCAAAATCAAGATGCCCAATCTTCTCCAATTAGGTCAATTAAAGGAGTTTGGCATTTTCTGCTAACATTAGGGAGAAAAGAACTAAAATGTACTACATTCCCTTTGTTGTTGGGTTCCTCAGGAAGCCAGTTTTAAACATGAGAAGCCAAGACATTTTTCTACCTCAGGTGGCCGCATTGTATAATCCAATAGGTGTACTTGAGGATCTATTGTAATAGAAGATGCTGAAGAACCTGTTTTGGATAGCACCTTCAGGAGCAAAATAGTCAAGGGGGCGGGGGACTTTTGGTGGAAAACCTGTGTGGAGGCACTGGTTCCACTCTGCCCTGACCTGGGTCTTGGACCTGCTCCAGATCTCCTCAGTGGGTGATATTTTAAGGGTGGGGGGAATGGAAGCAACACTGACATGTTTAACACTGCATGTAATTTGGCCCTAGTCAGAACCAGCATTGGATCAGCATTCCTGGGCAGCTGCTGAGACTTCATCAAATGCTTAGCTGAAATTAAGATACAGTGAGGCTGCTATCATGAGCAGCCAAGGCCAAGGCAGCCAAGCCTGGGCTTGGCTGTCTGTGAGACTGGCTGCCATCAGTGTGGTGGCAGCAAACCCACCTACAGAGCCCATCTCTTAAAGGGGTTAAGGGAATGAGCACATTTATTTGATCGTGTGCAAGTGCTTGCAGCTGGTGCTGAAGTGGATCCCCATAATGCACTGCATACTCGTGTGGTTCATTGTGGGATTTCCTGGTGCTGGGACAACACATCTCAGCTCCTGCACCTCCACGTTCCCTGGGGTACCGACAGACCATCTGTGAATGGATTGCATGCCCAGACAGTCCTCGGCAATCGTCTGTGGGGCAAGTGGGCTTCTGCAGCCTTCCCTGCCGCCCGCCCTGCCTGCCTGTGAGAATGACCTCACTATGTCCACACAGCATAGCATCTACTAAACTAGTAACTCTGTCAAAAAAGAAATTGAGGTTAGTCTACCATGACCTGTTCTTGACAAAGCCAAACTGGCTCCTAGTAATCACCACATTATTCTGGAGATTACCAGATTTATCGCAGACACCACCTCTGTTCCTGTTGGCTTCATGTGCTGGTGGCAAAGTGATTCTCTCAGGGCTCACTCAGGTGGGAGTCTTTGTCCTCTTCTATGAGGCAGCCCTGCCAGTATTTGAAGAGTGCTATCATGTCCCTAAGCACCTAATGGCGCAGCGGGGAAATGACTTGAATAGCAAGCCAGAGATTGCCAGTTCAAATCCCCGCTGATATGTTTCTCAGACTAGGGGAAGCCTCCTATATCGGGCAGCAGCAATATAGGAAGATGCTGAAAGGCATCATCTCATACTGCAGGAGACGGTAATGGTCAACCTCGCCTTTATTCTACCAAAAACAACCACAGGGTTGTGGGGTTGCCAGGAGCCGACACTGACTTGACAGCACACTTTACCTATCATGTCCCTACTCAGCCTTCCCCAAGCTAAACATACCTCTTTCCTGCCCAGTTTCTTCCTCAGTGCTTGCTGTGCCCCCACCCTAGAACACTCTCCCCTCAGCAGGCAAACCCCCCATCCTAACCTAGCGACACCCTTGTTTTTCAGATTAGTGAACATAGGTGGCTGACATTTAGCAAAGATTTGTTTCCTTGTGAGCTTGAATTTCACTGTGTGGCTGTATTCCTGGCAGAGGCAAAACCCTCTCTTCAGCCGTTTTCTTTATGTTGAGGTGAGATTATCAAAAGAACATAAACCTTTTGTTAAAGATTCTAGTATGAATAAACTATCATTCAAGCCATCCAGTCGTGGTGTGTGTGCTTTTCACGTCATGTTAGAATAAATGAACTGTGCAAGACTCAGAAGACCCTACAGTTCATCCTAGCCATTTACCCTTGGGCCTGCCATGTCCGAACATGCCCAGTGGATTAGCTCACAGAAGGGAATAATTCAACCTGCATTCTTTTGAGTTTGACCCCCTACAGAGCTAGAAACTGTTGGGTTTTGTGATTATTTAGCAAAGCACCACAGAAGCTACCACTCCAGTTACAGAGTGCAGAGTTTAGTTGTTGCAGCTATTTAAGTGATCACTGTAGATTCGAAGTTATTTAACTAGTTTATTGGTGAGGTACATTTGGGATAGGTCTTACATATTGAGGCATTTCACACGATTAGTGTGAAGCACCGGGAGGGTTAGTGTGGGAAGAGCGGGCTTAGCTTGCTCTCCCCACACACGAGCAGAGCGCTCACCCTGGGTGGCCGGATTGGCCGCCCGCACGACTACTGGCTCACAGAGCTGGTAGGGACAGCGGGGATCGGGGGCCGCCTGACCCCTGGAAGTCCAACATGCCCCATGCGAGTGTGTGGGGCATGCTGGAGAGCCTCCCAGTCAGGGGTCTCCTCATGAGTCGCCACGCTGCGGAGACGAGCTGCGGTGTCTCATGACCCGAAAACCTGGGTTAGCAGAGTGCTCGCTCCACTAACCTGGGTTAAGGGAAGGGTTTTCAGGTGGGCTAGCCACCAGTAAAACGCTGGGTTCGCTCGTGAGCCCAGTGGTTCTCACGACCACGGGAAAGCGGAGTTGGGCTGCATTAGCCCGTTTTTGCGTGGTCGTGTGAATAGCTTCAATGAATAGGTAGGGAGAGAGAGAGATATTTCCATCTTCTCTCTAGGAGGAAAGGAAGAAGACTGACTCACTACAGGAAGTACCTGAGGAGTCAAGGCAGGGATCATAGAGTAGAGGCAAGCAGGGACAAGTAAGGACACCCTAACTACCTCTACTCCCAATGCCGGATAGTTGGTGCAAAAGGTCGATGCACTGGAACTCCATCTCCAACAAAAACCACATTGATAAATACAGATAGAAATGGCTGCCAATTCTGCCTGGACCCACTGCTTACTTTGCCTTTCCCCCCTTGGGGTTTGGCTTCTAGGACCTGCCTTCCAGTCAGCTTTCCAGGCCCTAGCTTCCTCCTCATCTTGTGCCTGAGGCCTGGCCCTAGCCCATCTCCAGCATCTGAGGCTCCATTTCCAGTGCATACAGAGCACCCCAATCTCCCCCACTCACTCACAGCCGCACCCTCGTGGAGCACACACCACACGGTGACGTCCTCCACCGCATAGACCCACTGCAATTATACATTTCAAACTGATATAATACCTCAAGACCCACGCCCATTTACAAATACAGGCGGAACGTATAGAATCGCGCAGTGTGAGATCTCTTTTGAAAGCGGATATATCGGCAGCTGTTCATGTTCAGAATATCATTCTGCTTCAGGGCCAATTTCCAACCTGATTGCATGAGAGTGAGTTAGACGCTAGCCTTTTTTTTTTTTTTTGGTCCTTGCTCAATTTACAGTATAGCTCAGGCTAAACTTTAGTTGCTGGTTAGACTCTTACGCACTTTCTGGAAATATCTTTCTGGGGATCCCTGAAACATGTCACACACTTTAGCATTTGATCTTTCCTGCCCTGTGACTGGGATGAATGTGAGGACTGCCTACAAAGTGATCTCAAATAATTAATTTCTTGAGGTTTTCCAAAGCACGAGAGTCAGAAAATGCCGTGTGGAGATGTGGGCTGACATTTAAATGCATCAAATTCTATACATGAAATCTTTCTTCTTTGCAGATACTCCCTCATTACCCCTAATGTTCTGAGGGTGGAGAGTGAAGAGAAAGTTGTGGTCGAGGCTCATGGATTAAACGTTGCAACAGAAGTCACCATCAGCATCCATGACTTCCCACGGAAACAGAACACTTTGTACTTGGTCAAAGCTGCCATGAATCCAGAGAATGGCATGATTGTCACCCCTTCCATAAAGGTGGGTGCATAGTGATGATGGGTGTTGATGGTGCAATGGGAATGTCTCCTAATTTTGTATTATTATTCAGGTCTCACCACAAAGTGATTACTGGCATGCTATTGTTGTTGCTGAAATCTATCATTTCATGCAGCTGAAATAAAAGCTTGAACTTCCTATTTGGCCATGCCCCCCTCCCCAAAGAGGCAGCTGAATGACAGGCAGAAGCTCATTAGGTGCAGCTTTCCTGAGCATTTGGAGATGGGAACATCACCAGTTGAATTTCTGGCTGTTGTGCAGCTGAAGTGCAGGCCAAATATCAACAGGTTTTGTTTCCATCCTCATATGGTAGGTATGGTACCTGTTGGATATCTGCCTGCCATGCAACTGTTGCAAGTCCTGGGCCGTCTGGCCCTTACAAGGAACTCAGCAGCCTCTTCTACTTATGAGGTACAAGGATGGAGGGTTCTAAAAACTAGATTGGCGCTCTGAGGCCTAGCAGTTCTGAGGTAAAATGAAGGAAGAGACCACTGTCAGATAGAAGCAGCAACACTACCACTGTTAAGCAGTTGAGGCCTAGGTGATATAAAGGAACAGGCCCAATCTACTTCAGGGACCTGAGTTAAATCATTCAAGTGTAATAATGGTTGCCCTTTATTTTCAATAGATTTCTCCTTCCCTGGTAAGGGGAGGGGCTAATTTCACCAGCCCTGACATAGATTTTCCTCCACTGTTACTAGGGTGTAAGAAAGAAAAAAGCAGGAAACAGGCACTATCCATTACATACAATGAAGTAATCACTGTATGTTCGACCCCACTGTATGTACCTCACTGAGTACGCTTCCATTGTGCCATCACCACTCAAACTATGTACATACTCCCAGTAGCACTGCTTCCAGTCAAGGAACCCTACACATTATAAGACTCTGTAGGGTCCAAGAGCTGACTAACAAGTGTGTGCCTGGGGAGCTAAATACAGACTCTGAAGGCCACGACAGCTCCTTCTTTGGCCTGCCGGTTGGGTCACTATGACAGTCCTAGGGACTAGTACTCTGGATAATTTATGTTGTACCAGTGGCATAGGGAGGGCATTGGTGACCCATGTTCGGGCTGCCTGCCCCTCTCAGCCTAGCAGTGCCCCTTTGTGGGTTGCCACTTCTCTCCCCTCCCTGCACATAACACATGTGTTGTACTATTTGCTGTGCTACTAAAGGCTAGGGCAGGATCAATTAATTCTCTTGTGTGTGATCTTTCCATACAGGTGCCTGCAAAAGACATGCAGAAGAATTCCAAGAATAACCAGTATGTGATTGTCCAGGCCACTAGCCCACAATTCACATTGGAGAAGGTGGTCCTGGTCTCCTTCCACAGTGGCTATATCTTCATCCAGACAGATAAAACCATCTATACACCTGGATCTGCAGGTAAAGCCTCCTGCTTGGTCCATCTGCAGATTTATCTGGGACTCTACTGAAGGTGTGGGTAGCCTCACTGAGATCAGTCCCTCTCATCTGCCAGGCCTTTACTCTTGTTAGATTGAGACGGTTAGAGACAGGGGATACCCCGCCCCGCCAACAGTTGAATTTAGCTTGAAAGAGACATATACACGAGACAGGGTTGCCAACGTTGCGTTGGCTGTATGCAGGATAGGGATTCTGAGAGGGGGCCGGAGGAGGGGGGCATGGCCACCTAGGAGCAGGGCTTGTTTTTGGTTTTGTTTAATATTTAAAGCCGCCACTAAGTAGCGGTGGAGTGGGGACACAGCAGTGAGAACTCTCCTGGCTGCCTCCCAAACTCTGTATGGCTCTGGAGTAGATGGGGCAGGGGCAGGAAGCAGGGCTCGCTGGGAAGGAGTGAGTCAGAGAGAAGACGGGCGAAAGACTCCCTTCCTTGGCCCTGCCTTCCTCCAAATGAGGCAAACTCACACTGTCCCTCCCTCCTGCACTGAGTCAGTGGTGGTGGGTGCTTTCCAGTGACCAGCCGCAGCGCGCCTGTCACCAGCATGCTGCCCCAGCGAGCCTTGCTGCCTGCCCCTGCCCTATCCACTCCAGAGCCATACATAGTTTGGGAGGCAGCCGGGAGAGCTCTCGCCACTGTGTACCCTCTCCACTGCTGCTCAGTGGCGGCTTTAAAAAGTATTTTTTTAAAAAATAAAAAATTAAAGGTCAAAAAGCGGGATAAATTGAGTCTCGAACAGGACGAGCATTTCCCTGCAGGAAGTCGGGACATCCCACGCAGTGCAGAACAGCTGACAACCCTAACACTAGACCACTTTTAACTCTGGTAAACTGGTCTTGCAGGTGGCTGTATTCTGGCCGAGAGGCAAGTGCAGTCTGCCTTCAGTGCTCTTGCTGCTGGCTGTTTGTTGGCCCCGCCTCTACTGCAGGACTGGAATAAAAGTAACTAAAGCACCATCCCAAAGCTGGCCTGGATCAATGAACGGATTAACCCCAAACACCACAACACTGACTGCAGATAGGAGGGGGAACTGGCTGCTGGGGCTTCCTTCTTTAATGAAGGACAGCCCTGGCAGGCAAGAGCAGCTGGAGCAAGGGAGAAGCTTCCTCCAGCAGCAAAACCACATGAGGACCGAAAGTACAAAACTGGAGTACGGTTCTGGGGGAGGAAAACTGTGGGTCCTTTTTTAGCTTTACCTGTGGTTGCCCACATTCAGATGTACGGTTTGCAAAATCAGAGATGAAGGGACCTCTGGTTTCATGTTAGATGCGAATGAGGTCTTTATGTTCTTAACATGCATCTTTCACTCTTGGAGGTAAACAGGAAATGACTCCATCTCAGTGTGCCCAAGATCTTTTCTCTGAATCAGTGGGTGCTCACCCTTGTCAAAAATGCAGGGGATACAGATTTTTTAAAATAAATTGTTGGGTGCTGCGCCCTATTGCAGAGTAAATCACCTGTGTCCCACTTGATTGAGTAAGAACACTCCACACACAGGTAAAAGTGCAACAAAAGAATATATTGAAGTTGAGGACACTTACATGATGTATTGTCTCAGTAAGTCCAGCTACACGTAGTCATTCACATACATAAGGCAGATAGATACAGCATGTATACAGCAGCAGCCGGGTGGACCACAGTGGTGCAGCATTTACCACTGTGGACAAGTTGCTCTGGTTTGAGCTTTACTCTTATACAAGTAGTGACCAATCACCACAGGCCGATACTCAGGGCCTTATTACTGGTTAACAGGCTTCACATGTTGCCAGTTCCACCACCTGCTGTAACACAGTGACTTGCACTTCTCATTTAAAGCTGTACACATAACACCTCACAGTCAATACATCCTGACATAAATAAATAAATAAATAAATAAATAAATAAATAAATAAATAAATAAAAATATCTGAGCTTGCTTTATCAAGTTCTTCCTGTTTGACACGTGAGACTCATAACAGCAAACACAGTTTCCCAGGCTGGGAGCTTACGCCAGTCCTCCAGGATACCAACACCGATCACCTTTACTCAAACTTTATCACAAATGAGCAATACCTCTCCTTTCCTTCTCAGTGCGCTATCGTATCTTTGCTGTGGGTCATCACCTGGAGCCTGTGACTCAGAGAAGTGTGATTGTTGAAGTTCAGGTGAGAGCCATTATGAGAGTGTCTGTATATTTGGAAGAGGGTGGGTGTAGCCACTCGAACAGGCAATGGCTTTAAGTGGCATGAAAACCACTTAAGGTTCTGTGATGATGGCAGAGAAAACACAAAGCAGCTTTTCTTAGGAAAGATCTTACATATGTGCAGCCCTATTAGAAGGCTTAGTAGTCTGTCTGAGTAAAAGGCAACTATGTATGTCCAAATGCTGTAGGGGTAAGGAGCAGGTGAGGAGACCCATCAGGAGCTGCAGCTGTGCAGTTTATCCCACTGAGGAAAAATTCTGCTATCTGTATTGCTATGAAATGGCAGGTCATTAGCTGGATGGCAATTCTTTTGTAAGCTAATGGTTGCCTGACAGCTCAGAGGATGTTGCTGAAATTGCTCTGTGAATAGTTTCTATCATTTTCGAAGGCACCTGCCTTTGTGAGACTTGTATTACATTCAGGGGCGTAGCTAGGGAAGAAGGGGCCCGTGTTCATCCCTCTCTCTGTCAGCCCCTCAGATTGAGGGAGACAATGGAGAAAACAGGAAAGGATGGAGCTGGAGGGCCCTCAGGAGCTGGGGACCCGTGTTCTTTGAACCCTTTTGTTCAGTTATAGCTACGCCCCTGATTACATTTCTCCCACTTCCTGGCAGAGATGAATGGGAAGGTAGGATTGCCCATACCCTCCAACATTTTGCAGATGAAAATAGAGATACACTTGTAACAACCAATTCTCATACCAAGGATTACTGCCCAAGCCCACCCCCACCCTACTCTTTCACACTGCTGAAGACTAGAATCCCACCTGCTGCATGCTGTGCACTGCATCGTGCCTTTATGTTGTGCACCCATTGACGTGCAGATGCACTTGAGACATGAGGCACACCCACCCATGCACATGGACTTTCAATTTCTAGAAACTCTGAAGGGAGTTGAAGCCTGAAGAATGACAACTCTTGCAAGTTGCATGGGAAAGAATGACTGAGCAAGGCTTCTCCAAGAGGCAATAACAGGGACAAAACGGGGACTCTGGTTGACAATTTCTGCACAGCCTAATTGCATCATGGTGTTAAGAAGCCACTGAGCCAGTTGCACATGTAAAAGGCAGCCCTGAGTCTGTTGCGGAGAAGAGCTGTTTCAGTTTTCCTTAAAACAGTGTGTGGGCACTTGCTTCACACTACTTCTGCTGTTTCTTTTGAGCTATTGTGGTGTAGTGGTTAGAGTGTTGGACACAGATGGGGAAGACCCTAACCCTAACCCCACTCCGTCACTGGGTGACCTTGGGCCAGTCATGTAACTCTCAGCCTAACTTGCTTCACAGGGTTGTTGTGAGGATAAACATAACCATGTATACCGTTCTGGGCTCCATGAAGGAACAGTGGGTATACAAAAAAAAAAAAAAATCCAATGGGAGTAAAATGAAGCCAGTGCCCTCCATTAATACACTGTTTTAAGGAGATTTACAACAGCTCACCTCCTCAACAGGCCCTGGGCTATCTTTTAAATATGCAGCAGCCCTGACAGCTTCCTAACACTATGGTTAGACTATTCAGAACGTTGACCAGTGATTTACCGGGGCAGATCTAGAGAAATAGAAACAATTGCTGCCTATTACTATCCCATCCCCTCTTTCCTCCTCTTTTGAAAAAATGTTTCAGTGAGTGAAAAAAACCACTGCAGGCATTTTCTAGCAGAGACAGCCTGAGAAAGGCCTTTACATGAGCTAGCAAGACAGCAGAGACCTCTTAGAAGACAGAGAGGCAATTCTGTTTGGGAGCCAGGCCATGCCCCCCGCATCTGATGTCAGATGTGGGGGGCGTGGCTAGCCCCCAAGTCTGACGTCAGACACAGGGGCAGGGTGAGTGGGGTCGCCGCTGCAGCCGTGCACAGGCCGCTGGCGGTCAGGCTCTGCACTTGAAAGACACCATACATCTACAGGGACTATCCTTTCAAAGGAAATCGGCATCCAAGACACACTGCAAACCTCTGGAACTTTCAATCACTTAGGGGAGCGGTGCAACCAAGGCAGCGTAACAGTATTTTCCCCCAGCAGACCTACTAGTGGGTTGGGGGTTAGGTGGAGAATGTAGATCAGGAAAGCTTCGGGAATGGGAAAGGCTTAACCTCCTCCCCCAATGCATCTGCTCCAATAAAATTTTGGAGTTCCCAGCAGCAGTTTTTAAGTCAGAATGAAAATACTGGAAGATTGGGTCATGGATCTCCTGTGCTCCAGGTATTTTGTCCCAGTACTGAACTACCAAAGCTGTGTCTGAGCTGCAGTAGGAAGTATCAGTATATTCTGCCACCTGGTGTTGGTTTCGTTCAGTCTGGGATATTCAACTGCTTCTTTAATATAAGCCTCCCATGTGAGGAGGCATCTGTCACCACAGCCATCAAGTTCCAACAAGCATGCACATGGTTGGCTATATCTCTCCCAAGAATCCTATCCACACCCTCAGGTTGAAAAACCTGGAAGGCATCCACAAGACAAAGCCATGGACACATCTGGAATAGCCACTAAACAACTGGAATCTAGACCAGAATGGATGTGAGCATTTTTATCTGGAGAGGGTTTTGCAAACTTGTCACACTGGACCAGTGGTGCAGCTAGGTTATGGCAGAGTCTGGTCTTATGGGGCCCCTGAAATACAGTAATAATAACAACAACAACAACAACAACAACAACAACAACAGTCAAACATCTGCCACACAATACACCAGATATAACTGTAGTCGAGAAGAAAGAAAAACAAGTCAAAATAATTGACATAGCAATAGCAGGCGATAGCAGAATAGAAGAAAAAGAAATAGAAAAAATCACAAAATACAAAGATCTACAAATTGAAATTGAAAGGCTGTGGCAGAAAAAGACCCAAATAATCCCAGTGGTAATTGGCGCCCTGGGTGCAGTTCCAAAAGACCTTGAAGAGCACCTTAACACCATAGGGGCCACAGAAATCACCATCAGCCAATTACAAACAGCAGCTTTACTGGGAACAGCCTATATTCTGCAACGATATCTATAACAACTGACAATAAAATTCAGCCATCCCAGGTCCTTGGGAAGGACTCGATGTCTGGATAAAACAAACCAGTCAATAACACCTGTCTGACTGTGTAAAATAATGATGATGATGATGATGATGATGGAATAGTTGAAAAAGGAAATGAGCAACTATGTTATTTGAGGACCACCTACATTATTCTAGGGCAATTTTCCTGCCACGCATCAATAGATCAGGAAGGAGGGAGGGAGGGAGGGAAGGAGATGGACGAGTGGAAGAAAGGAAGGAGAAAGAAAAAAGAAAAGAAAAGTGGAAGGAGAGAGGGAGAGAAAAGGAAAAGTGGGTGACGGGAGGGAAGGAGGAAGAAAGGAAAGAAGGAAGGAAAGCGAAGAGAAAAGACAAAAATGAAAGGAAGAATAGAGAGAGAAAGAGAAGAAGGAAGGAAGGAAGGAAGGAAGGAAGGACATCTGAGGACTGAGAATCCTTGGAAGTAGGTGAGTGTCTCTCTCTCTCTCATGCACACACTCCTCTCTGCTGGACCAGAAGACCTGGCGTGCTGACACTTTCAGGAGCTACTAGTACTGAGGGGATGAGATTCCTGGCAGGCTGGCAGGGTCCCCACACATAAAAGAAGAGTGGAGGGTTCTGGGCTCGGGTCTCAAAGTCCATACCAAAAATCATCACTGCACTGGACTTCTCAATATAATGAACAGACCATATCATTGCAAGTCACCCTTCAGCATGCCTAAAACAATGTCGTTTCCCTCCCTTCCAGACACCAAATGGCGTTGTTGTCAGCCAGAATTCCATTCCTTCTACTTCGACAAACGTTCGGCCTTACAACTTACCAGAGATTGTCACGTAATTTACCATGAATTTTATCATGCATCTAAAGCTTGCTGAAGTGTGAAGTGCCTTCTTTCTTGTTCTGGTTTCAGACTAAAGTAGGAGTATCCTAGATTCCACACAGTTCAATATTTTCTTATTATTCATCCCAGTAGTGGTCTGTCCTAACGAGCTGGAAGGGCAGAGAATGAGCTGCAGCTGCTTCAGTACCGGAAGCCCACTCTCCGTCCTCGGGCCCTGCCCCGGCTGTAACTGAGCGGTGCAGGCTGCTGATTCACCCAGTTGGGGAGGGAAACTAGGCTGGGAAGCCAAAGGACAGTGAGAGAGCAGTTTGCAGTACTGAAGCAGCTGCAGCTCATTCTCTGCCACCCTCCCCGCAGCGCTTTAAGATGGGTTGCTACTAATTTATTTAGCATATTTCTATCCAGGGGCATAGGAAGGTTGGAGTGAGCCCTGGGATAAAAAGTGACCCCCGTGCCCCACCTTCTTCCTCAGAGAGGTGTGAGGGGGGAAGCAAAGAGCTAGCTGCTGTGACCCATAGCCAGTGGAGTCCCCTTGTTCAGGAGCCAAGGGACATTTGCCCGCCCTAGTTCAATTGTAGTTATGGCCCTGTTTGTATCTTGCCTTTCCACCAAGAAGCTCCAAGTGTCCCACGTGAGGGTAATTCAATTTTATCCTCAAAAACACCCTGTAATGTAGGTTAGGCAGATAGACAGTAGGCTCAATCACACAGTTGTTTGAATCTATGTTTAATGTGTGTTACCAGCCTGGAAGTGATTGTGTGAACCCATGCCAGGGTGGGAATCTCAGGTCATAAGCCATCTTGGCATGGTTCACACCATCACTTCAGTGTTGGTAACCCACATTAAACCTGGATTCAAATGACTGTGTGAACAAACCTAGTGGACCGGGTCTCACAATCTGTGAGACCCGGTTTGGGGCTGTGAGTGGGTAGAGTGGGCTAAGCCCACTCTCCCCGCTCACGAGTGGGGAGGGAGCCCTGGGCGGCCGGATCGGCCGCCCACACGATTGCCAGCTCCAAGACGGAGCCAGCGGGGGCTGGGGAGCTTGGGAGCGCGAGCGCACAGGGCATACTGGGGAGACCCCCAGAGCTGGGAGGCAGCTTTTCGCCTCCCCTCTGGGGGTCTACTCATGAGTAGGCTACTCATGATTTAAAAAATAAGGTTTGCCGAGCGCTCGCTCCGTAAACCTGGTTTTGGGGCAGGGGTTCTTGAGCAGGTAACCTGCTCCAGAACCACCGGGCTCACAGCCGAGCCCGGTGGTTCTGATGATCTGCAAAAATCGGGCTAGCCTCTCCTAGCCCGATTTTTGCAGATCATGGGAATAGCCCCAGTGACTCACCTGACGCCATGAAGTGAGCTCCACAGTTGATTAGAGGATTGGAGCTCAGTGGCAAGAAAAGCTAGGTTGGTTTTACCCTCATTACACTGAGGCCCTAAGATTTCTGGATCAGGCATTCTGTTCTAATCTTAATTTTACTTTCCATGGATAACTATCAAAGAATATCTCTGCTGCAGTAAACCACCCATGCAGGAAAGGGGTCTTGGGAGCCATGTTTGTTTTATAATTGTTGACATGAGTTGATAAAACAGAAGTAATGAGGAATCTCTTCATTTTCTTTCTCTAGTTTTGGGACTTGGAAGGTTTTGGCCAGGTATGAAGACTCGCCACAACAGACCTTCAGCACACCATTTGATGTTAAGGAATATGGTAGGTGTGAGCATCTACCATGCAGGAAGGCAGTTTGAATGTGTTGGGGTTTGTTGTGACCCATGTGGAATTAGTGGAGAGGGGATAGTAGTTCTGATGCTCAAATGCCTTTATTGGATCCTGGATACAGGGTTGAGCAGCCACTCTGCCACCAGTACCTTGCCTTGCTGAGTCGCCAGCTCATTACTTCACACCCAGATTCTTTTGCTTTTTTTTAGAACAACTGGCCTAACCTATCCTTCACACAAAGGCCCCAGGGCCGACTTTATGATCATAGTCCCAGAGAGAATGTGGTCAGCTGAGTGCTGGGGGGTGCTGTTTTCCCTCACCCCATTTTTGGAAGACACAGGGCCTTTTGCATTGGTTCAGTCCAAGGAGGGACAATGACAGTTATGGCCAGCCCACTCCCTCTTCTTTTCCAGGCAGCCTCTCCTTCCTTCTCATTCTAGGGTTCAGAGCGAGTTTCTGCTGATTGTCCATTGGGGGGCCCGAGTAGGAATTTTTTGTATCTCACCTGATTGACTTTTGAGTGGGGAGGGTTGGGTTTTTTTGCCTACTCTGTTCTGAAACCCCTAGCTAGCTTAGTTAGGCCTCAGCAAGCAGGGGCAGTGCAGATCGCATGCAGCTTTAGTAGAGGTTGCACTGGTGAACATCTTTGCACTAGTTTAAGCCAGGAGTGTTCAGTCTGTCTTTGGAGGCTTTGTGGCTACGGTTCATACTCATACCTGCTTTGAGGATTTCAGAACCTCAAAGGCTGTGCGGATTGTGGTAAAGTCCACAAAAAGGCCCTGAATCTTTGGGTTGGCAAAGAAGAGTAGGAGTCAGCATTACCCCAAGTCCAGGTGCTGAGCCAGGGTGTGTCACCCAATAAGGGAGGGACTAGTTGTCTAGTCCAGCCTCAGTTAGACCTACACTGCAGGGGGGTGGGGTTTCTTCCCCAAAATCCAGTTCATAAATTTGTTAATAAAGTTGTGGCCCTTTCTCCCAAAAGAATGTTGTCCAATATCCTTACCTGGGCCGTAGCTTTGAGTGTGGGGCAAATGGCCTGCAGTTGCCTAGTCTTCTCTCACTGCACCCATTCTGTTCCTTTGGCTAGGGCTGGTAACTCCACAGCCCCAGGTCTATATAGGCCTCTCCTGTTGCGGGTTTGCAGGAGCCCTCCCTGAGCCATCCTGGGTCTCCTGGGCTGCTAGAGGAGGACTGGCTGACTCAGGCACCTGGGTGCCCTGTTCTGTCACAGCACAAGGCTCACACTCTCCCTGCATAGCACTACCCTTGACTGATCCCAGGCCTCATGTCCTCTTTAATCCCCTTCTTAGGGAAGACCCACTTCTGTCCTTTACCTTTCATTGCAAATTAGGCTAACACGTCCTAGTAGCTTGCTACTGATAATTTCCTTTCATCCTTCCATGAATGTTTACATTCTCCTCTTCCCCTGTTATTTTGACCAGTGTTGCCAAGCTTTGAAGTTATACTGGAACCATCGGAGAAGTTTCTTTACATTGATGGTGAGGAGGATTTCAGAGTGTCTATCACTGCAAGGTGGGTGTGTGCTTTTGCAGGAAGATGAAGGAGAATTAACCTAATCTGCTACAATAGCCAGAAAAATACAGTTTGCAGCCTGCTCCTAAACATTCCTACTTGCAAGTTAGTCCCAATGAACTCATTGTGGCTTACTTCCTAGTAAGTAGGCTCAGGACTGCAGTCCACATAACATACTGGTTGTTTTGAATTGAGTCATCAAGCATTTTAGTGTGGAAAAATAGTCTATGGAAACTTTAATCAGAATAATTTTCTTTAGAAATGCAACTATTTAATTGAAAAGGTATGTGTGTGTGTGCTCATGCATGCACGTTTTCTTCTTCACGGGGACAGATGCAGACTTAATCTTTGACCTTGCTTAACATGGTTTGGATATTGAAGCTATTCTCACGATCACTGGAAAGTGGGCTAAGGGAGCTTAGCCCGCTTTCCAGGGATCGTGGGAACCACCGGGCTTGCAGGCGAGCCCGGTGCTCCCAAGGCGGCTAGCCCACCTAACTACCCCTCCCTTAAGACGAAGCTGAAAATTGGGGCTCTTCTCACCTGCAATTTCAGTGGTGGCCAATCTGTATATACCACATCACCTGTCCAAGCCTGGGAATTTTGAAAGTGTACTAGGAGCCATCAACGATCTTGCCAGCCAGAGCCCACAGGGAAACAGCTGGACACATGGAGTGACCAGACTCCTTGGGAGTCTGTAGGGGTTGAGTGTAGAGGGGAAGGCTAGTGGGGCCCCTTATAGTTGGATGCCCTAGCCCATGAAGGCGCAGTCCTATGGAAGCCTGAAGCTTATTAAGCCTCTGGTCCTCCCCAGTGGTCTGGCCCTCTCATGAGAGGGCTAATCCCTGGCTGGTAAGCCAACATTAATGAGCAGAAATCATGAATCGAAGCTAAATAATTCAGCAAGAATAATGATGTATACAGTGATACTCAGGCCATCTCATAACACATAATACACAAAATGCCATCTCATGATATAGAATGCATGGATTTTAGCATGTGTAATAACAATCAGAAATATCGAAAGGAGGTGTAACTGAGCCAGGCAAAAATAGGGGTGCTAGATGAAATGGGCGAAGTTAAGTGTTGTGATAGAAGTACCAAATGACAAAAACGCCGCATCAGACGTGGTCTCAATGAAGTGTGGACGTCCTCAGTCAATTATGCCCTTTAGGAGAATGCAAACTAAACATATACAAATGTGGCTGAAAATGGCAAAAGAAAGGGGGGTGCTGGCTTGTAGGTGAGATGCTCAATACCTTCCACACGGGAGTGAAGGTTTCAAATCACAAACATGCTGATTGCAGAGAACTCGTCGAGCATGGCTTCCATAAATTAGATCTCATGGATCAAAGATAAAGCCCACTGCATGCCCTTATGGAGAAAAAACAAACTTCATGAATCAAAGTCCAACGGCTCTTCCAGATATTCGCCATTTCAACTTAGTTTGGCCCTTGCTTGTAATTTCATATTGCTCTTTCAGATTTCTTTATGGAAAGAAAGTAGATGGTGTGGCCTTTGTCCTATTTGGAGTGAAAATAGATGATGTCAAAAACAGCATTCCAGAGTCACTCAAGAGAATTGCGGTAAGAATACCCAGGGGTGTGTGTGTGTGTGTGTGTGTGTACACGAATGTGTACTACTTTGGTCCCCTGTTTTTCTCTCTCTTCAGATTGTAGAAGGGGACGGGGAAGCAGTACTAACAAGAGCCATGCTACGGAACCGATTTAAGAACCTCAATGAGCTTGTTGGTAACTCTCTCTATGTCTCTGTGACAGTGATGACAGAATCAGGTTAGTGATGGTTTCTCCAGCTGAAATAGCAAGTGTTTCATACATTGAACATTTGATTCTGACTTTTTTGGTGCAGTTCATAGTGTTGATGTTGGGATGCCGTGTTACCTGGTTGCTTGGGTGGCCCTGTGGAGGCTGGAGAAGGGCATGGCATCCCTCCTGTGGGGCTTTCGTTCCCTTTAGGGGGCAGTGGGGATGAGAAAGGCCCAGGCTGGTCAGATCCCAGTGGGGTTGAGAGGGCAAGGCAGGGAGAGCTGCAGGAAACAGCTCTAGGGAGGCAGCTAGGTTGGGTGTGGCAGGAAACAGGAAGCAAGGTCAGGAAGGGGGTGGGGCTGGAAGTAGGCTTTAAGCCCTGTCAGCTCTGCATTGGGGTATTTAAAGACAAGGCAGCTGATGAGGAGGAACTGCTTCTGAGTATGGGAGCCAGGAGTTCTCCAGGAGAGGGAACTGTTTGAATGCAGCAAGCCAGGAGGAGGACTCAGGTGACAAGCTATTCTCCTCCCCTGGCTGTTCCTGAGACTGACCTTTTTGGGGTTGCTTCAGTCATTCTGGAGTTTAAGAAGGGCTAGGAGCCCACCTCATCCCGTGGGAGTCTGACAATTGATTTGGGACTATCCATCCATTTATGATTTGGATAGGGCTGTCGGAGGAGTGTTGAAAGAATGCAGGATGCAACTGGAGTTGGTTAATGTCCTGTCTTAGTTGCCCAGAAGGAACTGCTTCTGAGTATGGGAGCCAGGAGTTCTCCGGGAGAGGGAACTGTTTGAATGCAGCAAGCCAGGAGGAGGAAGGAAAGGTTGCTCTGCAGGACCTCCAAGGGAGCAAGCTGATCTGATGGAGCCTCTGCTTCTACTATATATCAGACAATGCTCCTCTTTGCACACTGTGGGGAAGCCTAACTGAATACATATCACATTCTGCAGTTCAAAAGGCCAGTTCACATAACTGGAGATCCCAGCAGTGTGCATGCTCCTGTGGAGCATGTCATGTGAACTTGAATTTTTTTACTGATCTCTAGGTGACGCTGCAAAAACCAGACATTTCAACCAAAATCATTATTCTAGGATTTGAGCTTGGGTTTTCAATATTGGCTTTATGTTGGGTTTATGTGACACCACCTGGAGATTGGCAAAGGACACACATTGTGGGAGCATGCACACAACCGGGATCTCCATTTTTTGTTTAACAGACATTGTTGCAATCATGAGAACCAACCCAAAGAATCTTAGCATATGCATCAGTGCCTCTGTGCATTTGCTGCAAAGGTAAACTGTGTTCTTGGAAACTCAAGGGGTTTCTCGGAAGACCATTCAGGGTTCCTAAGTGATGGACAAGTTGCTAGAAAGATAGCTTAGCTACCATTATGGATCTTTGGATATGCACAAAAGGTGTGCTACGGCACGCTGTCAGTTTGCATGCATTAGCACCTAGACCAAACAGTCCTGGCCACAGCTCGTAGAGACTGAATGTGTAGTTTTGAACATGCTTCAGGATCCTCTATCTATAACAAGCAGGGATACTTTGATCTGACTAATTGATTGCCTGCAGTGACAAACAGATATACATTTTTTCTCTTAGACTAGGATGTTTGAAACCCACCCAGTAGGGATGTGCACAAAACCGGTTTGCCTGGTTTGGTTCGAATTAGAACCAGGTTCAAACCAGGAGGGGGTGGTTCGATTTTGGTTTTGCTCGATCCTCCCCCTGGTTCGGTTAGAATTTGAACTGTTTTGAACCAGTTTGGACTGGTTCAGACCTCCAAAAATGGGTTGGGTGGTAGCTGGCACCCAGGGGTATCTGCCACCCAAACCCCAAAGCAATCAGACACTCGTATGATTTTTTTAATGAATTTTTGAAATTTATTTTTTCATAGGGTTAAATGGGACTTGAACTAGCACATTATTCCCTATTGTGGAACACCCATGGGTGACAACAACCACCCAAACCCCGAAGCAATCGGACACCCCTATGGTTTTTTTATGAATATTTGAAATATTTTCAATTATTTTTCTCATAGGGTATAATGGGACCCAAACCAGCTCATATACCCTATTGTGGAGCACCTAGGGGCACAAAGGTGGGGTGAGTGGTAGACACCCAGGGGTGCCTACCACCCACAAAGCTCCAAGGCAATCGTACACTCCTCTGATAATTGATGAATTTTAAAATTATTTTGGAATTCCTCAGAGGGAATAATGAGGAATGCAGCAAATGTATAGCCTCACATTGGGGGGAAAGGGGTGTCCTAGAGCGGAGTGTGGTGGGTGGTAGTTCCAAAGGTGGGCAAGGAAGCTATCAGAATTATTTGAAAGGCATTGGACAAAAGGCTGATTTTTAAGTGATTTTTTAATTTTACGCGACTTTAAGGTTTTTCTCAATAAAGAAGCATGGAGGTGTCAGCAAATGTATAGCTTCATGTCAGGGGCAAAGGGGTGGCCTAGAGCAGAGTGTGGTGGGTGGTAGTGCCCAAGCGGGGCAAGAAAGCTATCAGAATTATTTGAAAGGAATTGGGCAAAGGGCTGATTCAGGGGGGAAGGTTAGCAGATGAGAGTGGATTCATGGTTTGTCATTGAAAATCTAATATGCTACCAAAGAATCTACACTCAGAACACCTCAGAAACAACAAAACCCAGTACCCCATGGGTTAGCAACCCATGGGGGTGGTTGGCACCCTCTCTCTGGGCCACCCCAGCACCCCCCAAGTGCAGTTATGGGGCTGCTGAAACCTCCATTCTTCCCTATGGAGAAAAACCTTAAAGCCACTTGTGGGGTGCTGGGGTGACCCAGAGTGAGTGCTGGTGTAGTGAACAGAGGGTGCTAACCACCCCCATAAGTTGCTAACCCATGGGGTACTGGGTTTTGTTGTTTCTGAAGTGTTCTGAGTGTAGATTCTTTGGTAGCATATAAGATTTTCAATGACAAACCATGAATCCACTCTCATTGCTAACCCTAAAGACACATACATTTCAAATATCACTTAAAAATCAGCCCTTTGCCCAATTCCTTTCAAATAATTCTGATAGATTTCTTGCCCCCCCTTGGGCACTACCACCCACCACACTCTGCTCTAGGCCACCCCTTTTCCCCTGACATGAAGCTATACATTTGCTGACACCTCCATGCTTCTTTATGGAGAAAAACCTTAAAGACGCGTAAACTTAAAAAATCACTTAAAAATCAGCCTTTTGCTCAATTCCTTTCAAATAATTCTGATAGCTTCCTGGCACCCCTTGGGCACTACCACTCACCACACTCTGCTCTAGAACACCCCTTTCCCCCTGACGTGAAGCTATACATTTGCTGCAATCCTCATTGTTCCCTATGAGGAATTCCAAAATAATTTTAAAATTCACCAATAATCAGAGGAGTGTCCAATTGCCTTGGGGCTTTGTGGGTGGTAGGCACCCCTGGGTGTATACCACCCACCCCACTTTTGTGCCCCTAGGTGCTCCACAATAGGGAATAATGGGCTGGTTCGGTCCCATTATACCCTATGAGAAAAAATATAAATAAATTTCAAAAATTCATAAAATATCATATGAGTGTCTGATTGCTTTGGGGTTTGGAAGGTAGGTACCCATGGGTGCCAGATACCATCCCACCCATTTTTGGAGGTCCAAACCAGTTCAAACTGGTTCAAATCAAACCACCCCCAGTTTGGTTCGAATTCGAACCTGCAGCTTGAACCTGATGGCTGGTTTGGTTCGAATTCAAACCATCAAACCACCATGGTTTGAATTTGAACTGGTTTGAGTTCAAACTGGTTCGCACATCCTTACCACCCAGGAACTGGAACTGCTGGATTTGAAGCTAATGACTTGAAAACTATTTGGGGATTTCTTTTTCTCCTCTCTCAAACAACTTGGTTGCATATTCTTACAGACATCCTCTCTTTCCTTTTTGCAGGCAGTGACATGGTGGAGACTGAGCGAAAAGGCATTAGCATTGTGACCTCTCCTTATCAGATCCTCTTTACAAAAACCCCCAAGTACTTCAAGCCAGGAATGCCCTATGAATGTATGGTAATGTCAGTCCTCACCTTTTTTCTTCTTTCATGGCCCAATCCCCAGGCTGACTTACACCAACTTGGGTTGTGCGTTTTGTTTTGTTTTCTGTTTTGTTTTTGGCCTGAATCTGAAACACCCCCATTTTGTTCTTTGTTCGAAATTGCAAAATCTGAATCCGAAACGTTTTAGATTTTAAAAATTATCCCAGTGCAAAACTAGTGGGTGGGGGTGGTAGAGCCCAATGAGTAGCTTCCACCCAAATTTCAGATGAATTGGGCAAAGTGCTGATTTTTGGTGAATTTTTGAAATTTAGGATTTTTCCCATAGGGAATAATGGAGGTTTCACCAAAAGTACAGCTTCACATCGGGGGGAGGGGTGGCCCAAAGCAGAGTAGGGTGGGTGGTAGTGCCCAGTGGGGGCAAGGAAGCTGCCAGAATTATTTCGAAGTAATTGGTCAGAGGGCTGGTTTTTAAAGATTTAATGGAGTTTACGCGTCTTTAAAGTTTTTTCCCATAGGGAATGATGGAGGTTTCAGCAGCCCCATAATTGCACTTGGGGGGCACCGGGATGGCCCAGAGCGAGTGGTGGTGTAGAGCACATAGGGTACCAACCACTCCCATGTGTTGCTAACCCATGGGGTACTGGGTTCTGTTGTTTCTGAGATGTTTTGAGTGTAGATTCTCTGGTAGCATATGAGAATGGATTCATTGTTTGGTTGCTGAAAATCTCATATGCTACCAGAAAATCTACACTCAGAACACCTCAGAAACAACAGAACCCAGCAACCCATGGGGGTGGTTGGCACCCTATGTGCACTACACCACCACTTGCTCCCAGTCACCCCAGTACCACCCAGGTGGAGTTATGGGTCTACTGAAACCTCTATTATTCCCTAGGGTGGAAACCTTAAAGATACGTAAACTTTAACAATTCCTAAGAAATCATCCGTTTGCCCTATTCCTTTGGAATCTGGGTTGTGGCAGACACCCCCTGGGGCACTACCACCTGACCCACTCTTCTGCCCCCAAAGCCCCCCTTTCTGCCCCAAATCCACCCCAAATAACATCAACATCACACATCAACAACAGTAGAGCTTTGCAAAGAACCAGGCAGGTTTCCAAAGGTCATGCACATCCATCCACATCCCACCAGAAATACAATTGATCTATACACAACAATGAAATGCACACTGTCCCACTGGGCAATGAGGGTAAATTTTACCCTTAAATTTCGTTAAAATGAATAAGGAGGCAATTGCAGATCATGCTTTTGCTGGCCAATCTGCAGGCTGGAAGGGCCGGAAATTCAAACAGATGTCGAAACTCAAAATGGAGAGTGAAGGAGAAAGACTTTTCGTGATTGCAAAATGAAGTTTTTTGAAATGAAAAACACCGGAAAGAACAAAATGTTTTGTAACTGAAACAGGGACGTTTTGTTTCGGCTACAAATTTGTTCTGAGCATTTGGTGTTTTGTTTTGGCTACAAAACAGCCAAAATGGCCTGTTTTGGGCACAAAACATTTTGTATCCAAAACAAAACACACACACCCCCAATACCAACTTCAAACCAGTGTGAAATACATAAATAGCAGTGGAAATATCTTGAATCCTCTGATGATACAAATGGCCTGAGAACCCTGAATGAGGCTCAGCAGAGGCTGCTATGTCCCACACAAAGTCATCTCTTTCTTCTGAACTGTTTCAGGTATATGTCACCAACCCTGATGGCTCCCCAGCTGCCCATGTCCCCGTGGTGGCAGAACCTATCCAGGCTGATGCATCTACCCAGAATGATGGGACTGCCAAGTTGATCCTGAATATGCCTGAGGGCCAGGATAAGCAAAGTATCACTGTGAGTCACTGTAAACTCCTTTGGGATGGGAAAGGAGAGAGTTGTTTCTGCAGCCCTTGGTGGTCCTTCAGGGGAGGGGCTTCAGAGGAACCAGGCAGCAAGGCGGTTCTGCTACCTTCATCCCCATCTGCCCTATAGGACATGATTCCCCTTTCTTGGGGGTCACCTCCCTGTCTGCTTCTGCTTTGCACCGTGCAGGGAGACAATGTTTGGGGCTCTCTCTCATTATTGGCCCTGTTTTATATGCCTCCTGACAGTCTCACTAGCACTCGCAAGGTGAGAAATCCCTGTTTCACAAGTATTTCTTCAAACTGGACCAATAGTTCAACTCAGTGTAAGGCAGCTTCATGTTCATATCTGTCTGTCTATCTATTCGATTTCTATACCACCCTTCCAAAAATGGCTCAGGGCTGTTTACACAGAGAAATAATAAATAAATAAGATGGACCCCTGTTCCCAAAGGGCTCACAATCTAAAAAGAAACATCAGATAGACACCAGCAACAGTCACTGGAGGTACTGTGCTGGGGGTGGTACATATGGTGTACTGAGACTTCAGGCAGAGCTTCAACCAGCAGTTTTTGCACTCTCACTTAAATTACCGGTACATTCTCTCCCAGGTTTTGGCTGGGTGGGCAGTTCCCCAGTTCCATCTTACTTGCAGGTGTCTTGGGCATTCTACTACGCTACCAGTTCACTACAGGCTGCCATTCTCAAGCTCCTTAAGACTGTTATCACACATGCAAATTCAATTGGGTCGTGGTTCAATAAGTCCATAATGTGAATCTTTGTAGGGAACAACTTCTGCCAGTGCTAGCAGGAAGTGTTCTGCTAGTCTGGCAGAAGCTGTTCAGTCCTATAATGATTCACATTATGGACTTATTCAACCACAACCCAATTGAATGTGCATGTGTGATAACAGTCTTAAGGAGCCTGAGGTGGTGGATCTTCTCCAGCACCTCTAGATAAGAGAATCTAAAGGTGCTGGAGAAGATCCACCATTCCTACCAGTCTATGCAGTAATGGAAAGTACAGGTATCAGTAGTACAGAACAATGCCTATGTTTGTATGGAGCGTGGTGATGTATTATATTTATTTGCCTCCAATTTCTCCACTACTACAACATATTATCCTGGGGAATGATGTGCATAAGCCCCAGTTATCTTTGATATTCATAAAACAGTGGGGTTCTTTCCTGAGGATGCAGATTACATGAAATAGGTGCCTCATACATCTGCATAGATCTTCATATTCCCAAAATCCTAGTCAGCTTCTCATGATCTCTTGATCATGATGCCTTGAACATGATCGCTTTTTTTCATGGAGCTTCTGCTTAGCTCTATGAGTTAGAGTTTAAGTGCTTTGAGATTGTTAACACTTCTTGCCTTCTCTAGGTAAAAACCAACCATCCGAGGCTCCAGAGGGAACGCCAAGCCACAAAAACCATGGAGGCTATTGCCTACACACCCCAGGATGCATCTAGAAAATTCTATCTCCATTTAGCAGTCACAGTTACAGAGCTCAAGGCTGGGGACAACTTGCCAATCAATTTCAATGTGAAGGGCCCCAGCCAAGGCGATCTGAACCAGATTAATTATTTCACCTACATAGTAAGTGCTGATCTATGGGGACAGGGCAAATTCAAAGGCCAAGTCATTATTCAGGTGTTAACTGCAATTGTCTCTGGAAGGAACACCAGTGGCTGAAAATCCATTATTGTTGGAATCTACATGGCCATGGAGGGAAACCGTACCATGTAACTGTGAGAGAGATAACTAGAGTAGGGCAATGGCTAAGGACCAATCTACATGTTATACTGCAACTATGTGTAACATTAGCCTGACAGCTTTCTCTGGTGCCTTTTGGAACAAGCACTTTGCAGCAGTGAAGGAACCAGGAGAAGAAGATGCTTGACTCTTCATTGCTAAATGCTTCCCCCTCCCCTGAAGCATTCTTCTCACAGTTGTTTTCAACCTTGGGGAGGGGCACAAGACTGTCAACAGTTTACAGCCCTCCTCTTAGATATAGTCAAGCCTGAATTGTAAAAACAAACAAAGCATTGCGTTTTAAGGTTTTTTGTGATAATGCCTCAATGCAATGCAAGTGGAAGTAAACTTTTTTTTAAAAAGGAAATATTTTGTGCCTTTACAGAATATCTAGGTGCATGCAATTGCTTATGACAACAGTTATTTAGAACTAGTAAGAAGTATCGGTGCTCTTGGGAAATAGTCACACCTGGTCTGAAATGCAAGAAGTTAGGATGTGGGGCAAACACCATAAAGGTAGTACTTCCTAAGATATGCAGCTAGCATTTTTCAAAGTAATCCATACTTGTTAATCTCCTTCATCTTAAACAATTAGTGTCTCTTGTTCTCCATTAGATCTTGACTAAAGGGAAGATATTCAAGGCTGGAAGGCAGCCAAAGGGACCTGGACAGAATCTGGTGACCATGTCTCTGCCCATCGCCCCAGATCTCATCCCTTCCTTCCGCTTTGTCGCTTATTACCAAATAGGGAACAATGAGATTGTGGCCGACTCAGTCTGGGTGGACGTGAAGGATACCTGCATGGGAACGGTAGGTCACTCCTCATCAAGATTTGCTATAGCAACATTAGTTCAAGGTCCTTTCCTACAACTAAAGCAAAAATGTGCAAACATTCAAAATCTGGCAACATTTCAGATAGTTTCCTCACACAAATTAGTTTTTAGGTCTAATTAGAAAATGTATAGAATCTAGAAAATTCCACCCAGATGTAATTCAGGCAGTCATAGAAAATATCACACAGGTATGCTTTTGGAGAATATGTGGCTGTAAGTGTACAGGATCCAATTGTCTCTGTTTATCAAGAACAGTTCTGATCTGCAACTCTTGTCCCTGATCGATACATCGTCCCTGATTGTCTTAATTTTGCCTGTTGAAGATATGTTTGAGACATATTTTAAGAATTGTGCTGGTGTGTACACATCTGCAATAGATTTTTCAAGTTTCCATTTCTAGATATTATCTGAGTGGGAGACAGATGCTTTTTCATTCTAGTGCACATACCTGTATATCATGGACATGCATAGACACAAAATGTTAGTACTGCTTCCTTTCCATCCCTTCTGGAACTGTCTATTCAAATATATTCTATCATAAATTCATCCAGATCAACTGGGAATTAATTTTGTTATATATAAATTTTTAAGGAAACTGTTGCAGTCCATTTACTAACACACTTTGTTTGAAGAGCCAGTGCAGGATGGGTTATTGCAGGATAAAGTCATAGCAGGAGGAAGAGAAAAAGTGCTGAAGTAAATAGAAGGGGCTTAGGGAGTGACTTTGTGTGTGAGAATATGTTTTGCAAATACAAAAGTGCCCCTGTTTTTATTGGTGAAATGCTGGAAGATATGGAAGAGCTGAGAACTATTGCATTTGAAAATAAAATAAAATAGTTGGGGTTTGGCTAGGGAAGTGTGTGACTAAATTAGGAGAGCTGAAACTTAAGTCTTGAGATCTGTTTTGCTGGGGAGTAGGAATTTGAAGCACTTTCATGGCTCTTCTGACCTTGGATGACCACATACGGGATCAGCCCAGCCTATGGGCCATCTGCTGTGCCCAATGAGCTTCCCACAATGAATTTGGTTGTTTTCTGTTGCTGGGGTCAAGGACATCTCTATGGCTTATCCCCCTCATGAGCTCCAAGGCAGGACAGTTTTGATTAGTTAGAAAGAAAATACATGCCTACTCAAGCCAGAGGGGGATAGCCCTGCCCCAGTTCTTTCTGTCCTGCGAAACTCCAGGCAGCTCCAAATTCTTCTCCTGGATCCTTTTCTATTCAGAGTATTTTCCTTATTTTATCTCCCCTCAGCGACTCTTTCTCAGCCCCTTTTATGTCTTAACCTTAAAAAAAAACCACAAGAAAACCCCCCAAACCCTCCCTCTGATCTTTCTTCCTGCCTCTCTCCTGTCCTCCCCTCCTCCTGCCATGGAGCATGCAGGAGGATATAATATGATTCTGGTGCCAAAGGGAAAAGGTAAAGTCAGCTTCCCAACAGCTACCAGAGCCCCCAGATTGCTTCCTCCACAAGCGTTGGTACCGGCCACTCTAACGCTGCCTGGTCCGGATGCTGATGAGGCCGTGCAAGTTTCCTGCCCTCAGGCTGTGGAACTTGCAGTAGAGTGGCCCAGGAAGAGGCGGGAAGGAAGTGGAGAGTCTGTAGGAGCATTGCCGCTCCTTATAGCCAGGCTGAAAAGGGCAGTGGTGGTTCTCCTCGCCAAACCTCCACCCATGGCAGCAGAGCTGCGAGCCTGGGGAACATTGGCGGCAATAGCAGTGGCTGCGGGAGGTCATGAAAAAGTGTGAGCAGACAGAAATGGCACCAATAAATGAGAGGCACCTCGGCAGCTAGTGTTTTTGAAAACTGCACCAGCAGCAGAAGGAGCAGATCGGGGTTGGAACTGGGACCAAGGACACACAAGGAAGCTGGTGAGATCTCTCCTTTTAAAGAGCTGCCCCCCTCCCCCTCAGTGAGACCTGTTTTAGGGCGCTGAGTGGGAAGGGAGCCCTGGGCGGCTGGATCGGCCACCCACATGAGGCCGGCTCCGAGATGGAGTTGCAGGGGGCTGAGGAGCTCGGGGGCTGCGTGGCCCCCAGAAGCCCCAGTATGCCCTTGGAGACCCCCGAGCCGGGAGGCTGCTTTTAAGCCTCGCGGCCGGGGGTTTACTCGTGAGTAGCCACACCGTGGAGCCACACCGCGGCTACTCACGAGCAGATAGCCTGGGTTTGCGGAGTGCTCGCTCTGCAAACCTGGGCTAAGGGGTGGGCTACAGGAGTGGGTTAGCCGCTCCAGAACCACTGGGCTCGGCTGTGAGCCCGGTGGTTCTCACGATCACGAAAATCGGGCTAGGATTTTCCTAGCCCAGTTTTAGTGATCGTAAGAATAGCCCCACTATCTTCAAAATGTAAGCATAATGATCAGCATTCCTCAGACCTTTTGTGCCCTGATTCTGGGGATCCAGACAATCGGAACATGAGGCCATTGGACCCAGATAAGCGTAAGGCCACACCAACCCATGTGGTTGACTTAGATGCTGACCTTGAAGGGGAGCAAGATGGAGCAGATGGTGGTAATCAGGACCCTGACATTGTTCCAGATAAGGAGGAATGGGAATGGTTGGGGGGGGGAGGGGGGAGGATCCAAGACCAGGGCAGTGTCTCACAGCACCTTTTTGTGTCTGAGGAATTTAATCCTCCTATGATGAGAGTGTTAGGCACCATTGGTCTGCAATCTAAGGTAACTTCAGGGGCTACTCAATTGACCAAAGGGGACCTCATATTCCCTAAGGCAAGACTCCAGGACATGTTATTGCCAATGCCCAAGGTCTTCAACAAAGTAGTAAAAGAAAGGCTGCTACCTGCAATCAACAGGAAGCTGTTGGCTATTGTGAACCAATATTACTCTTTCTAGCAGGAACCATCGGAGTTACTAAAAACACCAAACACAGATGCACCAGTCATACAATTAATATCGGGTTCTGTGGTGCCAAGGGATAGAGAGGTCACCCTTAAGGATACCTCAGATTAAAAAAGCCAAATTTGCACTGAGAAGAATACACAATAATTCTTCCATAGCTTCCTGTTCCTCAGCAGCATCTTCCATGGTGGCCAGTGCAGCTTTATTGGGGGTAGATGATTTACTTAATGACCCGCCAACTGACCCTGTAAAAATGAGATAGCAGCTGGTCAAGATTCAAAAAGCCCAGGCCTTTGTGGCAGACACCACTTTAGACTCTATTAGATTTTTGTCCAGATCATCTGTAGCTTCTGTAGTGGGTGGACAACACCTGTAGCTTAAGAGCTGTCATGTCGACTCCACCTCTAGAAATAACCTGACTGCTGTACCTTATGATAGCACAAACCTTTTGGGTAATTCTGCTCTGAAAGACATTTTTGTTGAAACAAAGGATAAGCAAAGGACAATGCCATCTGCTCCATGCAAGCCTGATAAACCAGGTTTCAAAAAACCTTTCCAGTACTTTTGGAATGCCTGGCCCTACTTTGGGGGCTGGAATAGGGATTTCAGAGCACAATGGGGATCCTGGAATCGCCAGCGTTTCCCTTCCAGGAGCTTTGGCAATACCAGACAATCCTTCAACCAAACCAAGCAAACGAAGCAGCAGCAGTGAATAGGGACTCTCCAGGCTGGGACTGGAACTCCTGTCGGAGTTCTTCTGTACATGAGAGGCTTCTGTAATGGACAAGTGGGTCCTCAACATAGTTCAGAAGGGGTACAAGATAGAATTGGATGTGCTTCTTTCCCACAGATTCCTTCCAACTCCCCACTCTCACTTTTCGACAAAACACATCAAGCTAAGAAAGGCCATCCAACATCTGGAAGTGGTGGAAACGATGCCTCACTGCCAGGAGGGAAGGACCATTTATTCTGTTTTGTTCACTGTACCCAAAAAGGACAGGACAAAAAGCACTGTACTAGACCTGAAGTATTAAAACAGATGGGTCAAGCAGAAAAAATTCCAGATGGAATCACTCCTATTAGTGGCAGAAGCGCCACATGGAGAAAAGATGGCACATGTTTGATGCGCGCTGTTGCATTAAGAGATATATAAAGAGGTCCATGTCTTTCAGAACCACAGATTCACTGTTTGTGTCCTTCATTCCTGGTACCATGGGAAGAGCAGTTACTTCATTGACCAGCACAAGATGGATTAGGGCCTGCATAGCACTGGCTTAAGAGGTGCAACATCTCTGTCCTCTGAACATTTGAGCGGCAGCAACCTTGGCCACTTTTTCCACAATTGCGCCGGTGCAAGAAATCTGCAAGGCAGCAATGTGGAAGCTACCTTCAGCCTTTATCAGGCATTATAAAATGGACTCTTGTGCCTCAGTACAAGCAGCATTCAGAAGAAGAATGCTGCAGCAGGTGCTTCCCCAGGAAAAGAGAAGGATGCTCCCTCCCTAGGTGACACACAAGCTGCGGTATGTCCCATAGAGCACCCTTGACCACAGCAACTGAGAACAGAGCATTGGTTCACTTACCATGAAGGCTTCTGGTTGCTTGAGTTAAGGACATCTTTGCCCACCTGGCTTGACCCACTTGCCTATTTCTAGGAGACCATCTTCTCAGCAGTCTTTTCTATGCATTGCAGCAAAAGACTAACAAAGGCTCATATATACTGGGGAGCAGAATGCAGATTTTTGCTGATGGACATTTCTATAGCACTTCAAGTTCATGGTGCTTGTTCATGTTGATCCTTATTGCCGTTTTGTTACGTTGATTCTCTGTGTTGTTTTTTGCCTTCTGGTGTATCAATTTGTTGTTACACCTTTTGTAACTTGGCCTGAACGACATGGGGCAGGGCTATCCCCCTCTGGCACAAGTAGGAATGCATTTTCTTTCTAGCTAATCAAAACTGTCCTGCCTTGGAGCTTGTGAGGGGGATAACCCATAGAGATGTCCTTGACTCCAGCAACCAGGAGAAGCCTTCACAGTAAGTGAACCAATACTGCATTTCCTAGAACAAGTTTTTGTTTGCCTTTTCCTAATATGGTTCCTGTGTTCCAAGCTGCACATTTTAGATCACACCAGATACTCAGGATTCAGGAAGCTGTCTATTGTGTGCCTTGTCTAGCTTTCAAAGAAGGAAATGTAGGGGAGGCTTATAAACCACCTTCAATAATTGAAAAATTGATTATGAGAAAATAGCAGTTCTTCTCCATGAAGACAATCAACCAGATACTTTCCATGTCTTGGAACTAAACCTGTCGGTTGTCTTTGTTTAAACAGCTGGTTGTGAAAGGAGCAACTGATGCAGACAATCGTATTCACGAACCAGGGACTCAAATGAAAATCAAGTTGGAAGGAGATGCAAATGCTCGGGTTGGTCTTGTGGCCGTGGACAAAGGTGTCTATGTCCTAAACAAGGAGCACAGGTTTACTCAAACTAAGGTGAGTCATGGAATGCCTTGGATAGCAACATCAAGCATTGCATTTCCCCCCAGTTGGATCATTCGGAGTTCATTTTGATTGTTTCCTACTGCTTGTGTCTGCTCTTTGCCAGATATGGGACACTGTGGAGAAGAACGACATCGGATGTACACCTGGCAGTGGCAGGAACAACTTGGGTGTCTTTACAGATGCTGGACTGTCCCTGAAGACTAATACAATTGTTACACCCCAAAGATCAGGTACTATTGGGGTGGATATATGTGCCTTTGAGACAGCAAAGGACTTCCAGTGTGAGAATGACCTTTCTCCTTCAGGCCAAGCCAAGACATTTTGCTGTCCCAAATAATAGCATTGCACTCTCTGAATGTTATACCTCAAGATCCCATGTAGTGCATGCTGAGATACAATTCTTGGGTTGTGGGCCACTGTCCCAAGACTTCCTACTATGAAAATATTTGTAATAAATCTCCAGTGGCTTCTATTTTTAAGAAAAAAGAAACCTCATTGATTTGGAATGGAGATGCATGGGGCAGAGGAAGGGCAAAGCATTTGTTCACACCCACCAACACTTCTTTGATCCAAATTGCTCCCTGCTTAAGCTGCTTTTGCTTAGAAATCATTGCTGTGGTTCATGCCATACATGTGGATGCAATATGTAGTTAGGCCTTAAGGTGCAATCCTATGCTCTCTTACATGGGAGTAAGTCCCAGTGAGCTTACTGTAAATATGCATAAGATCATTCTGCCCGAGAATTAGGATTCAATGGGATCTTCTTATTTTGAACCAGGATAGTTATTTCCTCTCAATGCCATTTCTCTGCAGATCTAAAGTGCCCCCAGGTTGCAAGACGCCGACGCCGACGTCGTTCCATACAGCTCATTGAGTCAAAGGCAAATCAAGGTATGTGACACCCACCCACCCCCCGCAAGTGACAAGAGCTCTATATGCCCCCAGAAGTCAAAATAATTTGAGCCAGACTTGGAAAATGATGTCCTGAAATCCACATGGGATTGGAGGAATACTGTGCTTGCTCTGCTTTGCTGCTGACCGACTGCATATTGCAAATGGATCATTCGTGCTCTTGTTGGTGGCTCCCTCTGTGAAGGAATCTCCCTCTCCCTACAAGGTGCCAGCTAAATCCTGCTTTCTCAAGGAACAAGTCAATGCCTGAGAGAAAGAACCCTCTCCATTATGGGAAGCATCCATCACCAAGGGCAAGCAATTGCCATCTCCTATAGAAATTTCTAGTGTGGACCCATTGCTCAGTTGCAGCACACATGCTTTGCATGCAGAAAGCCCCAGGCTCATTCCTCAAGGTTTCCAGTTTTAAAAGAAGCAGGGCTGGAAAAGACCTCTCTCTAGAGCAGGGCTGCACAACTTCAGCCCTCCAGCTGCTGTTGGACTACAACTCCCATCACCCCCAGCCACAGTGGCCAATAGTCAGGGATGATGGGAGTTATAGTCCAACACAGAGTTGCAAGAACCTAAGCGGTATACTTGTGGGTCAAATGGGCCGTAAGCCATAATTCGGCTTTTTAAAAGCCAAATCTGGCCACCTAGGTCCAACATCTGTAGGAGGGTCAAAGCTGTGCCGCCCTGCTCTAGAGAGACATTCACAGTTTTATCCCGGTTTGTTTTATGTTCTAACTAAAGACAGAACTAACCGCAGTTTCCTGAGTACATCACACTGTGGAACTATGGTTTGATCTAAAATGAAAGCTAAACCTTTATTTCTCCTGCTGTGCAAAAGATGAAGGGAGTGGGGAGTGTGCACGTTTCACAGAAGTTTGTTCTTATAGTGCTAAATCATGGTCTAGTGTTACCTCTGAACTAGGCCAGTGCTCTGATGTTTCATGAGGTTTACATCTTTCAGCGGCCAAATATCAGGATCCGCAGCTAAAGAAGTGCTGTGAAGATGGCATGCATGAGAACCCCATGGGATACAGCTGTGAAAGGCGCGTAGAATACGTTGCAGAGCAGGATGCATGCAAGGATGCCTTCCTTGAATGCTGTCGCTTCATTAAAGGAGTCCGGGATGAGAGGCAACGGGAGGAACACCTGTTACTGGCAAGAAGCAAGTAGAAGTGTTTCTTAAGATCTCTCAAAGAAGCACAACTGGGGAGTGGGAGGGAGATACTGGGGGCAGATGGGACTTGACTGGCATGTCTCCCAGAAAGCCAGGAAAGAAGGAAGTGCAAGTTCCTTCTTTCATATCCCTTCCTCAGACAATCCACTTTCCCCCATAAAGGATCTGAGGATCAAGTATTTTCAGGATTAAAAACAACATCTGCCAGTGTCTACCTTCTGTCTCAACTATATTGGTGAATGCACACTTCAAATACATTCAGTTAGTGCACCATGAGCAACCATTGCCTAAGACTAGGTTTGCCCTTGTGAAAATCCACAAGTTCGATGCATGCACGTGGGATGCATATCAATGGGAAAACAATGTGCTCTGGCAGCACCTGATTATCCTGAACTCGCCTCTTCTTAACTGAGGAAATGCTGTATGACTTTTTCCCATCAGGAAAATGGCTTCCAAGAATGCGGATACTACCCAAGTCAGAGTTGCTAGCCACCTAAGCTTGGGGAAATGATACCTATGTATATATTTATACATACACACTTGTAAATGCAGGACTAGAGATGAACATTTAATTTATTTTCTCCTTAACAAGGAGAATCCTAGAGGTCACACTTAGGTCAGTTTTCTCACATCTTGAAGAGGTATCACTATAATAAAATAATCACAGCTAAGCCTCCCTCTCCTGATTTCCCAGGTGACTTTGATGAAGATTTCTTATCAGATGAAGAGATTATCTCCAGGACTGAGTTTCCAGAAAGTTGGTTGTGGCAAATAGAACAGCTGACTGCAGCTCCTAATCAGCAAGGGTATCAGACTTCTTCTAAGCTACGTTTTCCTTTGGAGAAGTGTGTCTGCTGCTCCACAAGCCTAAACTGGTTTAACAGTTTAACATTTATCCCCTCTTTCAGAGGCAAGAGATCTCCAATAGAGAATTCTCAGCACCTGTACCAAACTATAGTTCAGGATTCTTTAGTGGAGGCCATGAGAGTTAAACTGGCACTGGATGTGTGTGTGTGTGTGTAGAGTAGATCCACCCTTCAGTTTTTCAAAGCAAGAGACTCAAACAGAGATGAAGGACAATTAAATTATTACCCCCCAAATGCATATAAGGGTGGGAAAGATTGTCTCTAGAGATAGAGTTTTGTTGCTCCACAGTTCCTTATGCTAGCAGAAGGATCCTGAGTGGACCACGAGACCTGCTCTTCACTTCACCCCTCATGGATTGGTAGGGAGGACAAATGCTTTTGCTCAGTTCTTTAGGCAGGGACTCTCTACCACTTCTCTTTGACTGCCCCAAAGAGAAAAGAAATGGTGGAAGCGGGTGGGAAGGAGGGAGATATTGCCCTGAGCTCCTACTTGCTAGGCTGGTCATCAGGCTTTGGGAAAAGGGAGGGCTTCTATCCTCAACTTAACAAACAAGCGTTCTACCCAACTGGCTTGCTGTTGTGGAATGAACCTGGCTCCTCCTCATGGGTGCCTGAATGTCAATTCACACAGGCCTCTTATTAAGCAAGTGGATATAGGCCAGAACAGGACATTGTTATCACAGTATACGTGCTGTTCCTGCCAAAAGCAGCAGCCCTACTTTTAGATTACTCTGTCCTTCTCTGCAATGCCTAGGACAATTTCCTCATGTCCTACTATCACGTTGTTGTGCAGTTCCTGCCTCATATCGTGCCTGTTGCAGGCAAGGGGGTGGGGAAACAGAGCACCTGTTGTGTCAGGACACAGTTGTCCTGCATGTTACAGGTGGAGGCAGAATACATTTGGCTTCCATTTTCAGCAGCAACTATGTGGCTATTGTCATGTCTAATTCTGGCCTGACACTGTACCTTCAAAATAGCTGTACCCAAGTATGACATGACACTTTTCTCTTTGTACCTAGGATCTCATCCAAGACCGTGTCTCTTTACCTGAAGGATTCCATCACAACTTGGGAGGTTCTGGCTGTGAGCATTTCAGACACAAAAGGTGAAGAATTCTGAACAGCAAGTGGGGTGGGGGTGGGGGTGGGGGTGGGGGTGGGTGGGCGGCAGTGAGGACTGGGGAAATGATCCTGGGTTACAGCTTGTCTTGAAAGATGCTTGGGAGATTAAAAGGAGATGTAAAAAATTCCTCCAGTGGCTGTTGCTGGTGTCTTTCTTATGTTTCTTTTTTTAGTCTGCAAGCCCTTTGGGGACAGGGAGCCATTTAATTAATTAATTAATTTCTGTATGTAAACCGCTTTGGGAACTTTGGTTGAAAAGTGGTATATAAATATGCATCGTAGTCGTAAAGGATACTTGATGAACAACTGCTTCTGATTCTGAACTTGGCTCCTTTCCTGATAACCCCCCTTGTAGGGATCTGCGTGGCTGATCCTTATGAGATTACCGTAATGAAGGATTTCTTCATTGATCTGCGGCTGCCCTACTCAGTAGTAAGGAATGAACAGGTGGAGGTTCGGGCTGTTCTTTACAACTACAGGGAGGTGGACATCAAGGTAAGCATTAGGACTGCAGTATAACTATGTGCTTAGCATAAAGGACACTTATACCCCTTGTGATTCTATGGACTCTTCTGGATGCTGAGGCAGAACTCCTGAGTAGTGCACAACTGCTTGCACTCTGGACGTTGTGCAACAGCATCTTCTGATATATTTTAAGGGATTCTTGGGTGCACCTCTTGGATCATGCAGCATAACAGCTTGGAATAGCAAAGTGCCTTGCACAGACTCTGGCCTTAGCACTTGGAGCCTTGGTGGGGGTGTTGGAGGGGTGGGGTCACAGATGTGTCCTTGTGATTTTGGGCAAATGGCTTAGTTTGCATATTTCTTCTCCCTTTTGGACATAACAATGAAGCTTCCTTGCCTCACAGTAAGTTCCGTGTTAATCTCTGCCACAAACTCATTAGGTGGCCTTAAGCGAGCCATTTTTACCTCAGTCTATGCACTGTGTGGAAGCCACCTGCAATGTGGAAGTATGAACCTTCCCAGGCACTAAAGACTTCGGGTGGGAACTTGTTCAGAGAGCAAGCAATTTTGTATGTCAGGTTTATTGGCTCAAGGAGCAGGGCCTTTCCCATGGTGGCACCTTCCTCGTTAGGAAACTTAGGATAGGAGGTAGCAGACCCATTCTGTAATGGTCTTTAGAGGGGGTTGTAAAAACTGAATTTGTTCCAGCAAGCATTCAGAACAGTCAGCTGAGAGATCTTATAGCTTTATTGGGATGTCCGTTGCTGCTGGGATCGGGGATGATTTTTCATTGATATATTTTATCATTTGGGTTTTATCATTTTGTTGAGTTGGATATTTTTATTGATATATATTGTAAGACACCCTGAGATCTTTTGAGACATTTCATTTGATAATGAAGATAGATAGATAGATTCGGCCTCCAGGCCAGAAGGACTGAAGGGGGGAAGGCAAGAAGAGGCTTGGGCTTTGCCAGCCAGTCTCCTTCAGTTTGGAGTGGAAGATTGATTGCTGCCTTCCACCTCTCCTGCCCGGCCAGAGGATGAGCTTTGCTCTGCTCTTGCTCAGCTGCCTTCATTGGAGCTGTGGCCTTCCATTACTGATTGTTGGGTCAGCTGCTCCTGTGGGCATCAATTACCATCACCCAATCTTGGAGTCTCTCATGAGAGGGGAGGCTCTGGGTTTCTGGTGTGCCAGATATGCTGTGGGTTTCTAGACGTTATAAGGAAGGAGGCATGCCACATATGTGCAGGCAATACGTGTGGCAAAGAAGCTATTCTCTTCTGCCCATATTGCATCCACAAGCTCACATCCAGCAGAGCTGTTTAGGGTTGTGAGAGGACGACTACTTGCCCCTCCTCCCTTGAATCAAAATTTGGAAGCATCAATTGCCCATTGTGATGTTTTTAATAAGTTCTTTCTGGATAAAATCTCTCATATTCAGGCCCCACAATTATTGCAGTCTAATGCGGAAGTGTCCAGTAACTCCTCTTATGTAGTTAGGCTGGATCAATTTCAGATTGTGACTCCTGATGATGTGGATAAGCTGCTTGGAATGGTGTGGCCTACCACCATTGGGGATGTTGTAAGCAGTACTGAACTAATAATGAATTAGTAATTAACTAATCTTGTATTTATTTCTGAAAGCATTGGAAGTGTTGTGATACTTATGTTTTGGCTATTATCCATAACTGGAGTACCTGTGGGCAAGAGGGAAGTAGCAGCAGACTCAGATAGCTTGCAGATATGTTTGTTTTACAAAAAGAAAAGAAGAAAGTCGAAGAAAAAACCTAAGGGACCCAGACCCTCACAAACTGCCCCAGTGTAACTCAATGGAGCAGAATGTTAGCAGACTCAGAGGGCACGTAAACAGCCAGGAGCTAGTGAGGAGGAGAGGAAGTAGGGCTTGAACCAAAAGAGCAAGTAGTTTCTCAGCTTAAAGAATACTCTCTCAAGACAGTCATAACAGGATGAAAAGGAGCTGAGACTGAGCATCGATGTCAGCCAGCCCCCAAAACCCAGAAAATAGAAAAAAATAAAATGTACATATCAAGTAAGACCCAAGTTATAGCAGGGACTCCTGTCCTTGTTGCTAACTTCTGGTTTGTTTGTTTTTTCATCATGCTCAGCCACAGGCTCAGGTGACACATGCACACTAGGCATATACTGCACCATTTTGTTGGGTACTTGTAATAATACTGTTAAGCATTCTTAAGTGTTCAAAGCATTTCACATACATGTCTTTCAGTCCTTTCAACAACCTGTAAGGTAGACCAGTTTCTCCCACATTTCAGCTGGAGGGGAACTGAGGCTGAGGGAGAGACTGTGGTCATTCAGTGAGTTTGTGGCAAGGGCAAAATTTGAAAGAGGGACTTCCTGATTGACAGCCCAGACCTTGAACATGGCAAAGCATTGACATGAATGCGTGTGTGTGTGTGTGTGTGTGTGAGAGAGAGAGAGAGAGAGAGACAGACAGACAGACAGACAGACAGACAGACAGACTGATTGCTGGAGACAAACATGCTGATGCAACAGGAAGAGATCAGAGGCTGTGATAAATATAGACATGTGAAAACATTTGCTAGTAAAACCACAAACCAACAAAAACATCTTTCTGAGGCAGACTTTTGAATGGCTGCTTAGCCTTTGTGAATACAGTCCGACATAGAACTGAGAGACTGAGAGGTGACATTTTATTGCCAATGTGGCTGTAGAGAACATACTTTACTGCCTCTGGAACAAAACACACAGGCTCTTGTAAGGAAATGCAACTGATTTAGGATGGAAGAGTATGTGGGAAAGAAACTGAGAGCTGGGGCCTTGGGATGCCATCTGTCAGAGAGCTTTCCTGTGCAAGCCCCATTGGAATGAATGGGAACAGCATGAGAGCATAGTAGTGTTATTGCATAGCTCTCATTCATTTCAAGGGGGCTTCTGCAGAACTGGATGAAGGCCCTGGTGCTCATTTGATTAGGGAGATGTCAAAAGCTGGAAAAGACGCATGAGAGTGAGGTAAAGGAGAATCTTTGGGAAGAGAGGACATCATAGTTCCTGGGACATCATCAACATATCTCCTGCCATTCACTGCAATTTTAAGAAGTAGATACTTGTGAAATAAAGAATGAACATATTTGCATAATCACATATATGCCTCCTATATCCACCCACCCATCCATCAAATAATTGGGTTGGGCAGCAGAAAAAAGGGGGCAAGGCTGGGTGCTGACTCATTCATTGATCCAGTATTTGACTTGCTGGTAAATATATATGTACCATCAGTTACAAAGCTGGTTTCACACTACAAGTGATAAAAGCCATTGCGGGGTGTGAGGGGGGAGGGGGAATTGGGGAATTGGGGAAAACCCAAAATACTACATCTGCAGGGTGACACTAATGCTGTTAACATAAAGCAAAGGCGTTTCAGAGGTGCTCCAGGTGAGGGCACTCCTTTCTTCATTGCCCAGAATGTGCATTGCCAAGATCGCCATCTGGAATTGATCACTTTCTCTTCTTTCTCCTCAGGTGCGAGTGGAGCTGATACACAACCCAGCTTTCTGCAGCGCCTCCACTGCTAAAAAACGATACCGGCAGGAGATCACCATTAAAAAGGTGTCCTCCTGGGCAGTGCCATTTGTGATTGTCCCATTGGAGCTGGGATTGCATGACATTGAGGTCAAGGCAGCTGTCTGGGGCCAATATGTGTCTGATGGTGTGAAGAAGAAACTGAAGGTTGTGGTACGTAGTAAGTTGGGTCCTCCAGTGACTCCTGGAGGAAGAGAGGCTAGAACCACCAGATCTCTACTGTAGTATTGTTATTAAGAGCATCCTGCTACTTCCTTCCTCCCAGTGATCACTGTAGAAGTACAGTCTCATCCTGAGGCACTACTTCAGCTGTGACAGCACAAACATTCTATATCCCCTTGCAACTAATGCAGCATTGTTCCAGCTAACTTTGGCCAGGTTTTGTCCTACTTGCCTTTTAAAAAACCAAAGACTTCCATTTTCAGAAATTCCAGATTGGGCTAGTCCTGAGGAAGAAGAGAGATGCTGATGAGCCTCAAGACTGCACAGCAGAGGCTGCTATTGGTGCCTGCCCTTTCCCCTTTCTGCACCAAACATCTGTGCAGTGCAGGACAAAACACCAGACTAGCTTTTGAGATGGGATTGGGTCTTCATGCTAATGCAATATCAGGGCTGGAGGGAGAGCTGGTCCCAACTGGAGGTTTGGTTTTGTGAATGTTTTTGTGCCTCTGCTAAACTTAGGACCTAAAGCAACCCCCATTTCAGAGTTTGTAGGGGAGGACACAGTTTGCAGGGGAGGGTTTTTTAAAAAATCAGAAATCCTCCCATTTTGTGTTGTTGAAATTTTTAAAAATCTAGGCATGTGAGCACATCAGATGTGCTCTGTTGCTGACGTCACCTTCATCTGATGCTCAGTGTTTCTTTGTAAATAAACCAAATGTGAAGATGCCATTAGTCTCCAGTGATCTGCCCTCCGAGGAAGCCAAGCCTGGGTAGTATTGCACTTGGTTAAATGTCTCACTCCCCCACCCCGCCCCCCTGAAAGTGAAACGTCTCACTTTCTGGGAAGTTGGGTGCACATTGGTCCCATCTGTGTGCCACAGGAAGTTTTCCCTTGATCTTATGAGGTCTGTATGTTTGCTAGGACATGGATACTGTAACAGCCCAAGACCTCATTGTGGCTAAGGCAGGCTATCAAACACATCTCTTTTTCTCTCTTCAAACAATGGTGGCAATAACTGCGGCTGCTTGATTCCATGAGTGCTCCTAAAAACATACTCACCTCTGCTGCTGCCTCCTCCTCCTTTGCAGTGATGATAGTAGCCGCCACTGCAGAGTATGCATGTCGTCATCGTTGTCCTCCTCCTCCTGTTTATATAACATTGTTCAACCAAAGTTCTCAAAGCGGTTTACATAGAAATAGAAATGCATTTGCTCATAATGAGAAGGGGGAGGAAGTAGAAGAGAAAATGAGGAAAGGGCATTAGAGTGATGCTCTATAAGCATTTCTAGAACTCTAATGCTTTTTCTCATTTTCTCTTCCATGTCCTCCCCCTTCTCATTATCAGACCAGTGGCAAATGAGGGCAGGACAGTGGCAGCAAGGATGAGGAGGAGACTCTTTACCAAGTGGTAGCTGTGTCACAACTTGGCAAAGAGCTACTGAGGGCAGATGAGGGAGACAGGTGAAGTGGAAGGGAGTATCTTGTCACTCCACTGTTGCCCTCACCACTTGGGGCCAGCACTTCACCTTGCCTCATGAAAGGACCTGCTCGGCCTTACTTTTGTGTAAACTGAAATTCCAACTTTGGAAGAATCAAGCAGTGAGGGCAAAGAGCCACTAAAGGCAGATGTGGTGCTTCCAGTGGCCATTGAATTTTACCCAGGATGGTTCTGCTGTGTTAGCTACTGGGAATTCATGCGGCTGACCAGTTTCTCCTCCCATACTGTATTCACACAGAAATATGTACAGTAACTGACACAGGCTGTGTTTGCACCAGAAACTAAACCAGATGCGCTGGTTTGTTTTCCAAGTTGCTGTTCAAAATCCCTTGCTGCTATGTTATATCTGAAAGAATTCCTGTTTTTTTCTTCCTTACCAGCCTGAAGGAATGACAATAACAAAGGTAAAGAACATTACATTGGATCCTGCTACGGAAGGAAACAGTGAGTAACAGTAGTTCTTCGGCAGACCCCTTTTTACTCTTTCTTGAGTCTCATGAAGGCCTTTCTTGATTGATTGATTGATTGATTGATTGATTGATTTCTATACCACCCTTCCAAAAATGGCTCAGGGCGGTTTACACAAGAGGAATAATAAATAAATAAATAAATAAATAAATAAGATGGATCCCTGTCCCCAAAGGGCTCACAATCAATTTCAGATGGGAATTATTTTATAATGGGGTGGTGGTTGTGTGCACACAAAAAGCATGTAATGCTACTTAATTTAGCACCACCCAAAACCACATTTTAACAAGCAGAAACCCAGGTTCTGTGGGACTTTGGTCTCAGATATTTACATTGCCCAGGGACAAGACATTAAAAAGAGCTAGAGTTAAAAACCCATGCCCCACCCCCCCACCCCAATTTCTGAGCAAAAATGCCAATTATAATTCTGCATTTCTAAAACAAACCAATTTGGTACTGTCCCACATACAAACTTGATTGGAGACTTTTTGAAAATTTTGTTGTTTTGAACAAATTCCCTTTGTCAAGTCAGAAAATCATAAACATGTACTTTTGTCAAACTTTGCTATACCTGCCAACAATACACGTTTCATTTTACCCTAGCTACCACCTAGATAAGTTGTACAGGCTGATGTTCGTTTAATGTATTTATTTAATAAATGTGTAACCAATCTCTGTTTGAATTATAAGAAATATGAGATGGCTGAGATGGCTTACAAGAAATATAAAAAACATAAAATATGTCACATTTAAACCAAAATATTGCAACAACAGAAAAGAAAGAAACCAGATAAAACTCAAAAAACCTCTAATAAAACAGCCAGCAATGATACTGAGTTAAAAGTTAGGGTATCTGGCATCAAAGAGACACAAATACAGGAGTCGGCTGTACATTCTGTACAGCTGGGAGGTGTATGGGATGGTTGTACCTTCTGTCCTCCTGCTGTAATAATATCTCCCTATCCTAGAAGCAGCACATACGGTCAGAGCGGAGGCAGGCAGTAAACAAACCACAGGTGTGGCTCATTCCCATTCATCTCTCCTTGCCCTGGTTGCCTTGCTCTGCCTCAAGTCACTCCCCTGCCATCATGTCAACCTCAAGTGCATGGGCTGCTCATTTGCCCAGTTCCCCAGCCTGGGCAAATAGGCAGCCCATACACCTTCCTAGTCTTTCTTGGTAGTTCATCTATCAGCTCACTGTTTCTCCAGCTCAACAGGAATACTGAACAATGTACCATTTTGTGTCTTTCATACAAGTCTGGGCAATGGTGTTCTTTCCTGTCTCCTTGTGATATTTTCCCTTTCCCCCATCTTTTTCAGATGGTATCCAGGAGGTGCTGGTCAAAGCCGTTAATTTAGAGGATATTGTTCCTGATACAGAACCTGACACCAAAATTAGCATCCAAGGCAAGGATCATTACTTTCTTATAAAGTATAGAAATTTAGGACTGTGGAACTGAAAAGGGCCAACATTCCATCCAGGCCAATCCCTGCTCAACAACTCACCATGGACAATATAGTATACTGCTAGGGATAAGCTCTCAGTATACCTCTCAGGTGGATGGAACATTCAGGAGGGCCTACCCAGTGAAGCTCAATGAACTTGGGCTGAGCAAAAACATTCCTTCTGGTATAAAGGCCACAGACCACTAAGACTTTAAAGGAAATAGCCAGTACCTTAAGTTAGGCTTTGTCATAATTGTCATAGCTCCAGATGACCCAAAGTGGACAAAAAGCCAAATTTAGTTGGGGACTCGGGAGGTAGGGAATCCTGCAAAGATCTACTGAAGTTTGGCATCCTGCAAGAACAGCAGGATAGGAGATGCTGTTGAGATGGATATGTTCTTGCATCTCAGTCCACAACTCTCACTGCCTTTCTACAAACTTGGGTTCACATTTCTGCCCTCTTTTTGTGGCCAGGAAACCCTGTGGCTCAGCTTATTGAGGACTCCATCGATGGGACCAACCTGAAACATCTCATCGTAACTCCTTCTGGCTGTGGGGAGCAGAACATGATCACCATGACACCTTCAGTGATTGCCACCCACTACCTTGACAACACTGGGCAGTGGGAGAAGTTTGGGGTGAACCGCAGGAGTGACGCCATCAACCAGATCTTGAAAGGTAAGCCAAGCAGGTGTGTCGTTAGACTTGTCCTCGTTCCCTGCCAGCTGATTCAAAGGACTGCCAGTGGATCTGCTTACCCATAAGGTGATCACCCTAAGGTCAGGATACTAAAAAACCTTTGAGTGGTTTCAGCTGGTTAGTAGTAAGGTACTACTTGCCTTACTCAAAGTAGTGATGACCACTGAGTGATGACCACTTCTAATGATGCCTATTGCAACTGTCAAAATAGGACAAGGAAGATAATTTTCATCTTCATTTTGCTGATCTGCAGAACTGGAGCATCAACATGGAAATTAACTATTTTTCAAAGTATATGAAAATGAACCTCTCCTGATGGCATCCTGTGGAGGTGCAAACAGTTGCTTAGCAGGGAGCAGGGAGCTCTACCCTGATATTCCCCTCCAGCCCAGGGCAAGGCAGACAGTGTCAGAATGGAATGTGCACAAACCAAGGTCTGAACCAGTTCGCTGCTGAACCAGTTTGGTGCCAAACACATCCCTTATTTCAGAACTGCCTTCCCTTCTCTTTAATGTGCACTTGTTGTAGTCTCAGCTCAGAGTGGAATTCCCATTTTGAGAGATGGATGGGGAAGGGGGGGAGTAAAAATAATGCAAAACAAGGTGAATGTGCAAAGGAAACACAGCACAGGTGAGACCATGCTGCAGAGAGTGAGAGAGCAAATATTCTTTCTGTAGGATGAGTGCCCTCCCTTGGTTCTGCCACTCTGGAATCATGATTAATTGAAAAAGCTGAACCAATGTTTCACAGCTCTCCTTGTCCTCCTCCTTTATCAGGTTATGCACAGCAGATGGTTTACAAGAAAGATGATCACTCTTATGCTGCATTTAAAGACCGCAAAGCTAGCACTTGGTGAGTGCAGTGTACCCGATGCAATGGCCTTTGACCATCCGTGGGCTTTCATTCCCACATCTTTCTTTTTGCATTCTGTTGACTTTCAGATGTTACTCTTCCTTGTTCCCATCTACCTAGATAACCCGCCCCCTCACTCCTATCCCCCACTCTTCTTCTAGGTCTCTTCACTCCTTGGGTGCACTTATCTACATTACACCCTCCAAATAGGTCCCTTCTCAGTTGCTGAGGCCAGGGACATCTCATGGGTTATCCTCTCTCAAGAGCTCCAGGCAGGACAGAAAGCAAATAGTTAAAAAACTAAGCCACAGCCACTAGAGCCTGAGGGGGATAACCCCGCCCCAGTTCTTTCTGTCCTCAGCAAGCTCCACGGCAGCGTTTTTCTAGCTCTCTCTATTTTCTGCTGATATTAATTCTCTAATTGACTTCCTAACTACAGTATTCCTCTCTCCAAATCCATTTTTCTGTCTCTGATCCTTATTGCTTGCTATTACCTGAAAAGAAAGAAAACCACCCTTCTTTTATCTGTTTCTCTCCCCCGCCCACTTCTCTCCCCCCATCTCCTCTTTCCTCTCCGTTGCTTGGAGCCTGGCAGAGAGGTACAGAGCAATTTCTCCAACAAGGGGAAGAGATTGAGTGTTTTCAGCCTGGGAGGCTTCATGGCTGTTTGTAGGCCCCATTGGCACAGGCTGCTGCAAGCTCTGCATAGCAAGGCCGCTTTTCCGACCTCCCGAAAACCACCCGAAAAATTCACCAGCAGTGGGTTGATGGTCCTTAATCGGCCATCTCTCATCTATGGGCCACAGAGTCCCCCCTGGAAGGGCTTGATTTTCCCGTGTTGGTGACGGCCGCTCTCGGGCCGCCCGTCCCAATAGTCGAAGGGGCCGCGTCGAGTCTCCTGCCCTTGGGCTGCAAGACTCGCACTACCGCGGCCTGGTGTGCCATGCTGCTGCAGGCAGCTTGAAGTGGCCGTGAAGAGCGCTTTCGGAGGCTCCCTATTGCCAACGTCCCACCAACCTCAGAAGAGATTAGGCGGCTTGGCGAGCTGGCTAGCAACCTGACTGGCAGGGCAGTGAGGTCATCACAGGCATCTTCTGTTCCGAAGATGGCGACGGTTGCGAAGAATCCCTCCATTTTAGCTAAAGGAGCCGGGAATGTAAAAGGGAGACAGTCTCTCAAAGGGCGGGAAAAGCCTAAGAGTGTGATTATGGTGTTTGGCCAGCAGGGGGAGTCTGCTGCAGAGACGGGGCCTAAAGAATCCAGTTCTAACTCTTCTGTTTTAACTAAGTCTGTGCCGCCACCTGAGTGGTAGGCATGGTTTCGCAATGCAATCATTGGCACCATCTACCAGGTTAGGCCCCCTAAGAGGAGTAAGAGATCCACAAAGGGGAGAAGGCATAGATCACCCAGTGTGAGCTCCTCACCTAGCGAGTTTGTCAGTCCTTCTCCCAAGAAGGCCAAAAGCAAGCTTAAGCATAGTGAGCTGGGCAAGTTGGCTGGCAAGGTGGCACGGGACCATTCCTCTGATGCTTCCGATCAGACTCTGGGGGCCCTAGGGGTTTACTTGCACCTAAAAAAAAAAAAAAGTCATTGCAAACTCAGAGAGGCCTAATCTGCCTTCTGACTCTGAAGACCCAGTTAATGCAGGGGGAGGTTTTGATCCGGACCCAGAGACTCCATTAGACAAGGATGATGGGGAATAGTCTGGAGGGGAGGACACTGGTGATGCCTTGGTGTCACAGCGCCTCTTTGTGGCAGAGGACTTCAGCCCACTCATGTCCAGAATTATTAATACAATTGGACTGAAATCAGAGGCTGGGCAGAGTTCTGAATCTTGTGCCAAAGGGGACTTGGTCTTTCCTAGAGCACGCCCCAAGGACAGGCTGATGCCTATGCCAGAGTTGTTTGTGGATGTAGTCAAACAGGAATGGTTGACACCAGCTTCCAACTGCAAGGCTACGTCCATGGCTAACAAACATTATTCTTTTCAGAAAACCACTACAGACATGTTGAGGACACCAAATGTGGATGCCCAGATTTCGCAATTGGTGTCGGATTCCCTGGTATCTCGAGAGGGTGAGGTTTCTCTAAAAGACATAGCTGACAAGAAGGCCGAGCTGTCATTTAATCGTGTCATGAGAATGTGTCCCTGGTGATCCGTGCAACAGCAGCAGCATCCAGGGCAGCCCGTGCCTCCTTATTATGGGTGGTCAATCTTCTGAGTGATCCTCCAGGGGACCCAGTTAAGATGTGACAGCAACTATTAAAGATCCAGAAAGCACAGGCCCTTATGGCCGATGCCAATCTTGATACGATTAGATTCTCAGCGCAAGTGGCGGCTTCATCATTTGCTGGCAGACACCACTTGTGGCTCAAAGTTGGACAGTTGGTTCTACCTCTAGGCTTAACCTTGCCACCGTCTCTTATGACGGCAAGAAGCCTTTTGGTGAGTCTGCCCTACAAGACATTCTTGTAGAGTCGTCTGATAAGTGAAAGACATGATGCCTTCAACCAATAAAAAGACTGATAAACAGCCTTTCAAAAGGCCCTTCCCTTTCATAGCTTCCGGCCCTTCAGGGGCCGGGACAGAGATGCAAAATTCCAGAGGGGATCTTGGAATCGTCAGAGAGCACCCTTTAGAGGGTTTGGTACCGACAAACAGCAAGCTGCTCAGTCAAAGCAGCAAAAGCCACAAAAATGACTTGAAGCATTTCAGGCTTGGAGGGCATTTGTCTCCCCTCGCCCCAGCCTGGGAAGATTCAACCTCAGACAACTGGGTTCTGCAGCTGATCCATCACAGCTACAGGATAGAGTTTCACTCATCTCCCCTTGCTGCTTTATCCCCACTCCAAGGTCAAAAGCATTCTCAAAGCATTTGCTGATGGTCCAAGCGATCCAACACTTCCTGGACATCGGGGCAGTGGAGCCAGTGCCTCTGGCACAGGAGGGAGAGGGAGTTAAAACAAAACAAACAAACCAAAACAACAACAAAACAAAACACTTCTATCCTATTTACCGTCCCAAAAAGGAACGGCTCAAGGAGAGCTGTTTTAGACCTAAATTTTTTTGAAGAGATGGGTCCACAGAACTCATTTCCAGATGGAAACTCTAAGAGCAATTTCAGAAGCACGCTTTCATCTGGATGTGCTGGCGTCCATAGATTTAAGGGAGGCCTACCTGCATCTTCCTATACACCCGGAAAGCAGGCAGTACCTTCAGTTTTAATATGCTGGAAGGCAATTTCAATACAGCAGCCCCTCATGTCTCCACAAAGTTGTTGGCGCCACTGGAGGCGCAACTCCGTCTGAAAGGGATTCATTTGTTTGCATATATAGTCAATTTGTTGCTGCTAGCAAGATCTCTCCCAGAGGCAGAACGGGACATGGCCCTTAACTATCGCGAGAACCATGGTTTCATCATAACTATCGCAACACTCGAGAACCATGGTTTCATCATAAATGGAGAAAAGAGTCAATTGACGCCATGCCACAGGCTGCGCCATTTGGGGGTAATCATAGTTACCTTAGTGGACCGCCTCTTGCTTCCACCGGACAGGTTACAGACTTTCCAGACAGAGGTTCACCTGGTTCTAGCGAGTCCAAGAGTTCTTCTGGCTTCCTTGTCAAGACTGCTGAGCTTGATGGTGGCCGCACCGGACTCGGTTCCGTGGGCTTGACTTCATCTGCATGACCTCCAGTGGTTTCTCCTACCCCACCAGAAGGCAATCGTAAGGAAGTGTTAGACTGCTTCTGAAGTTACCACCAGACCTGCATCGCTCTCTCCGCTGGTGGATCAACTCCAACAACCTGAATTGGGGAAAGACCTTCTTGGACCCACAGATGTTCATCATAACAACAGACAGAAGTGACAGGGGCTGGGGAGCCCACTGCCTCAACCAGTCGGCACAGCAGCTATGGAACAAGGAGGAGCGTTCTCACAACATAAATTGGAGGGAACTCCGCGCAATTCGCCTAGCGCTACTAGCATTCCAGGAGATCATCCAAGGCACTGACGTATTCGTAAAGACTGACAATACGATGGCAAAGGTGTATGTAAACCAGCAGTGGGGCACCAGGTCCAGGTCACTTCATCAGGAGGCTGTCCTTCTACTGTCCTGAACAGAGAGCAACCTTCCTTCCCTGATGGCACACCATGTCAAGGGAGAGCTGAACCTGTTTGCAGACTGGTTAAGCTGGCCTGACATCCAACTGGGGGAGTGGGCTCTAAATCCATCAGTTTTCACCCAGATAACAGAGAAGATGGGCATGCCCGAGGTAGACCTCTTCATGACTCCGAACAATGCGCAATTACGAGCGTTTATGACTAGATTTCCATGCAGGGAGGTGATGGCAGTGGATGCCCTATCCAGTCCATGGCCAGACGCTCTCCTTTATACGTATCCTCCGATGCCTCTGCTGGCCAGAGTCCTGCAATGGATGTGTCTTCGAGCAAGAGTATTCTTAGTCGCACCATTCTGGCTCAGGAGACCCTGGTTTCCAGAGCTCCTCCATCTGGGGGTGGAGCCACCTTGGGAGTTGCCTCAGACCCCGGACCAGCTCCATCAGGGTCCAGTTTTACACCTGGATCCATGTTGGTTTCGGCTCACCGTTTGGAAACTGAGCGCCGAGTCCTGAGCCAACATGGCTACACGGAGGGAGTTCTCAGCGCTATGCTGGCATCGCAAAGTCCATCGACAGAGAGAATTTATCAGTATACATGGCGAGCACTCCTTCTCTGGATGTCATGCAACTCCATTCCGAAGGGCACGGCTAAGTTATGTCATCTCCTGCTCTTCTTACAAGAAGGGTTCAAGAAGGGACTATGTCCAAATACCCTGAAACAGCAGGTGTTGCCGTTGGTGGAGTTGCTCTCAGCAGAAAAGCGCAAAATATCTCAGTGACATCCTCACCAGCGTAGGTTCTTATGAGGTGCCTCGCTGATGTCACCTCCAACAGTGCATAGGTTACCCTCTTGGGAACTACATACTGTCCTCAAGGCATTGCACGCTCACTCTGTTGAACCTTTGGCAGCTATTCTGATCAGGGTCTTATCATTTAAATTGGCCTTTTTTGATGGCCATCACTTCTGCAAGGCTCATCTCGGCGCTGCAGGCGCTGTCTGTAAAACAAGTCATATTGTATATTTTCAGAAAGAGGCCATCAGGCTCATTCCGGACCCCTTCATGAGGCCAAAGGTGGTGTCCCCCTTCCACCCATCGCGAGATGGGTTCCTACCTTCATTCTGCCCCAAACCTGTCCATCCTATGGAGCAGAAATGGCACAAGTTGGACGTTAAGCGATGTCTTAAGGTCTATATTAGACGCTCAGCCTCATTCAGATTGTCAGACGCTCTGTTTGCATTCCATGGGGGTCCCAGATTCCTCAACCACTATTGCAACGTGGATTATAGCGTGTATATCGATGGCCTACGAGGTTCAGAAGTTGAGGCCACCAACGCATCTCTCTGCACATTCTACTAGAGCAGCAGCAGCAGCGTCAGTGGCGTTTTCCACTAATGCTAAATGTTGAAGAGATCTGCAAGGCGGCCACCTGGGCATCGCCTTCCACTTTCACCAAACTTTACAAGATCGAGGATTTCATGTCTGCCCAGGCAACCGGCGATCGGAGGCCTGGTCTACCCGGCTTCTTCCCGGCGGGTAGACCAGGCCTCCGGCAAAAGCTCTAGTGGATAAAGAGCTCTAGCGTGCGTGCGCACGCGCCCAAGGCCCCGGTTGGGCCGGAGGCTTCGATAAGAGAGGAGCTCTGTTCGCGAGCTCCTCTCTAAGTTCTTCTAACTTGGTGAGCACTCGTGGGGGGGGTGGCGGGTGGGGGGGCGGCAGGGTGGCAGTAGCCTTTCCTTGTAGGCAGTAGCCTTTTTTTCTCTAATTTGCTCGTGGGGGGGGGGGTGCGGCGGAAGCGGCGGCGGCTGGGGCGGCTGGTTTCCAGCGCCCCAATTTTACAGTAGATTACGGCCACTGGCGGGGGCAAAGAGGCGCGGGAGGGGTAAACAAGCCCTCCCGCCCTTAAAGCAATACCCCCCCACCCGGACCCGGACCAACCAGGGCAGAACCGGTCCGGCAGTTCGGCCATTCTACAGAATGGCCGCCGGACCGGTTCGGACACACGCCTACTATTTACTTTCTGTCCTGCCTGGAGCTCTTGAGAGAGGATAACCCATGAGATATCCCTGGCCCCAGCAACCAGAAGAAGCCTTCACGGTAAGTGAAACCAATGCTCCGTTTTCCATCACTAATTTCTACCATTCAAACTCTTTGCCTTCTGACATATATCTGACTTCTTTCATTATTCTCTTTCAATGCTTGTCAAAAAAACTCTACTTTGGCATACTCATACTGATTCTGCTATCTTTTCCCTATTCTAATATTAATTATATTAATCAATAATAATTTTTATTATTATTTCTTGTTTACACAGTCAGACAGGTGTTATTGCCTGGTTTGTTTTATCCAGACATCGAGTCCTTCCCAAGGACCTGGGATGGCTGAATTTTATTGTCAGTTGTTAAAGATATCGTTGCAGAATATAGGCTGTTCCCAGTAAAGCTGCTTTTTGTAATTGGCTGATGGTGATTTCTGTGGCCCCTATGGTGTTGAAGTGCTCTTCAAGGTCTTTTGGAACTGCACCCAGGGCGCCAATGACCACTGGGATTATTTGGGTCTTTTTCTGCCACAGCCTTTCAATTTCAATTTGTAGATCTTTGTATTTGGTGATTTTTTCTATGTCTTTTTCTTCTGTTCTGCTATCCCCTGGTATTGCTATGTCGATTATTTTGACTTGTTTTTCTTTCTTCTCAACTACAGTTATATCTGGTGTATTGTGTGGCAGATGTTTGTCTGATTGTAGTCGGAAGTCCCATAATATTTTTACATCTTCATTTTCTACCACTTTTTCAATTTTATGGTCCCACCAATGTTTGGCTACAGGTAGCTTGTATTTTTTGCAGATGTTCCAGTGTATCATCCCTGCTACCTTGTCATGCCTTTGTTTGTAGTCAGTCTGTGCGATCTTTTTACAACAGCTGATTAGGTGGTTCACTTTTTCATCTGCTTCTTTACAAAGGCGGCACTTGCTGTTTATTGTTGACTTTTCTACTTTTGCTCTTATTGCATTTGTTCTTAGTGCCTCTTCTTGAGCAGCCAGTATTAAACCCTCAGTTTCTTCATTCAAGTTGCCATTCTTAAGCCATTGCCAGGTCTTGGTGATGTCTGATTTTCCACTTACAATGTGCAAATATTGACCATGCAGGGGCTTATTTCTCCATTTTTCTGATCGGTTCTTGACTTGTTCTTTCTTGTAGGCCTGCTTTGTTTCATTGGTGTTGAATAGTTTTGCGTTATTGACCATTTGAAGTGCATCTTCTTCACTGTCCTTGATATATTCTTCAAGGCCTCTTTTCTCCTCCTCTACTGTTTGATGGACTTGCAGCATTCCTCTTCCACCTGAGCTGCGAGGGAGGTATAGCCTATCGACATCACTGCGGGGGTGCAGAGCATGACTGATGGTCATGATTTTCCTGGTCTTACGATCCAGCATCTCTAGCTCTGCCTGGGTCCAGTCTATTATTCCTGCAGTGTATCTGATAACAGGTATAGCCCAGGTGTTTATGGCTTGTATGGTGTTCCCGCCATTGAGTTTGGACTTGAAGATTTTTCTAACTCTCCTGATGTATTCACTTCAAATTTTTCTTTTAACTTCAGTGTGTGCGATGTTATCAGCCTGGAGAATGCCCAAGTATTTGTAATGTTCTTTCTCTTCCAGGTTCTTGATCTTGCTTCCATTGGGCAGTTCTATTCCTTCTGTTTTTCTTATTTTCCCTCTGTTCGTTATTAATGCAGCACACTTGTCTAGTCCAAACTCCATTGCTATATCGCTACTGAATATACGGACAGTGTTTAGCAGTGATTCGATTTCTGACTGGGACTTTCCATACAACTTCAGATCGTCCATGTACAGCAGATGGTTGATTTGACTGGATGTTTTAGATGTTTGGTATCCGAGGACTGTTTTGTTGAGTATTTGTGAAAGTGGGGTCATGGCGATTACAAACAACAGAGGGGATAGTGAGTCCCCTTGGAAAATGCCTCTTCTAATGCTAACCTGTCCAAGTGTCTCGCCATTGATTGTTAACTGCTCCACATGCTCATTGCTTTTTTAATAAATATCTGAATGTTTTTGCTGACAACAGATACTGCTAAACATTTTAGTATCCATGTGTGAGGCAATGAATCGAAGGCTTTCTTGTAGTCAATCCATGCAACACTTAGATTGGTTTTTCTTCTTTTGCAATTTTCTAAAATCATTTTGTCAATCAGCAGCTGGTCTTTTGTGCCTCTGGTGTTCGGGCAATTCCTTCCTGTTCAACTGGAAGTTGTTTGTTAGTTAATAAGTGTTGCATCACTTCATCTGCTATTATTCCAGTTAATAATTTGAACATGGTTGGCAGACAGGTTATCGGTGCATAATTGCTTGGAACTGCACCTTTCGCTGGGTCTTTCATGATGAGATGAGTTTTCCCAGTTGTTAGCCATTGTTCAATATCACCTCCTTGCAAAATGTGATTGAACTGTTTTGATAGTTCTTTATGAAGGCTTGTTAGGTGTTTAAGCCAAAAGCCATGCAGTTTATCGTCGCCTGGAGCAGTCCAATTTTTAATTTTCTTTGCTCTTTCACTTATTAATTCTGGTGTTATTATTAGATCTTGCATTTGTTGGTTACATTTTTTGACCTCTTTCATCCAGCCTGCTTTTTTATTATAATCTATTGGATTGTCCCATAATTTCCCCCAGAATTGCACTGTTTCTTCTTTATTTGGTGTTTCTAGGTTTCTTGCAGTTTCCCCTTCTGTGCTTTGGTAGAAACGTCTCTGATTCGACTGGAATTGGAGATTCTGCCTGTGTTGTGTAATTCTGGCTTCATAACTGCTAATCTTCTTTGACACTGCTGTTATTTGCTGCTTTATTATTTCCAGGACTTCTCTAATTTTCCTTGAATCTAGGTGGTATTTTTGGATCAGATACTGTTTGGTGTTTTCATTCTTCAGCTTCTTGTCTTTCATAGCTTTCAATTTACTAGCATCTGATCTAAGCCTGGAGATTTTATTTTCTAATCTAATCTTCCATTTAGGTGATGTACTGCTTTCTTTTTTTACAGGTCCACTGATCTTATATACGAGCTATTGTGTTGTTATTGTTGCTGCACTGTACATTAGTTGGTTTGTTTCTTGCAAATTATTGGTTGTTATTTCTGCAAGTGCAGCATTGACATCTTTTAATGCCTGAGCAAGTTGTTTTTTGGCAACTGTTTTTAGAGCTGGAAGTCGAACCCTGGTGGTTGTTTGGTTCATGAGCTCAGTTATTTTTTGCTTTAGTTCTTGTTGCTTTTCTGTTAAACGGCATTTGGGTTTTTGAGGTGAAGGCAAAGGGGTGGTTGCCTGGTTTTGATTTTGAAACAGTTCAGTAACAGTGGCATCCTCGATTTCCAACACCTCCTCCACCTGCGCCTGAGCAACTTCTTCAATTGGTGGTAATTCTTCTTCCATATCTTGAGCCTGTGTTGCTCTTTGCAGTTCTTCCAGCTCAACTCCTGTGAATACTTTATTTCTTATTATGAATCTTCTCTGATCTGCTAGCCTTTGTTCTGTTATTTCTTTATCTGGGTGCTTTTCATTCCAAATTTGGTACATTCTTTTTAAATAACCTCTTCTAGTTGGACTAGACTTGTAATAGCAGATCATTATTTCCTTGTTGGCATTTTTTGTATATTTTTTTCGGTTAAGCGACGTTCCTTCCAGTAGCTTTGCTGTCTCCAGCCCTGGTTGCTCAACTGAAGGTCCTGAGTCCTGTTGCCCACTTGCCACCAGATGTCCTGGGACTATAGCACCTGGCGCGGTCCTTGTTGACCCGGGCGACGACCAATCCGGTATAGATTTATTAAAGTTACGTCTCACCATATTGTTGATGGGAGCGGCACTCTTTGTCTGGCTCCTCTGGTGAGACCTGTCCAGTATGGTTGGACCTCTGGCATAGCTCTCACCTTCCTCAGAGCACACAAGCCCCACAACCATGCCAAGGTAGTGCCTCACTGGGGGTTTATTATTATTATTATTATTTCTTTTTTACACAGTCAGACAAGTGTTATTGGCTGGTCTGTTTTATCCAGACATTGAGTCCTTCCCAAGGGCCTGGGATGGCTGAAATTTATTATCAATATCATTGTTGTTATTATTATAGATATTGCTGTAGAATATAGGCTGTTCCCAGTAAAGTTGCTTTTTGTAATTGGCTGATGGTGATTTCTGTGGCCCCTATGGTGTTGAGGTGCTCTTCAAGTTGTTTTGGAATTGCACCTAGGGTGCCAATTACCACTGGGATTATAATAATAATAATTTATTATTATAGTAGTAGTAGTAGTTGTAGTTGTTGTTGTTGTTTGTTTTTATTATTATGGCATATCTAGCTACAAACCTATACTGTTGTTATAGTGGTTTCTTTTTCATGATTTTCCCCTAGAAAAGCTTGAAAATTGTAGAGTGTTGGACATTTCCCCCTCCCCTGCATCATAGTACTAGAGTTGCCTGGAGAGAGGGAATGACTGTACCAGCTGAGATCTTTATATTACAATCTTACCCACTTGACTGAACCTGCTGACAAGGGCAGATATCTGTTCTTCATGTGATCCAATATACTTACAGTACATAGGACATTTAATTCCCCCAAAGCTAGTCAAACCCAACCATACCCGAGCCTTCTGTTCTGCTACTCGCTGAGCCTTTTTTCATTCCCAGGTTAGGTTAATAAAGAAGTTAGGCTGACCTGCATGCAGTTTTACTATCACCCACCTACAAGCCAAACACACTGGCTTGGTGTGGGTTCTGCTCCTTGCAATGTCACAGCAGACACAGACAGCTAATGGGAATCTCCTTCCTGGGGCTAATAGCATGCGGGGGTGGGTGGGTCCTATTTTTATCAGAAACATGGTGCATGTGGCAAGAGTTCAGTAACCCCTCCTTTCTCACCCTTCCCCCAAACCTGATCACCACCCTTTCCCCACAGTTGCTATTTTAATGTAAAAAAACCCAAGAACTGTACAAAAGCATGAATGATGCTTCTAGTGTCATATGTGGTTTGATTCAAACTACAAAGCACTTTAAAATGGTTGGGCTGACACACCTTATTTTTTGCAGGTTAACAGCATATGTTGCAAAAGTCTTTGCCATGGCTTCCAAAGTAGCACTACAAGGTATTAACCACCAGATCCTCTGTGGAAGTGTGAAATGGCTGATTCTCGAGAGGCAAAAACCAGATGGTGTTTTCCATGAAGAAGCCCCTGTGATCCATGGAGAGATGGTGGTATGCTTTCTTTCTGCTCTTAATGCTATTTGATTTGAAGCTTCTAGTTCAGATGAACACAACACAGGAATTAGCATATTAGCAAGCACAGAGTTGGAAATAACAGAACACACATTCAGCAAGAGATGAGAAGTGTTCATAAACAGCAGTAGGAGCAAGGTTGATAAAAATCAACCTTGATTTTTTTAAAAAATCAAAACATTGGATTTAAAAAAAATTAAAATCAGATTTTTAAAATTAAAATTGGATTTTAATTCCAATTATAATTTTTTAAGAAACAATTTATAAAAAGAGAATCTAGGTCAAATATATCATCATGAATGTTAATAATACTTGATGAATGTGTTCAAATCAAATCAAATACCGGTACTTTATTATAGTCACAGACCAGTACAATAGTAATACATACACGCAGAAGCCCAAAAGAGTAAACCATAAAAGTTGTAATATTAACAAGTTAAACCTCAAAATGGAATAGCTAAATTGAATTCATAATGAGCTGCTGGCGAATTTTGCTGGCTATCAAACAAAACCTAGCCACATTATAAGCTATTAAATCTTTCTGGTCAGCCAGAAGATAATCAAGAGTCCATATGACCTGGATGACAATTTATAGACAGAGTTATATATTTGTGCCATATATCTTGGTAAAAATCACAATAAAGAAGCACATGAGATATAATTCCAACATCTCCCAAATTACAGTGGCAAAATGTTCTTTAAAGGGGATTTTTTGATCTCTCCTTTCCAAAACTGCACAGATTCCACCTTGGAGAAGTTAGAATACATGCCAAATTGATCTCCATATAGGAGCTGTTCTTGAAATTTGGTAGAAAAAAGTTTTATTGTAGAGGGGACAAATTGAGCACCCCTAGAGTGGTTGAAAGATTCAATTACTAGTGCAGTCTTATGTGCATTCTGCCGTACATAATCTCTATGCACACACCTTCTACCTGAAGCCTGAAAAATTACACCACGGTACTTAAAATACTCAACTTGTTCTAAACTATGCCCATTTGGGGACCAATTCTGGATCTATGAACATGTTAACAGGAGTATATGGGGGTGAAAGATAACAGACCTGATCAATCCTATTCTGCAGGAGCTTTTTCAGATGGCGACTTTATGACAACTTGACTTTGGGAGTGTATGTATGCATTCACATATCGACCAGATTTACCCTGAAGTCTGAGTGATCTTATTTATTTGTTATTTCTCTGTGTAAACTGCCCTGAGCCATTTTTGGAAGGGCGGTATAGAAATTGAATGAATGAATGAATGAATGAATATTTCAGAGAGCATTTCACACATGATTCAGGTTTTCTCCTCCATATTGGAACCTAGCCCGATTTATGTCTGGGGTTAAAAAAAAAATCCTCTTTTTGCATCGGAGTATCCATTATGCCCCCAACTTGCAGTAAAGCCTCACAGTAAACCCATGGTATCACCTGCTGTCTGAAAAACCTTCAGGTGATGAACATGCAGCACACACACACTCAAGCCCTTGCCTCCTATCTCTCTAAAAGTGCAAAGATATTAAGCCCATTCACCTGTTATGTTCAATACTTGTACAACAAGTGTACAGCGTATACAAGTACAGTTCTGTACACAGGTACCCATTCATGTGTTATGCTGAACACAAGTACAGAAAGACACTTCCTATCTGTACCATGCATTTGAAGGGCCTGTATCCAGATTCACTTTTAAAATGAAAACAGGTATATTCATTTACACAAGCATCCATACAAGTGTCCAGACATCTGTATACTTGTACAGCATAATGTCTGGATCAGGCTAAAGGGGACCAACGAATGAGTAGAGGATTTGTGGGGATGGAGTAGATATAATCAAGGAGTTCTCTGGATATAAAGGCAAGGGATAGGGGATGGGAATAGAAAGTAATTCTAAAAGTGAACAGAACATAATCATACAGTCCTGAGGAAATTTATTTTGAGTGTATCCTTCATTGTAGAAGCGAAACACCTCTATTGTGGCAGCAGCCCGCAAAAGAGACCCCATTTGGGAATATTTTAATGACGTTTCTGTACCTGTGGATAAGACAGGTATATGTGCAAAATGCAAATAGCACAACAAATAAATGCAAGGCCTGGTTGCCCGAATGAAACAGCACTATGAGATGTGTGCACCTATTATAGGGTATACCTACCTTCTAAAAATCAAACCTACATCCATCCCGGAATATGTATTAAGGTTATATTAGGCAACAAGAATGTACTTTTACTAGAAAATTGTGATTAAATAGAATCTCTGACTAGTGATTTAAATTGTGATTTAAATGATTAAAACTGAGTCCTCCTGTGAAGTGATTTAAATCAAATCAACTCTGACTAGGAGCGTTCTGATGGAAGTAGAGGCTGGGGTCTAAGTAAGGCTTACTTTTAAAAACAAGTAGACTTCAAGGAGAAACCTGATGGCTGCTCCAAGAGTTCAGGAGTTTTTAGTTTTCTAATATGCTCTGGGTTGCTTTTCATATTGCTGTCTCTTCTCCTGTACCTTAACTCTGCCTATTGTTGGAGCTTTGCATTTTTTAAAAATTAACTGCATTCTGTTGATTTCCCCCCTCCTGCTTCCCTCTAAGGGAGGTTATCTAGGTGCAGAACCAGAAGTGTCATTGACAGCCTTCGTCCTGGTCGCTTTGCTGGAGACCCAAGAAGTCTGCAGGGAGCAAGTCAATGTAAGTCTCTCTGTGGCGGAATGCATAATACAATCACAATCTAGCTCTTGTTCACATCACCTACTTTTCACTACTTGTTTCTTACTGAACCAGTCGTAGCCCCAACCTCAGCATTAAAAGCCTTCAGGACTGGCCTGGAAACAAAGAGTAAACCACCCAGCACTTCTCTGGTGTATCCACCATTCCTTTCAGGCTTTTGCTGCTTTTCTTTTTGGGTGTTACTTAAATGTTTGTTTTCTCCACATAGTGTTAGCCAGGACTGGGCTTCAAATAGTCTGTAACAGAGGGGTGGCCAACCTGAGGTTCTCCAGCTGTTGTTGGACTGGAACTCCCACCATCCCCAGCTGCAATAAATGTTGGCCAGAGTGGTAATCCAACCACCGCTGTAGAGCCTCAGTTTGGTCACCACTGCTCTGACAGGTAGTGGTAGTCACAAGTTGCAGTCCTTGTTCCGAGCGTCTTTGTGTGACCGAAATCATCTAAGTATGCATGACTGCATTTGTTCACAATCCTCCCCTGCTAACTGAGCAAAGCGGCCCCTTTTAAAAGTGGTGATTCTCTTTTTTGAGCAGGGGGAGAGCAACTGGCCCTATCCATCCCCCCAGCACAGCATTTCTCCAGTGGCTGTTGCTGGTTAGGGATGTGCAAAAAATTTCGGGCACAGAACGATCTGTGCCCGAAATGAACAATTTCGGGTGATTCGGGGCCGAACTGAATCACCCCCGATGTCCCCCGATATTTTTCGGGCACGAGCCGAATCACCTGAATTTCGGGCACGAAAAATTTGGGTGATTCGGTTCACAGTTGATTTTTGGTGAATTTTTAAAGTTTGGGGCAGTTCGGGGGCATAGCATGGGATCTGGGCAAAAGTAGTGGGGTGGGGTGGTAGTGCCTAATGGGTGCAGACTACCAACTCAATTTCAGGGGGATTGGGCAAAGGGCTGATTTTTGGTAAATTTCTGAAAATTTCATGTCTTTGGGGCAGATTGGGGCATATTGGGGCAGAAAGTGGGGGCTGGGGTGGAATAGTGAGGTGGGGTGGTAGTGACTAATGGGTGCAGGATACCACCCCAATTTCAGGGGGTTTGGACAAAGGGCTGATTTTTTGAGAATTTTTGAAGTTTTAGTGACTTTGGGGCAGTTTGGGGGCAGAAAGTGGATCTGCCCCAAAATAGTGGGGTGGGGTGGTAGTGCCTAATGGGTGGAGGCTACCACCCCAATTTCAGGGGGATTGGGCAGAGGGCTGATTTTTTGAGAATTTTTGAAGTTTGGGTGTCTTTGGGGCAGATTGGGGGCAGAAAGTGGATCTGCCCCAAAGGAGTGGGGTGGGCTGGTAGATAGTGCCTAATGGCTGGAGGCTACCACCCATCCCCAATTTAAGAGTGATTGGGCAGAGGGGTGAATTATGGTGAATTTATTTGTATGAGGTTTGTCTTCATAAGGTGAAGTGTACTAAATTGATTACTTCCTCATATTATTCATAGTAAAGGAAAGTGTGAAAAAGTGAAAGTGGGGTCATGAGAGTTGTTTAATTGAAAAATATCTCATTTGCTATGATAGAATGAGAATTCACACCTCAGAAATAAATTCACCATAATTCACCCCTCTGCCCAATCACTCTTAAATTGGGGATGGGTGGTAGCCTCCAGCCATTAGGCACTATCTACCAGCCCACCCCACTCCTTTGGGGCAGATCCACTTTCTGCCCCCAATCTGCCCCAAAGACACCCAAACTTCAAAAATTCTCAAAAAATCAGCCCTCTGCCCAATCCCCCTGAAATTGGGGTGGTAGCCTCCACCCATTAGGCACTACCACCCCACCCCACTATTTTGGGGCAGATCCACTTTCTGCCCCCAAACTGCCCCAAAGTCACTAAAACTTTAAAAATTCACCAAAAATCAGGATTTTGCCCAATCCCCCTGAAATTGGGGTGGTAGACTCTACCCTTTGGGAACTACCACCCCACCCCAAAATTTTGCCCCTGGGCCCCTTTTTACCCCCCCGAATCGATTCGGATTCGGATTAAATCCGAATCCGAACCGAATCAAGGGTGATTCGGGTGACCCAGATTCGGGCACAAAACAGAACAGGGGTGATTCGGTTCGGGTCCAAGCCGAATCACCCGAAATCCCGAATTGCACACCCCTATTGCTGGTGTCTGTCTTGGGATTCTTCTTTAGATTGTGAGCCCTTTGGGGACAGAGAGCCATCTTTATTTATTTATATTTCTCTTTGTAAACTGCTTTGGGAACTTTTGCTGACAAGTGGTATATAAATATCCATAGCAGCAGCAGTAGTTACTGTTGCCTCTCTGTTATCTCCATACACATTCATCCCAGTCCAGCTATGGTCTGTGTATAGAGGAAATTGAATTTCCATGAGCAACATATTTCTAGTTATAGAAAGAATCACATGGATTAGTGCTGCTAAGGGTACTAATGCCCTGCCTTAAGCAACAGCCAGGACAGTAGCCCAGTAAATGAAGCAGAAATTCCGTCCATCGTCTGTTCAAGAGGGGGAGCCCACAGCTTGATTCAGCCCCTCCCCAATTCCTCTCTCCTGCAAAACAGCTGCTCAGTGGGAGCAGTTTATTTTACTACATGCTGAATTTGCAGAGTGCTGGATCAGGACCACTGACTAAATTTTGATTGTAAGCTTCCTAGAGCTTACAATCTTCCTAGAGCAGGGTCCTATCCTTCCCTTTGGTTGTTGAACCTGCAGGATGCTGGACTGGGACCACTGACCAACTTTTGATTGTAAGCTTCCTGGGTTAGGGTCCTGTCGTTCCCTCTGGAATGCATTCCAGCTGTCTCATCCAAGAGAACTCCAACTAATCAGAGTTGCCCCTGGGATTTCTTATTGCTCAGAAGTGGAAAGCATCTATCTATCTATCTATCTGTCTATCTGTCTGTCTGTCTGTCTGTCTATCTTTTTAAATCAAATGCATCATGTCTAAATATTGTTCCTGGAATACTTCTAAAATATAGATTCTTTGCCTTTAAAAAAAAAAATCCAGAGTTTAGATAACAGCATCTCCAAAGCCAGTGACTATATAGCCCAAAGGTATGACTCACTGCAAAGACCATACACCGTGGCCCTCGCATCCTATGCTTTGGCATTAGCAGGAAGGCTGAACGATGAAGCCGTGCTCATGAGAGCATCAACAGGTACATTTGTGAAAGTTTGCTGAATACAAGAAAAATAGTGTATTGTCAGGCTTTTGAAGGCTGTCCATGTAAGGGGCAGAATGGGAGACTAGTGAGTCTAGCTTGGAGAGAAAGGCATAATTAATGGATGCAAGGCCTAGATATTGCATTGACACCAGCCAATTGGTACCAGTGTTTGAGAGAGTCCCGCTTTGCTTCTAACCTGGATGGCTGCCCTGTATGAATGGAGAATGCTCTTGAAGCACAAAGGACTCAGGGGCACATTCCAGCTACAAATGGCCTGCTCTCTCTAGGCTACCTCTCCCCCACCTCTGCTATTGAAAAGAAGAGAGATCAGTGATGTGGCCAGGCAGCAGTGGGGCAGGAGAGAGAATTGGGGGAGAACATATCTAGCTGTCCACCTCCTACCTAAAGTGCCCCATGGCAAGAATTAGCTGCCAACAGAGGCCATATGTTTTCACTCAGACAAATGGGTGAGACAAGTTTCTTTCAAATTCATTTATATATTTATTTTTAAAAACCATGTTCCACTTTATCTTCAGGGTTCAAAGTGACCTTTTTAATTAGCTGCAGAGGATGTCAGTGTATGTGTGCAAGCAAGGTCCAGGAGTAACAGTTCAGTTCCAGCCACTTGTTTTATGGAATCAGTGTGTGGGGCCAGAGATATAAGCATACCTAAAGCCTGATCATAAATGGCCTGAAACCCCGTTTGTGTGTGTCTGTGACTATCCTTGAGGGATCTCCTCATCCCATGTAAGATTCTTCCTTCAAACTGACATTCTGTTTCTTGCATTGATTGTCCACTGGTTGTCAAAAACTCTTGGGCCCTTTAATTCTTCCTATAGCTGTTGGAATTTTGATGAACATGCTGGGGCATCACCAGATCCCAGCTCATGGCTTGGGACAGGGGTGAGAGGGATTGCAGCAAGTGACAGCCAGTTTTTAGTTTAGTATTCATTATGGCTCATGCTTACCTTAGTGGAAACTGATGAGAAAGAAGTGGATTTTTGGAATAAGGAGTACATATGCGCTCAAGATCTGTTTAGTCAAGATCTGTTTTTTCTGCTGGTGTTTAGATGGAAATCGTTGGGAAGAAAGTAATGCTCGCACCTATAACATTGAAGGCACCTCCTATGGTTTGCTGGCCTTGCTGAAAATGAAGAAGTTTAATGCTGCAGGTCCTATAGTCAGATGGCTAACAGAGCAGAAATATTATGGAGGGACATATGGACAAACCCAGGTGAGTGTTTGCTTTACAGTACTGTCCTCAGGTAGTTCCTTCTGAAGAGCCATGCCCCAAACTGGAATGCTTAACAACTGAACAAGTAGCCGGCGTCACAGGTCTAGTTCTGATGGAGTTGGTGATCAACCTGTGTCTGGGCTGTGCCACCTCCTGATGCTGGTAGAGACTCACATGATTTCATGTTCCTCTCTACAAATATTCCCTGCATCTAGAAAACAAGTGTGTCAGAGAGGAAGGTTCTTGTGTAAAAGTAAGCAAGTAGTGTCATCTTTCACCAGACATACTCGTTTCCTGTCTGGAGGAAATTTTTCATATAGAGGAGCACTCCGTCATGTGAACCTGTACTTGTACTCTGAAGGAGCACAGGCCAGGTACAGGTTAACCGCCTCAGGAGGCGAAAGCCTGGTTGAGAGCCAAACTACATCTTATATCGCAGCCACGTGTAACCTTAGCCTACCTCTTAACATTAGGCAATTCACACAATTGTTATTCAAGTGGGACAAGCGTCCTACCCTTGTTTGGGAGTTGTGTGTGCTCCCATTTTGCGATTGTGTGAGAGGGAAAAAGCAAGGTTGGAGCAGGAGGAAGAGGTCGCCTGGAAGAGAGGGCATTTCCTCCTTCGGTAAAGTGCTGTGTACGAGAGCTGGATAGGATGGCGCCCTCCGACCCAGCCCTCATCACTAGTCTCATCACTTCCTTCCCTTCCTACGTTGCACCCACGGGGGTGCACATGATAACAAAACGAGGGTGTGCACACAGCCCCCAAACATGGTAAGATGCCTGTTGTACCCTATTAATAATTGTGTGTACCAGCCTATTGTCTTCTCTACTTCAATGCACCCACCTTGTAACAGAGAACAATTTGCAACATGCCATTTATTTTATTTTATTTATTTAAAAAATCATATGCCACTCTTCTGCAACCAAAACAGGGGCACCTAGAGTGGACAACAATCACTTCAGTATAATAAAACCAGAATGAAAACGTCCACGAACAAAAAAAGCAGCCCATTCAATAGCAAACAGCACTGTAGAATATAAGTGCAACGCCAAGATTAAAATGCCTAAAACAAACTATTCTTTAAGCACCGGCAGAATCCAGGAAAGGAGTTTGCTAATCTTACCTCCTGTGGCAGGGAGTTCCACATGGTGGTGCTATTGTTACATGTGATTACACTGAAATGTTGAGTTCAATTTTGAGGCCGTCTCCTCTGACACTTCCCATATGGCAGAGACCAGTACAAATGTGTGGCTGAACCTCCCTGCTCGAAAGATGATAAACATAGCATCCCAGATCAGTCAGAATGTCCCAAAACATTCTGATGTATCCCTAGGCGTCCATGGGCTTTATTCCCATAACATCATCAGCCCTATTCAGACTTTTATGTTGTACCTGCGTTCAGATGTCTCTACACTCACACAAGTTTTTGTATGAATAACTGCACCAGTATTCATTCTAAAAGTGAACCTGGGCTCAGGCCTCTCAAATGCACGGAAGAGATGAGAAGTGTACTGCTGTGCCTGCATTCAGCATAACATGTGATTTACTGTACTTGTGTATACTGTACTCATACAAATGTTGAACATAGCATGTGAATAGAGCTATCATATCATTATTTTAATGTTTTGAAAACGGAGCATTGGTGTTCACTTACCGTGAAGGCTCCTTCTGGTTGATGTTGCCAGGGACACCTCTGGGTTATCCTTTCCCACTAGCTCCAAGGCAGGACAGATTCGATTGGTTGTAGAAATTTCAGCCACGCCTCCTTGGTGCTAGGAGGATAACCCCTCCCAGTTCTTGCTGTCCGAGAGAAATACTGGTACACACCAAAGACGGACTGGACAATAAATAAACATGTGAAAAACAACCAGACTGGAGCAGCACACAGGGTTCTTGGGCTAGAGGCAAAGAGCGGATCGGTATACCCTGCGAACCCCGGAGGGAGGCCTGAGAAGGGACTCTCCACGGGAGGAGGCCAGGAGCGCCAAACTGGGTGGGTCGAGGTGTCCCTGGCAACATCAACCAGAAGGAGCCTTCACGGTAAGTGAACACCAATGCTCCGTTCTCGGTTGAACTGTTGCCAGGGACACCTCTGGGACATACCACAGCTTGTCCAACGCAGAGGGCGGGTGCGCTCCGGCCTACTCCCGAGGGAGAACCTGCTGAAGCACCCTTCTTCCAAAGGACGCCTGAATATCGGCGTAGGATTCGATCTTGTAGTGCTTAGTAAACGTAGAGGGATTGGCCCAAGTGGCGGCTCTGCAAATGTCCTGGATTGGGGCATTAGTGAAAAGGCGGCTGAGGTGGCGGCCGCCCTGGTAGAGTGCGCCGAGATGCCTGAAGGCTGGGGTAAGCGAAGTGTCTCATACGCCAGCGAGATACATGCCCTTATCCATCGTGCGATAGTAGGTGCTGATACAGGCGAGCCCATTGATCTCGGGTGGAAGGAGACGAACATTTGGTCCGTATTTCTGAATGAGGCGGTGCGGGCGATATATTTCTTGAGGCAGCGCCGGACATCCAGGTTATGCCAGAGTTTTTCCTTCTCGTGGACCGGGCGCGGGCAAAAAGAAGGGAGGAAAACATCTTGAGACTGATGGAAAATTGGGGCAAAATGAAGGTAGGAACCCATCTTGCGATGGGTGGAAGGGGGACACCACCTTTGGCCTCATGAAGGGGTCTGGAATGAGCCTGATGGCCTCTTTCTGAAATATACAATGTGACTTGTTTTACAGACAGCACCTGCAGCACCGAGAAGAGCCTTGCTGAAGTGATGGCCACCAAAAAGGCCAATTTAAACTGTAAGATCCTGATCAGAATAGCTGCCAAAGGCTCCAAGGAGTGAGCTTGCAATGCCTTGAGGACAGTATGTAGTTCCCAAGAGGGTAACGTATGCACTGTTGGAGGTGACATCAGCGAGGCACCTCAAAGAAACTACGCTGGTGAGGATGTGACTGAGACATTTTGTCTTTTCTACTGAGAGCAACTCCATCAACGGCAATGCCTGCCGTTGCAGGGTATTCGGACATAGTCCCTTCTTGAACCCTTCTTGTAAGAAGAGCAGGAGATGATATAACTTAGCCGTGCCCTTCGGAACGGAGTTGCGAGACATCCAGCGAAGGAGTGCTCCCAATGTATATTGATAAATTCTCTCTGTCGATGGACTTTACGACGCCAGCATAGTGCTGAGAACTCCCTCCGAGTAGCCATGTTGGCTCAGGACTCGGCACTCAGTTTCCAAACGATGAGCCGAAACCAACATGGATCTGGGTGTAAAACTGGACCCTGATGGAGCAGGTCCGGGGTCTGAGGCAACTCCCAAGGTGGCTCCACCGCCAGATGGAGGAGCTCTGGAAACCAGGGTCTCCTGGGCCAGAATGGTGCCACTAAGAGTACTCTTGCTCGAAGACACATCCATTGCAGGACTCTGGCCAACAGAGGTGTCAGAGGATACGTATAAAGGAAAGCGTCTGGCCATAGACTGGATAGGGCATCCACTGCCATCGCCTCCCTGCATGGAAATCTAGGCATAAACGCTGGGGATTGTGCATTCTTCGGAGTCATGAAGAGGTCTACCTCGGGCATGCCCATCTTCTCTGTTATCTGGGTTAAAACTGATGGATTTAGAGCCCATTCCCCCAGTTGGATGTCAGGCCAGCTTAACCAGTCTGCAAACAGGTTCAGCTCTCCCTTGATGTGGTGTGCCATCAGGGAAGGAAGGTTGCTCTCTGCCCAAGACAGCAGAAGGACAGCCTCCTGGTGAGATGACCTGGACCCCCATTGCTTGTTTACATATGCCTTTGCCGTCGTATTGTCGGTCTTTACAAATACTTCAGTGCCTTGGATGATCTCCTGGAATGCTAGTAGCGCTAGGCAAATTGCATGGAGTTCCCTCCAATTTATGTTGTGAGAACGCTCCTCCGTGTTCCATAGCTGCTGCGCCAACTGGTTGAGGCAGTGGGCTCCCCAGCCCCTGTCAACTTGGGTCTGTTGTTCTGATGAACATCTGTGGGTCCAAGAAGGTCTTTTCCCAATTCAGGTTGTTGGAGTTGATCCACCAGCGGAGAGAGTGACGCAGGTCTGGTGGCAACTTTATAAGCAGTCTACACTTCCTTACGATTGCCTTCTGGTGGGGTAGGAGAAACCACTGGAGGTCGTGCAGATGAATTCAAGCCCACGGAACCGAGTCTGGTGCGGCCACCATCAAGCTCAGCAGTCTTGACAAGGAAGCCAGAGGAACTCTTGGATTCACTAGGACCAGGTGAACCTCTGTCTGGATAGTCTGTAACCTGTCTGGTGGAAGCAAGAGGCGGTCCACTAAGGTAACTATGATTACCCACAAATGGCGCAGCCTGTGGCATGGCGTCAATTGACTCTTTTCTCCATTTATGATGAAACCATGGTTCGAGTGTTGCGATAGTTAAGGACCAAGTCCTGTTCTGCCTCTGGGAGAGATCTCGCCTGCAGCAACAATTGACTATCCCTTTCTGACAGAGTTGCGCCACCAGTGGTGCCAACAACTTTGTGGAGACATGAGGGGCTGCTGTATTGAAAATGCCTTCCAGCATATCTAAACCGAAGGTACTGCCTGCTTTCCGGGTGTATAGGAAGATGCAGGCAGGCCTCCCTTATATCTATGGACGCGAGCACATCCAGATGAAAGAGTGCCTCTGAAACTGCTCTTAGAGTTTCCATCTGGAAATGAGTTCTGTGGACCCATCTGTTCAAAAAAAATTTAAGTCTAAAACAGCTCTCCTTGAACCGTCCCTTTTTGGGACGGTAAATAGGATAGAGGTGTTTTGTTTTGCTGTTTTGGTTTGTTTGTTTTGTTTTAACTCCCTCTCCCTCCTGTGCCAGAGGCACTGGCTCCACTGCCCTGATGTCCAGGAGGAGTTGGATTGCCTAGACTATCGGCAAATGCTTTGAGAATGCTTTTGACCTTAGAGTGGGGATAAAGCAGCAGGGGGAGAGGAGTGAAACTCTATCCTGTAGCTGTGATGGATCAGCTGCAGAACCCAGTTGTCTGAGGTTAATCTTCCCAGGCTGGGGCGAGGTGAGACAAATGCCCTCCAAGCCTGAAATGCTTCAAGTCATTGTAGTGGCTTTTGCTGCTTTGACTGAGCAGCTTGCTGTTTGTAGGTACCAAACCCTCTAAAGGGTGCTCTCTGAGGATTCCAAGATCCCCTCTGGAATTTTGTATCTCTGTCCTGGCCCCTGAAGGGCCGGAAGCTATGAAAGGACCGATTGTATTGGAAGGGCCTTTTAAAAGGCTGTTTATCAGTCTTTTTATTGGTTGAAGGCATTGTCTTTCACTTATCAGACGATTCTACAAGAATGTCTTGTAGGGCAGACTCACCAAAAAGCTTCTTGCTGTCGTAAGAGACGGTAGCAAGGTTTAGCCTAGAGGTAGAACCAACCTGTCCAATTTTGAGCCACAAGTGGCGTCTGCCAACAAATGATGAAACCGCCTCTTGCGCTGAGAATCTAATCGTATCAAGAGTGGCATCGGCTATAAGGGCCTGCGCCTTCTGGATCTTGAATAGTTGCTGTCACATCTTAACTGGGTCCCCTGGAGGATCACTCAGAAGATTGACCACCAATAATAAGGAGTCACGGGCTGCCCTGGATGCTGCCGCTGTTGCACGGACCACCAGGCACACGTTCTCATGACACGATTAAATGACAGCTAGACCTTCTGGTCAGCTATGTCTTTTAGAGAAAACTCACCCTCTCGAGATGCCAAGGAATCCGACACCAATTGCGAAATCGGGGCATCCGCATTTGGTGTCCTCAACAGATCTGTAGTGGTTTGCTGAAAAGAATAAAGTTTGTTAGCCATGCACACAGCCTTGCAGCTGGAAGCTGGTGTCAACCATTCCTGTTTGACTACATCCACAAACAACTCTGGCATGGGCATCAGCCTGTCCTTGGGGTGTGCTCTAGGAAAGACCAAGTCCCCTTTGGCACAAGAGTCAAAACTCTGCCCAGCCTCAGTCCCATTGTTTTAATAATTCTGAACATCAGTGGGCTGAAGTCCTCTGCCACAAAGAGGTGCTGTGACACTGAGGCATCACCAGTGTCCTCCCCTCCAGACCATTGGGTCCGGATCAAAACCTCCTCCTGCATTAATTGGGTCTTCAGGGTCAGAAGGCAGATTAGGCCTCTCTGAGTCTGCAATGACTTTTTTTTTGGGGGGGGAGGTGCAAGTAAACCCCTAGGACCCCCAGAGTCTGATCAGAAGCATCAGAGGAATGGTCCCGTGCCACCTTGCCAGACAACTTGCCCAGCAAACTATGCTTAAGCTTGCTTTTGGCCTTCTTGGGAGAAGGACTGACAAACTCGCTAGGTGAGGAGCTCACACTGGGTGATTTATGCCTTCTCCCCTTTGTGGATCTCTCACTCCTCTTAGGGGGCCTAACCTGGTAGATGGTGCCAATGATTGCATTGCGAAACCATGCCAGCTACTCAGGTGGCAGCACAGACTTAGGTAAAACAGCAGAGTTAGAACTGGAGGATTCTTTAGGCCCAGTCTCTGCAGCAGACTCCCCCTGCTGGCCAAACACCATAGTCACAGTCTTAGGCTTTTCCCGCCCTTTTAGAGACTGTCTCCCTTTTACATTACCGGCTCCTTCAGGTAAAATGGAGGGATTCTTCGCAACCGTCGCCATCTTAGGAACAGAAGATGCCTGTGATGGCCTCGCTGCCCTGCCGGTCAGGTTGCTAGCCAGCTCGCCAATCCGCCTAATCTCTTCTGAGGTTGGTGGGGCGTTGGCAATAGGGAGCCTCCCAAAGCGCTCTTCACAGCCACTTCAAGCTGCCTGCAGCAGCGTGGCGCGCCGGGCCGCAGTAGAGCGAGTCTCGCAGCCCGAAGGCAGGATACTCGATGCGGCCCCTTCGACAATCGGGACGGGCAGCTCGAGAGCGGCCATCACCGACGCGGTAAAATTACGCCCTTCCAGGGGGGACTCCGTGGCCCATAGATGAGAGACGGCCGATCACGGACTGTCAACTCACTGCTGGCGAATTTTTCAGGAGGTTTTCGGGAGGTCGGAAAAGCGGCCTTGCTATGCAGGGCCTGCAGCAGCCTGCGCCAATGGGGCCTACAAACGGCCCTGAAGCCTCCCAGGCTGAAAACATTCAAACTCTTCCCCTTGTTGGAGAAATTGCTCTGTACCTCTCTGACTGGCTCCAAGCAACGGAGAGGAAAGAGGAGATGAGGGGGGAGAGAAGTGTGGTGGGGAGAGAAACAGACGAAAGAAGGGTGGTTTTCTTTCTTTTCTTTTCTTTTCTTTTCTTTTCAGATAATAGCAAGTAATAAAGATCAGGGACAGAAAAAAAAAAGGATTTGGAGAACAGAATACTGTAGTTAGAGAAGTAATATCAGCAGAAAATAGAGAGAGCTAGAAAAACGCTGCCATGGAGCTTGCTGAGGACAGAAAGAACTGGGAGGGGTTATCCTCCTAGCACCAAGGAGGCGTGGCTGAAATTTCTACAACCAATCGAATCTGTCCTGCCTTGGAGCTAGTGGGAAAGGATAACCCAGAGGTGTCCCTGGCAACAGTTCAACCGAGAATGCAAAATTTCTGGGATAGCGTGCAAAGAGGGAAGTCATGCATTCCTGGAAGCAGGTGTTTTTTTTCACTTGGAGTAGTTCCACAGCATTCCTTTATGTATTTGTTTATTGCATTTATAAACCACTTTTCACCAGGTGACCTCCAAACAGTGTACTGCACAAAAGACATACTAAAATATTCCAAAACACTTAGAGGCAATTAAAGCAGTAACAAAATCAGTAGCTGGACAAATGAATAAAGTGATGAATTGGATACAAGCAGAATGGACCAGATTTTCTTTCTTATTCAAAGGTGTGGCTGAAGAGGAAGGTTTTTAGGCATTTACAAAAGGCAGAAAGGGGAGAATAGAATGCAAATCCTTATAGTCCAGGGGCAATGACTGAGAAAGCCCTGTCCTAGATGCCTAACAGCCAGGCTTCTCCAGGTATTGTCAGGTGGCAGAGGCCCCCCTCAGATAATCTTGTAAGGTGGGTAGATTTACTTGGGGAATGGTGGTCCTTCAGATAACTAGAGTTTACTCCATTTAAGGCATTAAAGGTAATAAGTGGAACCTTGAATTAGATCCAGAAACACACTGGTAGCCAATGTAGTTGTTGCAGAATAGGAGCGATATACTCCATCCAGGTGACTCCTGATAGCAGTCTGGCCATCAAAATTTTCCAAATATTCTTCGAGAGCAGCCCAACGGAGAGTGTGTCACACAAAGTGAAGAAATGACCAAGGCATGGATCATAGTCGCCAGATTTACCTTCTTTTGGAAAGGGGATTGCTGGTGCACTAACTGAAGCTGTAAAAAGGCACTTCTGGCCATGGCAGTTCATTGCTAATCTTCATTCACTCACTTATTACAGGGAACTCACACAGCATTGTCAGCCTGTTGCATTCTTGTCCTTTCCAAGTTGTGCTCCCATCTTATTTCAAGCTTGACTGATGGCTTAAAAACACACACAAACATACAAAACTTGCAAGGCAATTAGACTGTCAGCCTATCCAGTGTGGACAAATTGTTATTGATTCACCTCATGGTAGGAGTGGTATATGAGAGGCAGCTGTTGACAAGAATGAGTTTGCTTCACTGCAAGCCTTTCCTCTGAGCAGTCTTCCTGGCTGCAATTCCCCCCACCCAACTGCTCCAGAGCAGAAAACATACAGTTACTATTACAAGTAACAAGTTTCACTGGGTAAATTTATTGGGAATACCGTAGGAGGAAGAGAATACCTCTCCTCCCAGTGCCATGGTCCCAATCTGGTCCAGGGCCTTCTGTAGCTATTAACATTTCTAAACGCTCTGGGAGTCTGGGAGATCCTGTAATAAACACTTCTCCTGCCACACATCTAAAGGGTCTTCACTTGTGCAGCCTAACCCAGGCTAGGGCCGCCCAGCCTGGGTTAGGTTGTGCATGTGAAGCACTAGGAGCGAGGTCACTACTGATGCAGCCCCCATGCCAAGCCCCACTTTTTAACCCAGCATTTAGCCTGTGGTTCACAACCTCGTCTGAGTAACTGCTGCCAGGTTCAACAGCTTCCCACCTGGCCCACCACCATTTCTGGCAGTGAGCGGGGGCGAGGGGAACGGCCGTGCCGAAAACAGCAGTTTCTCTAACGCAGCCTGCCCTTCCTCCCCAGTGAGTTCATGTGAAAGACCTCCAAGTTTGACCCTGCCCCCCCACCCACAAATGTGGGTTAAAAGCCCCACGTGTATGTCATCCACCCTTTATACTTGTTTGCTGGAGAAAGCAACAGTATCACGCTGGTACATATGAATTAAATATGTTTGTTGCCTATATGTGGAGCTGCTGTCAGTGCGTTCCAGTTCTCTGGTAACCTTGATCACCTTCACTTAGTCCCTTATCTAGATGTCTGCTGCACGGTGAACTTACTTCCTTTCATCTTCCTTCTATCACCCCAGGCGACCATCATGGTGTTCCAAGCTCTTGCCCAGTACCATATCGACATTCCTCTCCATAAGAACTTGAACCTGGACATTGCTATTAAATTGCCAGAACGTGAATTTCCAATCCGTCACAGAATTACGTTTGATAATGCCGTTATGGCTCGAACAGCAGAGGTATGATCTCTTCGGAGCAATTTTATGCATTACTATTTGTAGAGATTTCTCACCCACCAGCAAGGGCTAAATGTGGATAACACAACTTAAAGCTCAATGAAACTAATAAGATGGAATACCAATGAAAGCCCAAACTGTTGCCTACAATGTCATTCTCCCTCAGAAGAGGATTGTATCCGATGACAGGATGGGTTGTCACGACCTACTGCTCCACAAACAGGGCCAATCAAAAACTTTGTGGCTAGCCAGGAGGGAGGGACCAACCCCTCAGACTTCAGTTCTTTGCCCTGTCTTGCTCCAAGCAGGTGCTGTGTTGTGCTCCTCTGTTTTCTTCCTTGAGCTTGCTGTCTTCTACTTGCCTGATCCTCTATTGCTAGATAGGAGAGGTTTTTGGGAAGGAAGGTCATTTTCCTCAGCCGCTCCTCTTGTCGCGCCATGGCAACAGAGCTGATCGTGGTGAGAGGGAGGTTTCCCCCTCCCTCTCAGAGGATTCCTTAGCACACTCAGTGTGCAGGGCTGAGTGGGTGGCGGCTACCTCTCCCGCCCCCAGAGCTCGAGTCCACAAAACCCCGAAGGATAAGAAAAGGGACAAGAAGAAGGGCAAGAAGGGCTCTTCCTCAGCGGGTCCTCCCCTTTTGCCAGGAGAGGGATCGTCCGGGGCTTCGCTCTTGGCGGGGAGCGTTGCCACCGTGGCGGCGCCAGGCGCTCAGCCGCCGCCGCATCTTGAACCCGAGGGTTCCCTGGAGTGGGCTGATCCTCCGCCACAGTCCTCCGTTTCGCCCTCGGGTGGCTTGGAGGATGGGCCGCTGCTGCAGGCGGCGGCGCCCGGGTCCTCTGACTGGGACGGAGCCGCTCCACACGCCAAGCGTCCTTGCCCTTCCTCCAGCCAACAGCGCGCTGCGGGCGCCGAGTCAGGAGAGGAGGAGATTCCGCCAGCATTCGCGGCGCTTCTGAGGAAGGTGGTGGCGGAGGAGCTTGGCAGATTTGCCTGGCCAGTTGCAGCAGCTCCTTCTTCCCTTCCCGCTGTTTCCACACACACACCCCCAACCCCTTCCCTTCAGCCTGTCACCATTTTAGATGCTGCAGCTGCGGGTAGCGGCGCGGCCCCCATTTTGGGTGTCGGGGAGGGAGTCTCGCGCCCTTTAAGGGCCGAGGGTTTGCAGGCTGTGGGCCCCCCGGCCACATGATGACCCCCCCCCATTGTCTCCTCACCCGTCTCCCGTTCGGGCACAAGGAAGTGTACCCCCCATAGGCAGTTAGCGTTCTGATGATTCTGACTCTGATAAGGAGGAGGGAGAGTTATCAGGGGATGAGGGTGATCCTGGGACATCGCCTTCTCCGCCCTACCAATTGTTCACACCTGCGGACTACCCAGTCCTTTTACACAAGGTCCGTAAGAGCCTCCACTTGGAAGGGGTGGTTCCGCCGGCCTCTTGGAACCAGGTGGGGGACCACGAGGTCCTTCCCGCCTTCAAGCGTCCTGAGGTGACTGTACCTTTTCCCCAGTTGTTTCTGGACATTATTCAGTCAGAATGGGACCATCCTACTGAGTGTAAGGGGCCCCCTCCCACCATCCGGCGCTTTTATGCCTCTAGTGCAGAGTTTATGGACAAGTTGAAGCTGCCACCTGTGGATGCTGAGGTGGCCACCTTGGTCACGGGGGCTGTCCTCCCCAGGGATGGGGATGAGGTTCTCAAGAATCTTGACGATAAAAAATGTGATGCTGCTCTGCGCAGATCGCATGAGGCGTCTGCCTTGTCTCTGAGGGCTTCTATGGCTAATTCTATGTTTGCAAGGGAGGCTATCCTATGGGTGAAGGAGTTGGTTCCGTTAGTTCCCCATGAATTGCTTGCCCTAAGGCAGGGGCAGCAGCCTTTATGGCAGATTCCTCCTTAGATGCAGCCCAGCTTTCTGCCAGGGCGCTGGCATCGGATTTCACTGTCAGGCGTTTACTGTGGTTGAAGAACTGGAAGGTGGACCAAAAGTCCAGGAGCAACTTAGCTAATTCAGCCTTCCAGGGCGGGAAGCTCTTTGGGGAGGTTTTGGAACTGGTTCTGATTGAGACCAGTGAAAAGAAAAAGGCAATGCCCTCAACCGTTTCCCATCAGGAAAGTAAAGGTCTTCCTTCTACTTCATCTACCAAGGGATATAAACCTTCATTTCGTTACAGGCAGAACAGGCAGGAGCGAGGGTCGTGGTCAAGGGCCCGATCCTCCTTTCGTGACAGCTCTTTCTGTCGTCCCCAGCATGCCGGTCAACAGGTCAAGCCCAGTTTCAAGAAGGGTTCCAACCAATGACTACCCCCCGCTGTTACTTCCTCTCCAGGTAGGGGGCAGGTTGCAGTCATTTGCGGCGGCCTGGTCACAAACGTGCACGGACGCTTGGATACTCAGGACAGTGTCCCAGGGCTATGCTCTGGAGTTCGACCATCTTCCTTCAGACTGCTATCTCCCCACTCCCCGGTCCCACAGGGGTCAAAAGTCGCTTCTGATGTTGGAAGCTATCCAGCATCTGGTCAGCATTCAGGCAATCGAGCCTGTGCCCCTGGGGGAGCAGGGGATTTATTTGATTCTTTTTCTGGTCCCCAAAAAGAACGATGAGTGGAGAGCCATTTTGGATTTGAAGTACGTCAGTCGTTTCCTCCGATGGAGGGGGTTTCGCATGGAAACCCTTCGCACAATTTTGATGGCTCTCCAGGAGGGCGATTACCTCTCATCTGTGGACCTCAAGGAGGTGTACCTGCATGTCCCTATCCTGGCCCAGGACAGACGTTTCCTGTGGTTCACGTACCAGGGGTCCCACTTTCAGTACAGGGCGCTGCCCTTTGGTCTTTCGGCTGTGCCAAGGGTGTTTACCAAACTCATGGTGGCACTCATGGCACACTTGAGGACCAAGAGGGTTCACCTTTATCCGTATTTGGACGACTTTTTGCTGAGGTCGTCGTCCTTCCAGAGGGCCCAGGAGGATATACAGGCAACCCTGTCGGTTCTGGAGTCCCACGGTTTCATGGTGAACTTCAAGAAGAGCTCCCTCGTTCCCCAGACGAAACTGGTTCATCTCGGGGCTGTTATCGACACAGTCGAGGGGACTGTGTGTCTCCCGCCCGAACGCAGGGTCAAGCTTGCGTCCAAGTGCATTCCTTAGTCCTACGCCCCAGGTCCAATCTCCTCGCCCTGAGTCAGTTGCAAGGGCTCATGGTTTCCACCACAGGGATCGTTCCTTGGAGTCATTTCCACTCCCGCCCCCTCCAGTGGCTGTTTCAGGAGCAGATTGCCAGTCAGTCCAGCCTCCAGGTCTCCCTGCCTCCGCGGGTCCAACACTCCCTGCGATGGTGGTTTTCTCCACCAGCAAAAAAGGGGGTGAGGTTTCTTCTGAAGCCTCGGGTCCAGGTGACAACAGATGCCAGCCTTCAGGTCTGGGGGGATCATTGCCTTCATCTTCTGGCTCAGGGGTGTTGGTCGGAGGAGGAGGCTTCCAACTCTAAACTGGCTAGAGTTGCGAGCGATCAGGCTGGTTCTGCAAGAGTTCCTTCCCGTGGTTCATGCCCAGCACGTCCTGGTTCGCACGGACAGCGCAACTGCCAAGGCCCATGTCAACCGTCAGGACGGGACAAGGTCCCGGTCCCTGATGCGGGAGGCCTCCCTCCTATTGGAGTGGGCGGAGGAACACCTTCTCTCCTTGCAGGCGGATCACATCAGCGTGGTGCCAACATCCTTGCAGATTGGCTCAGCCGGTCTCACATGGACCCCGCGGAGTGGTCTCTGTACCCCCAAGTCTTCCATCAGGTGGTTCAGCATTTCGGCCATCCATCCCTGGACCTGTTCACCTCTCCGGCAAACGCCAAACTAGACCGGTACCTCACACGGTATCAGGTTTCCAGGGCCGTGGGGACAGATGCTCTAACATTCCCATGGCTGAGGGAGTTGTTGTATGCCTTCCCCCCCTTCGCCATTCTACCTCAGACCATTTGGAGGATACGCGAGCTTCAGGCAGAGGTCCTCCTGGTAGCTCCACATTGGTCGGAGGCCATGGTTCTTGGACCTGGTAGCGCTGTCGTCAGCTCCGCCAACGCCCCTGGGGTCCCATCCTCAGCTTCTCAGTCAGGGTCCCCTTTTTCATCCAGAACCAGTGTGGCTCAGCCTCTACACGTGGAGGTGGAGCAGGAGGCTCTAGTAGTTTCTGGCTACTCTAGTTCTGTTCAACAGACCGTTTTGGCTTCCCGCTGTCCTTCTACTGTTTGTGTATATCAGTCCACTTGGAAAGCATTCACGACCTGGTGTGCTTCCTCTGGGATTTCTCCTCTTTCGGCTTCTGTTGCACAGGTGTTGGGGTTTTTGCAGAAGGGTCTTGATTCTGGGCTTCGGCCCAATACTCTCCGTTGTCAGGTTTTTGCCTTGTCTACTGTTTTGCAGGTGCAGGGAGTTCCCGCCCTATCAGCACATCCTCATGTTCAGAGGTTTTTAAAAGGGGCAGCAGTTTTGAAGCCACCTTACAGTCCACAGGTTTCCTACCTGGGACTTGAATTTGGTTCTCAGAGCTCTCACCAAGGCGCCTTTCGAGCCTTTGCATTCGGTTCCTCTACGGTTGTTGGCCTTTAAAGTATTGTTTTTGGTGGCAATTACTTTTGCGTGGCGGGTAGCAGATTTTGGCGTGCTATCCGTGCGTAAGGAGTTGTGTCTAGTTTATCCTGACTATGTTTTGTTACGTACTGATCCGTCTTATTTACCTAAGGTCAATTCAGTTTTCCATCACGCGCAGGAGCTGATGTTGCCTTCTTTCTGTCCACATCCTTCTTGCCCGAAGGAGAAAGAATGGCATACGCTGGACATGTGTAGGGCTGTTAAGATCTACCTGTGGTGCATGAAGCCGATTCGGTCCACAGAGTCCTTCTTTGTCTCATTCAGGAACTGTGCTCTGGGAGGGCGAGTCTCCACTCCTACGTTGTCGCGTTGGATATGCCAGTGTATCCTACTGGCATATTCTTCTACAGGGGCTCCTGCTCCTGCTGAGATCACTGCCCACTCCACTCAAAGTGCGGCTGCATCTGCCGCTTTTTCCACCTTGGTGCCTCTGGTGGATATTTGCCGGGTGGCAACCTGGGCTTCTCTCTCAACCTTTGTGAAACATTATAAAATTCACGATTGGACCTCAGCCGACGCCTCTTTTGGCAGCCGCGTTTTGCAGCAGGTGGTTCCGCAATAGGACCAGACCTTGTAGCTCCCACCCTGGTTTTTTCATAGGGCTTTGGCAGGTCCCATCCTGTCATCGGATACAATCCTCTTCTGAGGGAGAATGAATCGTTGGCACTTACCTGAATGGTCATTCTACTCAGAAGTATGGATTGTATCCGACCCTCCTGCTTGTGTATCTGGTCTTTATCTTTTCTGGCTATCTTCTGCCTGTCCTTCACATATTTATGTGGGTTAGGTTTTCCTCCTGGGCGGTCTGACCTCCCTGGGGGTGGTTTTTTGAGTTAGGGCACTGCTTGTTCCTGACAAGTCTTTCATGTTCCTATTCAGTCTGTTCTAATTGCCATTTTCTTTGGCTCTGTTTACTGTGTTTTTTCTATCTTTTGGAGCACAAGTTCGCTGGCTAAGTACTGAAGTCTGAGGGGTTGGTCCCTCCCTCCTGGCTAGCGACAAAGTTTTTGATTGGCCCTGTCTGTGGAGCAGTAGGTCGTGACAACCCATCCTGTCATCGGATACAATCCATACTTCTGAGGAGAATGACCATTCAGGTAAGTGCCAACTATTCATTTTAAAGTGCCTCCCCACTCTCACAATCGGTTTTATCCCAGCCATCAAAACAAAACAACACAACAACAGTCTTCCTGTTTAATCTTGGAAAAATGATCATGGGAAGGGTGGTCTACAATTGTGGGGCATAGGCTCTAGGAGCACATTTCTGTGTCCTCAGGACTTGAAAGACGGATGCTAGACTCAACATCTCATAGATGTTTCTGCTGTACTGTTTGAAGCTCAGGGCCAAATGAGACATGACAGTGGCAGATCTGTGTGTCACAATCTGCCACAATCACATAGGATCTACCCAGGGGTGTATCTAGGGTGGGGCAGGCAGGGCACGTGCCCCGGGTACCACTTGAAGGGGGGCATGAAGGGGTGCATGAGTGAGGATGGAGACCCCTCCTCTTACCAGTTGCTTGCTCCCCACTACTCTCTCTTAACATTCTTCTTGCAGCCTGATCCCCAACTCAAGCACTGGTTCTGCCCCTGTTCAAAACATCTGAATGTCTTCTTGATGTTGCCATATTGATCCTGTATATGCTTCCTGTCATTTCACCACACCCCAAACATTTAAAAATAATCCAATATAAGAACATGCTAATCCTGTTTATTTTCCAGACCAAACTCAATCAAGATTTTACCGTACAAGCAACAGGCGAAGGAAATGCAACAATGTCCATTGTGACAGTTTACAATGCAAAGCTACGGGAAGAGGCAGCTCAGTGCAAGAAGTTTGAACTGCAAGTATCTGCTGAAGAACTGCAGCTAAGTAAGTCTGAGGAGTGGTCTGCGAGCAATTTCAGGGTCTAATAAAGGGGCTGGATTTTGCTTTCTAATTTAACTGCAATAGGGGACTGCAATTTGAATTTGAGCAAATTCGAATCAATTTGAACAAATCTCCACTCTGTTCCATGGTTCCAAATCAAATTGATTCAAATTCTCCATAATTTGAATCATGGATCAAAATAACCATCTCATATGTTCTGCAGGGAACGTTCGCCAAATAGTGCCAGAGCATAGTTCTCCAAATCCCCATAATGCAGTGCAGCTGCATGAGCTTGCACTAGCACAACTTTGTTCATGGTGCAAGTTCAGTGTTAGTCAGGATGTTGACCTGTATATTTGCACCCACATATGCATTCTGTTATTTTGATCCAGAGTTATGGATTGAATTATGGGAATAAGCTCAGTTTATTTCCAAGCTAAAACCAACACAAACCCTATGGGGATCACTCAAATTTGAGTCTATTCGTGCGAATTTCATGCACATCCCTAAACTGCACCACAATTCCTGAGGAGTAGTAACAAAGCTGTTTAAATCTTAATATGGATGAACTGCACTGGTGTAGGACAGGGTATGTCCACACTAGTATTCCTGATATTTTTCGTTTCAAATATGTTCATCACTGTTCTCAAATAAATCTTCATATGCTTCCCACACATGTGTGCTTCCTTGCATGATTGTGGGCTAGGATTTCTTTTTAAATGTGGCTGACATTCTGACTAACTGTGCACTTGCACAAGGACATTGCACTGTTGTGCTAGCTAGTGCACCAAGTCTGGAGCTTGTGTTCCAGACTAGTGTTGCATTAGTGCAAATAGGTTTGTGCTTGCACAACAACGTCCGCAGCCTGTGGCCCAAAATCATGTGTTTTGCAGGGAACTTCTGCAAAATAATGCCAGAGCACAATTCCAAAAATCCCCATGATGCAGTGCAGCTACATGAGCTTCCACTAGCACAGCCTTATTCATTGTGCAAGTGCACAGTTAGTCAGGATGCTGGCCTGTATATTTCCATTGTTCGGACAATGGTTTTTCCCATGACACTCTATGGATGTGAAAGCCGGACTTTGAAGAAGCAAGATAGAAAAAGCATTGATGCTTTTGGACTTTGGTGCTGGAGAAGACTTTTGAGGATACCGTGGACAGCAAGGAAAACAAACAAATCGATCATAGAACAAATCAATCCAGAATTTTCACTCGAGGCACAAATGACCAGGCTCAAACTATCATACTTCGCACACATTATGCAAAAGCCCAGCTCCCTTGAGAAGTCCATAATGCTGGGAAAAGTTGAAGGAAAGAGAAGAGGACGAACAGCAGCAAGGTGGATGGACTCGTTTACAACAACAATGAATGCATCACTGAGAGACCTTAAAGGCTAAGTTGAAGACAGATCATCCTGGATAGAATCTATCTATGCGGTCGCTAAGAGTCGACATCGACTTAACGGCACTTAATCCAATCAATCAATGCATTCTGTTATTTTGATCCATGTTTCCAGTTGGCCTTATAGTATACAGATATACCTTGAGTCTCAGAAGAATGGAACTCAAGACCTCTGTCTGTCTTTCACAATTTCTAGATAGTAAAGAAGCAAAAGGAGCCCTGGGAGCAGTCAAGATCAAAATCTGCACTAGGTAAGTATGATGACTTTTAAAAACCACCCTGGGTCATAATGGGTGGCTCAGCGTAGCAATGAGAGAAGCAGAAATAACAGTTCTACAAGAAAAGAGCTTAGTCAGTATTTTCAGAAGGCATCTCTGGTTTCAGAGGTTACACTCTGAGATGATTTCATTAGTAGCTGAATATTCCCCATATTCAGCCTGGATTGGTAGGAAGGAACACATCTGAAACCAAAGGGCAACATCTGAAGATCAGAGGATTCTGCTGAATATGTGGAATAATCACATTTACTCTGTATGGGCACAGGCCTATAACTGTTTGGCCTGCAGGATACTAGTACTGATGGAGGAGGAAAGTGAGGGTGAAGATGAACACAGAGTTTTCATTTATTAATTAGATTTTTTTATATTTCCTGGGTTTACAACTTGCATTTCTGACCTTCATAAGAATAAATCAGATTCTGGCTCTTCAACTTGGCTCCTCAGCCTGATTGCCCCCCTCACGCTTCAGGCAGGCTATTCCTTTACTTTTAAAGCAGCACGCATGTTTATTTGTATAAACAGCCATCCTTTGCAAACAAAACAAAGCCCAGATTCATTATCATTTTAATAGACACCCTCTGCAGCTTGTTTTCCCCACTTTATGAGGAACTACACTGAAAACCTGTAGAACTGTTTCCCCCAGAATTTGCTCCAAAAAAGAAAAGCTTTTCACAGACCAATGGAGGCACAAACTTCTTCTGCCAATCTTAAAAATTGTATCTGTCTTCACTTGAAATTAATGTTGCAGAGCCAGAGATCATCTGAGTCCAGGCCAACACTCTGGAGGGGAGTGTTTTGAAAATATTATGTGGCGTGGTGATATTTGGAATTTCTATCAATATCACCATCCAAAAGTAAAAGCAAACCAGATTTATTTCCAGACAGGCAATTTTCAAATGCAGATAATTTATTTGTATTTCGGGATGAGGAAATGCAAGCAAGTCTGGGTTGTAGAAAGCTCCACTTCAACCTTTAGGTACTTTGCATTGCCCTAAAACACTAAGGTAGGCATCTGAAGAATTGGGCACACTATGAGGTCATCCTCACGACCAAATGAGGGGAAGCCAGAGGGAAGTCAGGAATGACCTGCTCCCTCCCACATGATCGGAGCCTCCATTGGACTCCGCTGCTCATGTGCCCACAGGAGCAGCATGGTGGCAAGCTCAGTGGCGATCAGGGGAAGGGAAGCAAGTTGGGGCCACCAGGTACCCCACAATGCAGCATGCAAGCAGCATGGTGCATTGGGGTGCTTCTCTGCCCCCACTCTATGATAAAGATGGCTGCCAGAAGACCAGGAGCAGCTGCTGGCAGTGCGGAGCACCACACCATCAAGTGAGGTTGTGAGAACAACCTTATCATGAGAACAACCTGAGAACAACCAGCCCTATCTGGGCTTACCTGTCCTAGCCAGGTAGAGCTGGTCGTGAGAACAACCTCAGTATTTCTTTCCACCTCTTCCAGTTCTCAGTGCTGCTACTGCCAGTGCTGCCTCCACCAGCCTATCTGCTGAACTGATTTATTGTAATAGGATTAACATATGAGAAAATGATGTGACTGTAGCCAAATCCATTTCTTAGCTCTGAAATTCATGCTCAGGGCACTTTGCTTCCTATCCCTGTTTCTAGGTATCTTGGTCAAGTTGATGCCACAATGTCAATCATTGATGTCTCCATGCTCACTGGGTTTGCACCAGACACTGAAGACCTTAAAAGGGTAGGTGAGCCCTGCCTAATGCTGGGAATTGTTGCTTAAATTGTCTTTGAGGATGTTGGACTAGGACTTTCAGTCTAGCCAATGAAAAGCTTTTGGTCATAGGATGAGGTGTGCATAGAGATTGGATTAGGGTGAATAATGTATGCCTCCAGTTCTTCCACTATGACATTTCTGTAAGACACTATCTATACTGATGGCACTATTTTTGTAGTGCCATCAGAATAGATGGTGCCTTACCAAATTGCATAGGCAAACATAAACATGTTCCTATCCCAAGGAGCTTACAATATAAAAGAGGCCATGGGTGGGTTCAGACATCACGGCAGCAAGTCGGTAGGAGAAAACCTCCAGTTCCCACTGAGCACATGCTCCCACTACTGCTGCCACTTCTGTGGTGTCTGAACCTGCTAATATTTGGGGGAGAATGTCATAGAAATATAGGAAGCTACCTTATACCGAGTCAGGTCACTGGTCCATCTAGCTTGGTAATGTCTACACAGATTGGCAGCAGCTTCTCTGAGGCTGAAGGCAGAAGACTCCCTCAGCCCTATCTTGTAGGTGCCAGGAAGGGAACTTGGAATCTTCTGCATGCAGATGCTCTTCCCACAGCAGCCCCATCCCCTAAGAGGATTATCTTGCGTGTGCTCACACATGTAGTCTCCCATTCAAATGCAAACCAGGGTGGACCCTGCTTAGCAAAGGGGACAATTCATGCTTACTACCACAAGACCAGCTCTCCTCCTCTTCCCTGTCAGTAGCCTACCTCGGCTCAACTTTGTCAAATTAGGCAAACTTCAAATATCTGGTTCTGAACATCAGGCTGAGGTGGATTACTAACATTCCCCACCCGACATTGTCGGCTACAGATGTCAGGAAAGAGGTTGCAGTAACGAGAGCATGCGCTCAGCAGGAATTGGTGTTTTTCCCCCTACTTGCTTGCCACTACGATGACTGAACCCACCCAACGGAAAAACAACAGAAGGAGGGGAGGGAGAGACAAGGTCAGGGAGGAACAAATGTGGACAGGTGCAGTTACATGTACTTAATATGTGGATATAGTTTGGAATGAGGATTCAGGGATAAACTAAAGGCCACAAGGAAAATGTGACTTATAAGATGGGATTTAAAGGAGGAGACAAAAGGTGGCACTGCCTGCATGTTGAGGAAGAGGGTTCCAGACATAGAAGGCATCCAGGGAGTATGGGGAACTGAATGGGAGATAGACAATTCTGACCAGTGATGGGGCACTAGCCAGTCAAGTTCTTCTGCACACAACGCGGATTGAAATAAATGGGCACCACTACCAACATACCTTGGGTGGGCTCCTCTCCATTTAGCTTGTGTTGAATGCGTCACAGATGAATGAGCATCATATATCAAATTGCTGCCATGATGGGCTGTGTGCCTCTTGTTTGGGGAGATAGTTGAGAGTCTGACCCTTTTAAAAGGGACAAACATTATTTGCATGAGTACCTATAAATTAGGAGACTGTAGTCCTGTTAACGACAAAAGGAATTTTCACATCAGTAAATAGACTCAGCATGGTGCTGAATCCATGTTTTTGTGACACAAGGATGCAGTGACCCTTTGGCAGATGCAAAACAAACACATTATTGGATGTTCTGAACAACTGATTGTGCTTGGAAATATGCAAAACTGATCTGCAAAATTTTGTGATTCTTGTTATAAACGTGGTGGGTTTTGGGGTTTTTTTTGCAATTCAACTGAACTTAATTAGTACAATCTGATTGCAGAGGAGAGCTGGTCTTTTGGTAGCAAGCATGACTTGTCCCCTTAGCTAAGCAGGGTCTGCCCTGCTTGCATAGGAATGGGAGACTTGATGTGTGAGCACTGCAAGATATTCCCCTCAGGGGTTGGAGCCACTCTGGGAACAGCAGAAGGTTCCAAGTTCCCTCTCTGGCATCTCCAAGATAGGGCTGAGAGAGATTCCTGCCTGCAATCTTGGAGAAGCCACTGCCAGTCTGTGAAGACAATACTGAGCTACATAGACCAATGGTCTGACTCAGTATATGGCAGCTTCCTATGTTCCTAGAATTTAGTTTGTCTAATTGAAATTCTTTCTGCTTCACTCAAAAGCCTTCAGATGCCTTTCCTGAGCAGGTGCACAAAATTGCTTTGAACTTTGCTCTAGCTGAAATTCAAAAACAGTTTTGCTCCCAAGGCTACTTGTGTAGCCTACAATACACTGGTGCAAACAATGTCTCTTGCTTTCTCTTTGTGTTTAGCTTTCTAATGGAGTTGACCGATTCATCTCCAAGTTTGAAGTCAACAACCCCATTTCTGAAAGAGGGAACCTCCTTATCTACTTGGACAAGGTAAAGACTTCTGAAAGAGTTCTATGGAACAGCCAGCATAGCTAAAAGTATATGCAGAAGTGAAGTGACACTGAATATTGCACAAGAAGCTTGTGAGCAACAAGTACCTTCAGTGAAAGGCAAGCCCACGGGTTTCATTCTCTCTCTTTTCTGTCCCTATCTCAGGTCTCTCACACACAGGATGAATGTCTGCAGTTTAAAGCTCAGAAGTATTTTGAAGTTGGTCTGATTCAGCCAGCATCGGTCAAGGTGTACAGCTATTATAATCTAGGTAAGGGCAACTACGTAAGGTTCTCCAGTGGGCTCAACCATAGCAGAGGTCAAACAGCATTTTACAATACTTTACTGAGTTCTCAAAAGTCTTTCTCCCCACTTTATGCATGCCGAACTGAGAAATGAATCCAATGATAACAATAAAAGGCAGCAGCAATTGAGTAGACCCTTTCCCTAACACATGGTCCAACTCCCTGACTGGCTGCCATCTCCAAGACTTCCCTGTTGTAACCCACCAAATGAAATTTCCCTTCAAGGGCAGGGAACAGAACTTGGATTCCTCTGCCTTTAGCATGATCTCACACAGGGTATAGGTGCAGTGTGCTATTGAAGTGTCAGCAATTGTCCTAACTGTGCTTTGCCACAGAGCAGAAGGGTCAATTAGCTGACAAGAAGAACTTCAGTGTGCTTTGCTGGGTAGGGTAGGCTGGCCTATGGCATGTTGCCACTCCCCATAGCTGCACTGCATGACTTTGAGAGATGAGATTCCAAGATATTTTGTAGCATTACAGGAGGCCCAACTGGTGATCTGCAACTGCAAGCTCCATCTGCCCCCACACCCCAACAACCATTTCTTGGTGGTGGTGGCCCTACCAAACTACTTCTACTTCGATCCATGTGCATGACACTTTACAAGGAATGAGAAGACAAGGTCCCTGCCACAAGGGGCTCACAATCTAAAACTGATTAAATGGAAACAGAGGAGGGGAGTGAAGTGAAGGCAGTGATCAACTAGGGATTATTTCATTTAGTGTAAGAAATAATTATGTTCTGTATCTTAATGTTAGAACATAAGAACAGCTCTGCTGGATCAGGCTCAAGGCCCATCTAGTCCAGCATCCTGTTTCACACAGTGGCTCACCAGATGCCGCTGGAAGCATACAGGCAGGAGTTGAGGGCATGCCCTCTCTTGCTGTTACTTCCCTGCAACTGGTACTCAGAGGCATCCTGCCTTTGAGGCTGGAGGTGGCCCATAGCCCTCTGACTGGTAGCCATTGATAGATCTCTCCTCCATGAAGTTATACAAACCCCTCTTAAAACCATCCAGGTTGTTATCTGTCACATCTTGTGGCAGAGAATTCCACAAGTTGATTATGTGTTGTGTGAAAAAGTACAGTGGTCCCTCGACTTACGAACTACTCGACATAAGTATTTTTTGAGTTACAAACGGCAGTTTTAGATCCAGTTTTAGATGCGTTTTTTTCGACTTACAAATTTTTAGATGGGGTTTCCTCGACTTACGAATTTTACATGCGGTTTCCTTGACTTGCCTGCCTGTTTACTGTCTGTTTATTCTTGAAAAGAAATGTTCCTGTGCAGTTTGCAAGCCTTACTGGGGGTCTGGGTCTTTTTTCTAGGCTCCGGAACGCATTAATCCGTTCCCAATGCATTCCTATGGGAAACCGCTTTTCGACTTACAAACTTTTCGACTTACAAATGTGCATTCGGAACGGATTAATTTCGTAAGTAGAGGGACCACTGTACTTCCATTTGTTGGTCCTAAATTTCCTGGCAATCAAATTCATGGGATGACCCCTGGTTCTAGTGTTATGTGAGAGGGAGGAACACTTCTCTCTATCCACTATCTCCACACCATGCATGATTTTATAGACCTCTATCATGTCTCCCTGCAGTCATCTTTTTTCTAAACTAAAAAGCCCCAGGTGTTGTAGTCTTGCCTCATAAGGAAGGTGCTCTAGGCCCCTGATCATCTTGGTTGCCTTCTTCTGCACCTTTTCCAGTTCTACAATGTTTTACTTCTGGATTTTGTATTTAATGCATTGGCTGATGCCTAAGGCCACATGCTCTATAATTGTGAAGCTCTTAACTGCTGGATGGTTTTGTCTTCATTGGGCAGCCTGATCACTTATGAAGGGGCCAGTTTGTGCTGCAAAAGAGACTTGCAGTCCCAGGGTCGTTGTCTGGAGAACAGAGTGTCTCACAAGAGTACCAAAATTGGCCATCCCTGTTGCAGGGGATATTGGAATATACCCCACGTGACTGATTAGGGAAGCTTGTGCAGCCAAGCTCTTGATGCATTTCTTTCCATAAAGTCAGGCAGGTGTGACATGAATATTCTCTGAGAGAAATAGGTCAACTCTACTGTTCACTTCCTATGGCCTTCCCATTGAGATTTCATCCTGAGGGGTTGAATAAGTAAACTACATGAGCTTATGGAGACATCTCTTCTCATTTCTCTTTTCAGATGAACAATGCATCAAGTTCTATCACCCATCTAAAGCAAGTGGCCTCCTCAACAAGATATGCCAAGGCGATATTTGTCGATGTGCAGAAGGTAAGATAGGGTGGTGGGGAGATGTTTCTGCTCACCTAGACTTAAGTTTTGGGGTGTTTGCATGGAACTTGGCCCACTATGGAATTTGTGATCTTTGGTTCTTGATTCAGGGTGTATCTAAGGTCTGTATTATCTGGGACCATATTATATATTTATTTAGCTATGAAAACTGCTTTGCAAACTTTTGTTGAGAAGCAGTATATAAATAGTGGTGGTGGTGGTGGTGGTGGTGGTGGTGGTAGCAGTAGTCTGTAGGGTGGTAAAGAGATGCAACTTGTAAACCTTGCATGTAATGGACAGTCCAGCCATTCATTGAAGCTATACTCACAACCAGGGGAAATCGAGTTAAGGGAACCTAGCCCGATTTCCCCTGGTCAACTGCTGCCAAAGGAGCTGCACGGCTCCCGGCAGCAAACCTCAAAAACTACCCCTCCCCTTAAACGAGGTTAGTGGAGAGAGTGCTCCACTAACCCCATTTTGTTGATCGTGTGCTGTCACGGTGTGGCTTCGTGCCGTGGCAACACACGAGGAGACCCCACTGGGAGGCTGAAACAAGCCTCCAGGCCCCAGGGGTCTCTCCAGAATGCCCCGGGCACTTGTGCGGGGCATCCTGGATCTTCTGGCTGGCCCATGATCCCCACCGCCTCTGCCGGCTCCGTGATGGAGCCGGCAGTCGTGTGGGTGGCCGATCCAGCCGCCTAGGGACAGCTCCCTGCACTACCCTGAACAGCGCTTCACACCGATCGTGTGAAGCGCCTCATAGTGTCACTGGGAGTAACATGAGTAGCTCAGCAGGTGGCTTATTCAGGTCACAGTATCTAGAGAGAGCTGCCCCCCAACAACAGTGACCGAGAGTGCCAACAAATTGATGGTAGAATACACCTTTGTGGTCTGAAGCACACTTTCTTCATGCAGGACACATGGAATGTCATTTGCAAATTTGTGAACTGTGGGGCCAAAGGATTATGGACTGTAAGAAGTACATTCTGTACATATAAGTTGTACATGCTTATAAACACAGTGATAATTTCCAACTTCAGTAATTGTATTGTGCCAAGAAGACTATGTTGTTTTTCTGGTACAGTATTAATGCAGTTATATTGCAGTTATAAAAAGAAAGTAACTCTAGAGCTGTATAAGGCATATTAGCCCAGGCTAGGTTTGAAGTGACCCAGCTTTAAAAGTACTCCCAATCTAAATGTATTTAAAGCAACTTCTAATACAGTAGGTAATGATGAGAGAATACCCTAGGGTTTAGTTTGGACTAGCACTTACAAGTAACATTGAAAAACTATCTAGAAAAGTTCTTTTTTCCAGTGTTCAAAATATAATTTCCACCTTCTTACCTGGTAGTTGGGCTGAGGCCAGGCTCCAGTAGCTGTGGCAGCAGCAACAGGGAGGCTCTCTCTCCACTCCTCTTTCTCCAATCCCTCCCTCCTTGACAGTCAGAATGCTGTATGGTTCAGAAGCTGTCAGATTCTGCCTTTGCTCCACTTGTCCTAAAAGTATTTTTGAATCAAAATTTGGCAGCACCAATAATTGGTTTAGCACGTGGATTAGTAATATCCCCAGAGACTATGAAGGGCTTCTAGGGAGAACATCCATGTCCTCGTCCTCATCTTCATCTTCATCCTCATCCTCATCCTCATCCTCATCCTCTCTCTCTCTCTCTCTCTCTCTGTTCTTCTCCCAAAGAAAACTGCTTCTTGAAGAAGACCGAAGATATCGATCTGCAGAAACGTATTGCAGAAGCCTGCAAGCCAGGAGTGGATTATGGTAACTGCCATTTACATTGAAGAATCCTTTACAGGAGGGAATGGCTGTAGTTGTATGTTAATGGTAAACACCTGCGATCCCAAATCCACCACCTGGGGTAGCTGCTTCACAATGCCTCATTGCAAGGCTGCTTCCATCCACATGATGAGCTGCTCCTACAAAAACTCTCCCATGGTGGCATTTTCCATTGCAGCTTCTGGGCATATTTTGGGTCTTTGATGCACCACAACAGCTCATGTATTCGAGAGTTTGATCTAGATTAGTGAGCAGGTTGTGCGTTTACATGTGCCAAAATACAAGATTTGTCCCTCAGCCTGTCCAGAAAGCCCAACTACACCATTTACTAGCCACTTGACAAGGGTATGAGGCCCTTTTTTGGCAGGGGAGAGGGAAGCAAAACATGCATCGTGCCTAATATCATTTCTCTGTCTTTGTTTTTAAGTGTACAAAACCAAGCTGGTTCAAATAGAAGAAGAAAATGGATATTACAACTACATCATGGAAATTCTGGAAGTGATTAAAGCAGGTAAGAATTTCCCACCTGAAGGTGCGGGAAAGCCTGAATACACAAGTAGGAGACCATTTTGTTTAAATAAGCGTTGGTTTCAAGGCTCACATTAGTCTTGGTCAGTGCTTTCATGTTTGTGTTCTAGAGAACCCTTGGGTTTCCCAGAAGCTTACTTGGGGATCCTCCGTGACATTAAAGAACCTCCTTTGAAAGATAGCTTGCACAGTGCTTTCGATCTTCCCCTGCTCGGGAAAGTGTTAGGTGTGCTCTGAAGCATACTCCCAGAATGGGCACCATTAGAACACTTCCCAGAATCCTCGGGAACATACAGAGAATTCCTAGCAAACAAGCCAATGAGGCTTCAGCTTTTGCCGCACCACCACTCATGTGGACAGGCAGTGCAGCGAAGGCACAGACGGCCACTGCTTGTCTGCCAGGGAAGACAAGCAGGTCGTATGCACAACTTCATTGCATTCTGTATTTACCCAAATCAAATATAACTCTGAATTTAAGATGACCCTCTTTTAAAAATTATTTTAAAATAAGGTATTATTTACCTGTATTTATCTGAAAGGGAGAGGATTCTCAAGTTAAGATGACATCTGAAGTTAAGATGACATCCCTAGCTTCAAAGATCTTGGGGGAAACCTAGTCTTGGATTCTGGTCAATACAGTATATCCACCAGTATGAAAGGGCTGTGAGAACTGGCCCATTTACTCAGTTTGTTGCACATAGAATGAGACATTGGGTATAGGGTCAGTCAAGCAAACCATCACTTCACTACACCCCAAATTAGAGATGGAGAAGAATTTCTGAAAATTGAAGGTTCAGAAAGAGTGCTCCCCTGCCTGATTTGAAAACACCAAGATTATGGTTCCCCTCTGAATCTTAGCTTGGTTTGTAAATCAGATTGGTCCCATTCTGAGCTGATCTGCCCCCTTTCTTTCCCTTCCCCCCTTACCATTGAGCAGTAGCAATGGGGGCAACCAGATAAGGTTAAAGGGAAGAGCTGCACTGCCTCACCAACAGGAACTCCCTAGCACAAGGATCCCTGGAAAGTGGAGTGAGTTAGGGCTGTGGCCCCATAATAAAGATTCTCAAAGGAAAATCTGAAGGGCTTGTTTTCTCACGGATAACATCATTGCCAGCACAGAGCTCAGAACTCAGGCACAGAGCTTTAAAGCAAGCTAATTGAGACGTGTTCTGAATCAAGCCTAAGCTAATTTATTTTAGGAGAGCTCCTTCCAAATTAAGACAAGGACATCTGTTGTCTCCCCTGCTAACTGAGCAGAGGCACCTTTTTAAAAGTGGCGATTCTCTTTATTTCACCGAGGGAGAGCAACTGGCCCTTTAGGCCAACCGATTCTCATCATTTAGAAGGGAGAGAGAGCAGCTGGCCCAATAGGTATATATAGTATAGGCCTCCCAGTGTTTTGTCTTCCCTTTGCCCCAGTAGGGATGTGCACAGAACTGGGCAGGGGAAGTTCGAAGGTGGGGGGTGGTGCTGTCTTTAAGGGTGCGGGAGGGTGTGCTTGCTTATCCCTCCCTCCATCCCCCCCCCCCGCCGCTGGCACTCCAGTTGCAAAGGATCTGTTGGAGCGGCAGCGTACCTCCCTGCCACCCCATTACCTCATCAGACCCTACATCAGTGGAAGTACTTGACACACTTATGCGCATCGGGACGTGCGCGCGCAGTTGCATCAGGTACTTCCACTGACATAGGGTCCGAGGCAACTGGGAGGCAGGGAGGTATGCTGCCGCCCCAACGGACCTGTTGCAAACGGAGCACCAGTGAGGAGGAAGTGGAGGGAGGGGTAAGTGCACCCTCCCCTGCCCTTAAAGTCAACCCCCCACACACACACTTTTGAGCCCCACCCCCACCTGGTCTGTGCACATCCCTATCAGCTGAAGCTCACAACCCTGATTCCAACACTTCTGAATGTTTTATTTGACTGCTTCAGGGAGTGACGCGAATGTCCAAGGCAAGCGCCGCATGTTTATCAGTCACATGAAATGCAAGGAATCTCTGCAGTTGGAGGTGAACACAGCCTATGTGATCTGGGGTCTCAGCACGGACATGTGGCCCACAAAAAATGAGTAAGTGCTGTATTGCATTTCATTTATTGCTGAAATATATACCCTGCCTTCCCACCGTAAGTCCACAAAGCACTCCACAACATATTCAAAATGCAATACAAAATGCATTACAACTTTTAAAAGAGCAGCAGCAAGCCAAAGAAGTGGCATAAAAGACATAATAGTACCTCAGTGGCTACCTCCACAGATTTCTCAGGTACCATGGAGGGAGGACCCTTGTGGTTGCAAATGACATTTTCATAGGGCGTAGACAGGGCTGTAAAACATCATCCCCCATGATGCTAACAGCCCTTTACACATACTTGTAATGGTGTGGTTGCCACCACTTCTGCAGTCACTCCCACATCTCTCAGAAATGTATAATGCTTTCCCGCATGTGGTTCAGCTTTACAGCACAATTACACAATATGCAAGTGATACATGTCCTGCGGTGGTCTTTTCTACTGCTGCAGTGGGCTACACATCCCTCTCTCCTTTGCTTCTGTGGAACCTAAATAAATTATTTACATTGGCATTTCCCACCACAAACACATGAAATGTGAATGTTAACATGTGTTCCTAAACACATGTACACACAAAGGAGCCTAACCACCTACAGCCCGCACCCCCCTGCTGTGCACATACAGCATGTGTTTAGGAACATGCATTAGTTAGTTTTTCATTCACATGTTTGCTGTAGGAAATATGCATGTAAGAGCCTACATCATTCACAAGCCCCACATGAAATGTGAAACAGTTTGCACTCTAGGGATTCATTTTAAAGCGAGTTTCTCTGACTTAGCTTGGATGTTCTTGGGAAATTGTTTCTCCCCCCGAAGGGAAATTGAAAGTCTTATTTCCATTCCTGCTTTGCTTCGGCTGGCTTGAGAGATGAGAGATTCCTAGGTCAATGTACTGCTGCATACCAGGAACCTTTCCAGACTGCCAGCTTTAGTGCAGGAGGAAGTGGTCTAACATCAGATAGCTTAGGGCAAGAGTAGTAAAGGCAGAAATAAACGGATATAAACATTTTCAAGCATAATTCGGAGTAAAGCTGGGGCTGTTCCTATTCCTATATCTTATGAAGTTTGGCTACAATTCTTTAGGTTTTTTCCAAGCAGGGATTGTTCACACTGTATGCTTTCCCTGCTGTCCTTCTGGTCCATTTTTGGCCAATGGGGTTGCAGAGGAGGCAGGCACCCCACCTCTTTCTTCCTATTCAAGTGTGCAAGGAAAGAAGAAGCGACAATTATAACGTGTAATCTGAAAAGCTCCCAGGCACATTTTTAGCACAGGATAGCAGGACTCTGTGACCTAAATTTGAAGCTGATTGGTCAATTGGTTGGTTTTTAATAATGTTTTTAGACAGAGAGGGTATTTCACTTTTTTTGTTTTCCCATTGATCTTGTGCAAGACTGCAATCGACTTCCAGGTGGCAGGCTTGCACAAGATTGATGGGGAAATAAAACAAAAAAAGGGATGCACGCTCCCTGTCTAAAAACAAATTAAAAATCCATCAATTGACCCATTGGCTTCAAATTTAATACACTATGCCTGGTTTCAGAGCTCCAGGCCAGCCCTTCCCAACTAATGCATTTTTTCTAATTTTCTGTTGACCTCAACGTTAAAAAACCATGTAGCTGCTATAGAGAAACGTGGCAGCCTTGCTACAGACCCATGGAAATTTATTTATTTTTTAAACCATGAATCAGGCTTTTCTTCATAAAGGAATAATTTTTTTTATTGAAGAAGAAGAAGAAATAAATGAATAAACAGAAATTGACTCCAGGGCACAGGAAACAAGTCTGCCCAATATGTCAGCAGACAATTGGTAAAGCCACATCTCCATCTCCCCTTGAGCTGCTTTATCTGTGGGGTCTCTCCACACATCAGAAGCATACTCTGCAGAATGATGGAGTATCCCAGGAAAATATTTTAGAAAGTGTACTACTTTTTGGATTTAGATGCTTTGAGTTAAGCTCCACTCATAAAGATAAAACCTGAGTAATTCTGCTTGCTATGTGAATAGTACCTTGCTGTCTCAGTAATGAATTCAGGTTAAATCCCACCCTCGTATGACGCACCCCAAGCCTCAGCATGTGAAAGCGCTGTAAAAGCCCCATGCAGAAAAGCTCCAGATGATGGCTGCGTGCTCCTCTGCAGTATCCAGGCTAGCCAATTTACCTGTGGAGCAAAGATTTAAAGTTTTACCTCTCCTCTTTCTAGTGTCAACTACATTGTTAGCAAGGATACCTGGATTGAGAAATGGCCAAGTGATGAGGAATGTGATGAGGAGGAGTTCCAGGAACTGTGCAATGATTTCATCGAGTTCTCCAATTCATTGACCATTTTGGGCTGTCAGAATTAACTACAGAAGCATTGCCTGCAGCGGACAACTTGCTTAAGATGGGTTTGAGCCAATGCTCAACCTTATCCCTGACGTTCCAGTTTCTTATCGCTTTTACTCTCCTATATCCTCCTCCCTGATTGTTTGTGTATAAAATAAAAGACTGATTTCTCACTGTGTTGGCATGTTTATTGTTTAAGATACAAACTCCTGTTTAAAGCTTCTTCAGGATTAAAAGCCAAAGACCATTGCTTGATCTAGAAGCACTTAGCCCTGTAGTAATGATGAAGCCAAGTGGGTGTGACCCTGATCACTACCTAGATGGGAGAATGCTAGAAGTTCCATGTCAATCACTCTGAGCCTTCTTGGGATACATATGTACAATAACTAATTTAAAAGGCTTCAAGGTGCAACCAGTGAGTACCTAAGAAAGCCTGGATGAACACAGTACATATTTGATATACTGGAGAAGTGCTTTACTTAGTCATACCTGAGAAGCCACAGCTGTGAAAGTCTTCCATATCTCAGTGTTTTGCCTTGTCGTCTATAATTCTGTGAATTTTACATCTAAGCCTCAAAAACCACACAGCAAAAGTACCAGATCTTTGATGGGCTGAAACTGGATTACCCAGTTTTGTGACTGTTTTTGCAAGTGTCGAAAAACACTTCTTTTTTCCTGAGATTTTTTGACACTGCTTTGCAAATGTACTTGTATTGTTCCAGTGCAGTTCAGTGTGGTTTTGTTCCTCTAGGAGCCTGCTTCTGCTCGGCTTAATTCCCTTCCTTCCTTGGTTCTCTTGTCCCCTCAGCCTCATTTGCCTCTCTGCTAGCTATTGCTTTAGGTGCTTTTGTCAGTTGTGACATGACACTACAGCTAACGAGTATGTCACTGATACCCATACACAAATGACACATTAAGTACCAGTGAGGGCAAAGAGAGTGGTGCTGAGCAAAAACTGGGGGAAGGAGAACCAACAGTACTGAAACAATGAAAGCGTTCAACAAGATATGGGGTTTGGCAGGGCAGTGGGGTAAACAGCTGTGTCAGGCTAATTTCAGAGTAGATATTCTCGGTTGCTGCAATCAAGGCATCTCATTGGGTTATCCTCGTCACGTGCTCCTGGGCAGAACTATGTAAATTCTAATGGAAAGCCTTTAGAGCCGGACGGGGATAACCCCGCCCCAGTTCTTATAGTCCTGCGTTGCTCCTGGCAGGTTTTTTGTCCTCCTCTCTTGTGGTCAGTTTGAGATTGTTGATCTGTGCGTTTGTTACTCCCTCTGTTTTTCCTCACTGTTCACTGCCTTTTCCTCTGTCTTTAAAAGTATTTTTTTAAAAAAGTTGTCTGTCTACTCCTTCCTTCCCCTGCTCCCCCCCTCCCACCTTCTGCCCCCCTGTTCGATCCCCAGTGTATGGAGCACGCAGGGAGGGTTTTGAACATTTGTGTCCCAAGGGGAAGAGCAAGATCAGGGTTCCCTCGGGGCGTTAGAGCACCTGGTTCCAGCCTCCCGCCCTCCAGCAGCGTGCTAAGGGCTATAATCAAGCCGACGGCTGCAGAAGTCTCCCGCCTCCCTGTTCCTTTCTCGGCGGTCTCTGGTCCGTCCGAGCAGGCAGTGAGAGAGGTTCCCTGCTGTCTCCCGCCTGCGAGTGGTGAGAGCGGGAACAAAACGGAAGGGGAGCAAGAAGGCAGCCTGCCGCAGAAGCGCCTGACACGCAGCTCGGCGGCTGCAATTAACTCAGAACAAACGCAGCGGGAGGAGCAGGCACAAGCTGCATTTGCGCTTCTTAACAAAAGGCTGCAAACGGGGGTGGCTAGGCCTCTCGCTAATTCTCCTCCTTCACAAGCTGAGATTAGAGCGATAGTGGAGGGAGTCCAAATGGCGGCAAAATCGGGTGCCTCAGGAGGAGGACAAGATGGCGGCCGCTCACAAAGCGCTTCAGAAAAGCCCGCCAAAAAGTTGGATGAGACGCAGGGTGACAAGGAGCTGCTGAATCCGTGTGGGGTGAGCTGTGATATCGGGGAAGGGGTTTTTGGTCAAGCTGGTCCTAGGCGGGCTGCCCAACCCAATCCTCAGGATATACCTAGATCTGTGCCACCAGAATGGCAAGCTTGGTTGAAAAATGCCATTGTGGATACAGTATTCCAATTGAAACCCACAAAGGGTCATAAAAAATCAAAGAAACGTAAACACATTCCCTCATCCTCAGAGAGTTCCTCTGATTCTAGCTCACCTGTACCTACCCCCTAAAAAGGCAAAGTACAAGCGCAAGCATGTAAAGGAGAAAAAGAAGCCCATAAAACCAGTGTCGATACATTCCTCAGAGCTTTCAGGGGAGGAGTCAGAGGATCCTACCCCCAAGGACATTAGACCCAGGGGAAAGGATAAAAAACTGAACCCAATGCCCATGTGGGATGAGGACATCACCGTGGGTCCGACAGGTCTGGGTATAGCAGGCCAGGACCCAGAGGACCAGGGCCCAGATAAGGAGGAAGGGGAATGGTCTGGGGCAGAGGAATTTGAACATTCTCAAGCCTCTCGGCACCTTTTCTTCCCCTTATGACTAAGATTATCACCACCATAGGGCTACAGTCTAAGTTAAACTCTGAGCCAGTTCAGACTCATAAGGGGGACTTAGTATTTCCTAAAGCTAAGCCACGTGATATGTTGCTGCCTATGCCAGATTGCTTTACAGAGGCAATAAAAGGAGAGAGGACCATGCCGGCATTGCACAAGAAACCTGTTCCAGCAACTACATGCTTCTATACTTTCCAGCAAGAGACGTCCGACCTACTCAATACTAGGGGTATGCACGGAACCACCACACTGCGGTCCGACACTGGGGTGGGGGGTCGCTTTAAGAGTGGCGGGAGGGTTTACTTACCCCTCCCGCCGCTTTCCCTCTCTGGCGCCGTAAAGTTCAGAGTAAATGGGGCGGCAGGATACCTCCCTGCCGCCCCTTCCCCGCTGCTCCTCTGCAAACTTCCCAATAGGAGGTATCCTGCCGCCCCATTTACTCTGAACTTTACGGAGCCAGAGAGGGAAAGCGGCGGGAGGGGTAAGTAAACCCGCCACTCTTAAAGCTACCCCCCACCCCCAAACTGAACCACCGAGGTCTGGACAGGTCCGGACAGGTCGGGAGGCCTTTTCAATGGCCTCCGGACCAGTCCGGGCCCATCCCTACTCAAGACCCCCAGTACCGATGCGCCAATCATCCAGTTGGTCACTGGTTCATTGATCCCACAGGATGGGGAAGCCTCATTGAAGGATCTCTCGGAAAAGAAGGTGGAATTTGCCTTCAGACGGGTGCACAATAATGCATCTTTGGCAACACGGTCCTCCGCAGCTGCGTCTATGGCGGCTAGAGCCAGCCTACTTTGGCTTAATGACTTGATTGATGAGACCCCGGCTCAGACAACAGTTAGTTAAGCTCCAACGGGCCCAGGCATTTGTGGCAGATACCACACTGGACTCAATTAAATATGCCTCTAGGGCATCGGCTGCCGCAGTCATGGGTAGACGTCACCTCTGGCTGAAGGGTTGGCAGGCGGATGTCACTTCAAAAACAAACCTGGCAGCAGTCCCCTACGATAGCTCCAAACTATTTGGGGACTCAGCTCTCAAGGACGTGCTGGTGGAGTCAAAGGGTAACAGAAAAGCGATGCCTACTGCCACCAAAAAAGGGGATAAAGTTCCTTTTAAAAGGCCCTTCCAGCCCTTTCGTTCCTTTCGCCCCTTTCAGGGGGCGTGACAGAGATTTTAGAGCACAAAGAGGAGCATGGTCACGCCAACGTTTCCATTCCAAAAATGTCCCAAATAGACAGGCCTTCAACCAGGGCAAGCAACAAGGCAAACAGCAGTTCTGACACAGAGGACTCCTCACTGGGGGGGTCGCCTCTCAAAATTCCTACACATTTGGAAACAGACTGTAACGGACTCTTGGGTCCTCAACCTTATCAAGTCAGGATATAGAATAGAAATGAACTCCCTTCCTCGCTCTCAGTTCCTTCCTACCCCCCAATCTCATTATATTACCAAACATGCAGACGTAAAGTCAGCTATTCAACACCTTCTGGAAATAGGGGCGGTGGAAAAGGTGCCAACTTCTCAGGTGGGGAGGGGAGTTTATTCTGTTCTCTTCACCGTACCCAAGAAGGACGGGTCAAAGAGAGCAGTGCTAGACTTGAAACATCTAAACAAGCACGTTAGAGCGTAAAAATTCTGGATGGAGTCTCTACGGTCCATCACGGAGTCCCTGCAACACGGAGACCTACTCTCTTCTATCGACTTAAAGGAAGCATACCTGCACACACCAATCCGTCCAGTAAGCAGACGCTTTTTGCGTTTCAAGTATGCGGGGGTCGATTATCAGTACAGGGCCCTACCATTCGGTCTGTCCTCGGACCCCAGAATCTTCACCAAAGTCTTGGCACCAGTCATGGCACACCTGCGCCTACAGGGTGTCCATGTTTTTGCTTATCTGGACGACCTGCTCGTGAAATCGAGGTCACCAGAGTCAGCAACATCCGATCTAGCGGTGACATTGGCTACCCTGGAACAACACGGGTTCTTAATAAACAGGAAGAAAAGCCACCTGATGCCTTCTCACAGGATCTTGCACCTAGGGGTGCTTATAGACACCTTACAGGATCGCCTCTTTCTACCAAAAGACAGAATTCGAACTCTGATCTCGGAAACCCAAATGGCATTCCATGCATGGGAGACACTCGTGCTATCCTTAGCAAGGCTTCTAGGTCTAATGGTGTCCACCTTACAGGCAGTACCTTGGGTGAGATTCCACCTCAGAGAGCTGCAGTGGCTCCTGTTGGCATTCCAGTCACTCATATCGAGAAAACGGAACATATTGCTCAAGCATTTGTAATCTTCTTTCTCTTCCAGGTTCTTGATCTTGCTTCCATTGGGCAGTTCTATTCCTTCTGTTTTTCTTATTTTTCCTCTGTTCGTTATTAATGCAGCACACTTGTCTAGTCCAAACTCCATTGCTATATCGCTACTGAATACTGGACAGTGCTTAGCAGTGATTCAATTTCTGACTGGGACTTTGCATACAACTTCAGATCGTCCATGTACAGCAGATGGTTGATTTTACTTGATGTTTTAGATGCTTGGTATCCGAGGCTTGTTTTGTTTAGTATTTGTGAAAGTGGGGTCATGGCGATTACAAACAGCAGAGGGGATAGTGAGTCCCCTTGGAAAATGCCTCTTCTAATGCTAACCTGTCCAAGTGTCTCGCCACTGATTGTTAACTGTGTACTCCACATGCTCATTGCTTTTTAAATAAATATCTGAATGTTTTTGCTGGCACCAGTTGTTTCTAAACATTTTAGTATCCATGTGTGAGGCAATGAATCAAAGACTTTCTTGTAGTCAATCCATGCAACACTTAGATTTGTTTTTCTTCTCTTGCAGTTTTCTAAAATCATTTTGTCAATCAGCAGCTGGTCTTTTGTGCCTCTGGTGTTCGGGCAATTTCCTTTCTGTTCAACTGGAAGCTGTTTGTTAGTTAATAAGTGTTGTATCACTTCATCTGCTATTATTCCAGTTAGTAATTTGAACATGGTTGGCAGGCAGGTTATCGGTCTATAATTACTTGGAACTGCACCTTTTGCTGGGTCTTTCATGATGAGATGAGTTTTCCCAGTTGTTAGCCATTGTTCAATATCACCTCCTTGCAAAATGTGATTGAACTGTTTTGATAGTTCTTTATGAAGGCTTGTTAGGTGTTTAAGCCAAAAGCCATGCAGTTCATCATCGCCTGGAGCAGTCCAATTTTTAATTTTCTTTGCTCTTTCACTTATTAATTCTGGTGTTATGATTAGATCTTGCATTTGTTGGTTACATTTTTTGACCTCTTTCATCCAGCCTGCTTTTTTATTATAATCTATTGGATTGTCCCATAATTTCCCCCAGAATTGCACTGTTTCTTCTTTATTTGGTGTTTCTAGGTTTCTTGCAGTTTCTCCTTCTATGCTTTGGTAGAAACATCTCTGATTTGACTGGAATTGGAGATTCTGCCTGTGTTGTGTAGTTCTGGCTTCATATCTGCTAATCTTCTTTGACACTGCTGTTATTTGCTGCTTTATTATTTCCAGGACTTCTCTAATTCTCCTTGAATCTAGGTGGTATTTTTGGATCAGATACTGTTTGGTGTTTTCATTCTTCAGCTTCTTGTCTTTCATATCTTTCAGTTTACTAACATCTGATCTAAGCCTGGAGATTTTATTTCTAATCTAATCTTCCATTTAGGTGATGTACTGCTTTCTTTTTTTACAGGTCCACTGATCTTATATCCGAGCTCTTGTGTTGTTATTGTTGCTGCACTGTACATTAGTTGGTTTGTTTCTTGCAAATTATTGGTTGTTATTTCTGCAAGTGCAGCATTGACGTCTTTTAATGCCTGAGCAAGTTGTTTTTTGGCAACTGTTTTTAGAGCTGGAAGTCGAACCCTGGTGGTTGTTTGGTTCATGTGCTCAGTTATTTTTTGCTTTAGTTCTTGTTGCTTTTCTGTTAAACGGCATTCGGGTTTTTGAGGTGAAGGCAAAGGGGCGGTTGCCTGGTTTTGATTTTGAAACAGTTCAGTAACAAATTAATGATGATGATGATGATTACATTTATATCCCGCTCTCCCTCCAAGGAGCCCTGAGCGGTGTACTACATACTTGAGTTTCTCTTTTACAACAACCCTGTGAAGCAGGTTAGGCTGAGAGAGAAGTGACTGGCCCAGAGTCACCCAGCTAGTTTCATGGCTGAATGGGGATTTGAATTCGGGTCTCCCTGGTCCTAGTCCAGCACTCTAACCACTACACCACGCTGGCTCTCTAATTGCAGAGGGATTGGGCAAAGGTCTAGTTTTTGGTGGATAGTTGAAGGTTTAGTGTCTTTGAGGAAGATTTGGGGCATAAAGTGGGATCTGGGGTGAAAGAGTGTGGTGAGGTGGTAGTGCCTAATGGGTGGAGGCTACCACCCAAATTGCAGAGGGATTGGGCAAAGGGCTAGTTTTTGGTGAATAGTTGAAGTTTACTCATCTTTAAGGTTTTTCCCTATAAGGTATAATGGAGGTTTCAGCAGCCCCATAAGTGCACTTGGAGGGCGCTGGGGTGGCCCAGAGTGAGTGGTGGTGTAGTGCACATAGGGTGCCAGTCACTCCCATGGGGTTGCTAACCCATGGGGTACAGGGTTTTGTTGTTTCTGAGGTGGTCTGAGTGTAGATTGTATGGTAGCAAAATGAGAGTGGATTCATGGTTTTTACTGAATATCTCATTTGCTACCAGAGAATCTACACTCAGAACACCTTAGAAACAACAGAACCCTGAACCCCATGGGCTAGAAACCCATGGGGTGGCTGGCACCCTCTGTTCACTACACCACCACTCACTCTGGGCCACCCCAGCACCCCCCAAGTGCAGTTATGGGGCTGCTGAAACCTACATGATTTCCTATGGAAAACTTCAACAATTCACCAAAAACCAGCCCTTTGCCCAATCCCTCTGCAATTTGGGTGGTAGCCTCTACCCATTAGGCACTTAACTTAAACTGAGTAGTACCTCACTGCCTTGAGGGTGGGAGTGGGGTGTAGTTGGCACATGGCAGTTGACAATTGGCACTGTCTAAAAGACAGTCAAAATGAATAGAAGAAATGAAGGTGTGTAATGAATCCTCATAAGGATTCATTGAGTAAAAGTTATTATACACCAAAGAATCCAAACACTTAAAAAATAGTGACCACACATTTTGCTCCATAACTCCACTTCTATAAGGGCTAGAGCTTAGCTTAGTTTTTTAAATGAAAGCTGCGAATCTGGGGAAATTAATAGGACAGATCCGAAACCCGAATCGATTCGAATCAAATCAGCCACGATTCGATTTGTACCCGAATCTAGCCACAGGGGTGATTCGTTTTGTCTCCGAATCACCTGAATCAGCTAGATTTGGGTACAAATCGATTTGTATCCGAATCAATTTGCACATCCCTAAAAATTAGCTAAAAACTTGGACCCAGTTAAAATAAAGTTTAAAAATCCTCCAGATACAAACTAGAGATTAAATTCACTAAAAAGCTTCTCTAAAGAGGAGGGTCTTCAATAGGAAGAAGGAACTTGGTGAAGTGCCTCTGAGAAGGCATTCCAAAGCTGAGGGGTCACTACTGAAAAGGCCCTGTCATCTCATATGCTACCAAAGAATCTACAGGCTGGGCTCAGGCTGGCAACAAGGCAGGCATAGGCAATGGCATGGCATCTCTCAAGGGGGTGAAAAAAATTCTTCTGGAACAAAAAAGCAATGCAGCAGATAAACCCATTCCCAGGCTGGCATGCAGTAGCCCTGGCAGGCTGGGCTCAGGCCGGCAATAAGGCAGGCAGGCATAGGAAATGGCATGGCATCATCATGGCAACTTGAGGCATGCCATGCAATGCAAACTAGTTCTCTCTCTCTCTCTTCAATGAGGCAGAAAGGCAGAATGGCGAATGAGTAACTAACTTGTTGAATGACAGTGAAAGGAAAGTAGGCCGATTAGTTCTTGCTAGAAAAACATGTTTGTTGTTTTACAGCAGAATGGTAAAAATGACAGGAACCAGGCACAGAGCCAGACCGCCAGCAGCCCATGTCCGGCCACGCCGGCGGCCCCGCTCATCCCGACCCCCGCGTTTGATGTCAGACACGGGGGCTAGCCACGTGCATCCTAAAATTTTAGAGGACAATATTGAGCCGGAGCTGAGCCGGAAGTGGGAAGTGGGCTGGGCCGAAAGCAGCAAGACAATAACCCAAAGCATTAAAGCAAGTCTACCACAGAATGGCTGAGGAAGAAGAGATTTCGTGTTTTGGGGTGGCCAAGGCAAAGCCTTGAACTAAACCCAATTGAAATGTTGTAGCAAGACATGAAGTGAGCTGTTCGTGCAAGAAAGCCCTTAAATGTCACAGAGCAGAAACAGTTTTGTATGGACAAATGGGCCACAATTCCTCCAAGTTGATGTGAGAGATTGATCCAGGGGTGTAGCCACCATTGGGCAACCGGGTTCAAGGAATCCGGGCCACCACCCCTCAGGGGCCATGCCTCACGGTCCGGACACACACACACACCTCTGCGTCTGATGGAGCGCTGGCCCCAATCTAGCTCCTGGCCCCAATCTAGCCCCAAACTAGCTCCTGAACGGGGCCACATGGCCCCGTTCAGGAGTTGGATGGCCAGCGCTGCATTGGCAGTGCGGCCAGAAGCAGCTCTTCCTGCCTTTAAGGCAGGGAAAAGCCACTCTTGGCTGCACTGTGAACACAGCACCAGCCTGGATCTAATTCCCGAACGGGGCCGCGCGGCTCAGTTCAGGAGCCAGACCACGCCCGCCCCCCATCTGACATCTGACATAGGGGGTGGGGCAAGAGGGGCGGCTGCAGTGGCCAGACACGGGCAGCCTGTGGTCTGGCTCCGCTAGTGGACTGATCACCAATTACAGGACACATTTAGTTGCAGTTACTGCTGCTCAAGAAGATGCCACCAGTTACTGAATGAAGAGTTCACATATTTTCCACACAAGGATGTTTGTTGCTGAATCTTTCTGTTGGGTGAATATTCAGAATACATCCTTTTTGCCTGAGTTACTTATTCAATGGGGTTGCCTTTCTCTCTTATCAGGGTTTAGCTTAGGATCTAATCATGTTTGGAATAAGAATTGTGCTAACGTACAGACCATCCTAGAGGATGGTTCACAAACCTTTTCTCAGCACTGTATGTAGGTATGTGCCCATGGTACCCAGCCTCTGCTGCCGCTGCATGCTGGATCGTGCTGAAGATTGACAATAATGTGGTGAAAAGATCTGGAACAGCGTAGCAGGCTTTTTTACAAGAATGTAAATTAACCTTGCCTTGATGAAATAATCAAAATGAAATAATCATGCCTTGTTGAAAGGAACAGCCCTCACTAAGTACTTAGTCAGCAATTGTGATGGAGATGCTAGAGTGCAGTGGGGAGGGGAAGGCAGCTTGGAACTGCAAACACCTAAATACAAGTAGTGTCTACAAATACTTATATACCACTTTTCAACAGAAGTGTTCAAAGCAGCTTAAATAGCTAGATAAATAAATAAATAAATGGCTCCCTGTCCCCAAAGGGCTCACAATCTAAAAGGAAATATAAGGTAGACACCAGCAACAACCTGTGCTGTGCTGGTGTTAGATTGTTGCTGTCCCTCTGCTAAATATAAGAGAATCACTACTACTACTACTACTACTACTACTACTACTACTACTACAATATTTATATACTGCTCTTCAACCAAAGTTCTCACACTGGTTTACATAGAAAAATAATACATAAATAAAATGGTCCCCTGTCCCCAAAGGACTCACAATCTAAAAAGAAACATAAGGCAGATACCAGCAACAGTCACTGGAGGGATGCTGTGTTGGGGTTGGATAGGGCCAGTTGCTCTCCCCCTGCTAAATATAAGAGAATCACCACTTTGAAAGATGCCTCTTTGCTTAGTTACTATTTTAAAAGGTTCCTCTTTGTTCAGTTTGTATGGGTTCAATACTGTTGAACACATTTAAAGTTCTTTAATGTACTAATGATTTTAATAAAATAAAATCTAATTCTGATAAAATTAAAACGTGGCAAACCATGTGTTTGTCAACCCATCCAATTCCTTCCCTTTGTCCTCATTGGTTAGAATGCTGGCAGGTGGGAACAGGTTTGCTACTTACAGAACAACTAGGTAGATTACATTTTTTGTGTGTATTTCTTTGTAAGCAAAGGGGCAAAAGATTTAGTTTTTTGTTTAGAGAAGCTGAGTATTCGTGGAAAATGTCTGGAATATCCCCAAGGGAGTTAGGCCCCCTCATAGTTCCACTGTAAGCAAGCCCCACATTGTGGTTACAAATATGAATAAAGTCCATGGCTGCTTTAAGACTTCAACTGAAAGCCGCAGTCAATCAACCAGGGAAATATCTGACCAGATACTAGTTATAAAATGAGAATTTTCCAGCCAAGAAGCTACTATTATTGGTTTCCCATCACACCCAGCATTTGTTTTTTCCAATAAATAAAGTAAGTAAATGTATTTATTGTTGTAACTACTGGTCATAACATAACAAAACATATAACATAACATAACATTAAAACAGAACAAAAACATGAAATAGAACATAAGCGTAACATAACAGAAAAAGAAGGGGGGCAGAGAAATCTTAATAAAATACAGTTTAAAATAACCTAAAAAATCTGTCTGCAGTTATATCAATACATAAAGCATATAGAATAAGACTAGACCTCTACAATTTAGAGAAAGGCTTAGTAGATACAAATTTCTTTCTAAGTTTAAAAGACAATAAAGCAAAGGTAGCAACTTGGTAACTATGGAATCGCATCCACACGAAGGTAGTTTAAATATGTTACATCTGAGCCCTTAAATGTTTCAATAATCTGCCTCCATGTCCCCCTGCCCCCGATCACATCATAAAAGGGGCAGTGTAAGACATAATGGATCATTTCCATCACTTGCTCTGAACCACAATGGCAAGGACGCTGCTTCACCAGGAATTATTCATTTTTATTTTTATTTATTTAACATATTTGTGTACCACCCAAAACGCAAGTCTCTGGTGATTTACAACAAAACAATAAAAACAACAAATAAAAAGGTTAAAACATTACAACAATTTAAAATTTAAAATGTTAAAACTATTAAGTACCATCAAACTATTAAAACTGTATCTCATTAAAAGCCTGGGTGAACAAATGTGTCTTGACTGCCTTTTAAAAAGTTGTAAGAGATGGGGAGGCTCTTATTTCAGCAGGGACAGTGTTCCAAAGCCTTGGGACAGCAAGGAAAAAGCCCATCCCTGACCCCGAGTAGCCACCAGATGAGCCAGTGGCAACTGCAGATGAACCTCTCCTGATTATCTCATTGGGCAGTGTGGTTCATAGCGAAGAAGATGTTCTCTTAAATACCCAGGGCCCAAGCTGTTTAGGGCTTTATAGGTTATAACCAAGACCATAGACAGTTCCAAGTTCTGATTCAAGGGAGGAGGGGCACTTACTAGCCCACTCACAACCCTGAACAACTCTGCTGGATGTGAACTTGAGGACAAAATACGGGCTGAAAAGAATCTCCTGTATTGCCAGAGCATAGATCTTCAAATGTGTTCTATCTTGTAATCTGTTGGATTTGAGTCGAGTCTTCCTCCACTTGCGCTCCAGTTGTCTACCTCGCCACTTCAGCCCCTGTAGTTCTTCCATATACCAAGGGGCCAATTTTGAAGCGTGTCAGAGAGGACACTTAGGAGCAATCATGTCTACTGCCCTGGTGAGTTTGCTGTTCCAGTTCTCCACCAGGGCATAAACAGGATCACCTACAGAGCCAACACTAAATCCCTCCAAGGCTTCTTGGAAACCTACTGGATCCAATAACCTTCTCAGGTGGACCATTCTAATGGGTCCCTCGCCCCTGCAAAGGTGGGGATGTGACTGTGAGTCCAACCTTAACTGGTGGTCCATCCATGACAATGGGGAAATCACAGGAATCCCCACTCATGGAACACCACTCTGATGAGAGTGAAAGACCAGATCAAGTGTGTGACCAGCAATGTGCTGGTTACACACCCTTGAGATAGGCCCATTGAGGACTCTTGAGTTAGGCCCATAGTTGTCATGGCCGCTATGAAGTCCTGAGCTGCCCCGGACAAATTGTTCCCCAAGTTGACATTGAAGTCCCCCAGCACCACAAGCTGGGGGGACTCCAACGCCAAACCCGAGACCAAGTCCGTCAGCTCAGTTAGGGACTCCACAGGGTAGCGGGGAAATCAGTACACTGTCGTAAATCTGTTGGCACGGCTGACCCAACAGGTTTTACGAACCCTCCAGCTCCACTTCTGTGAGTCAAGATGGAAATTCTATAGATAAGAGTAGCAGCTTAGCTGCATGAACGAAAGCGAAAAAGGACTCTCAAAGATAAAGTAGTATAAGCAAAATAAAGTCCCTTGAAACAAAACTGGGTACCCCACTCTAGGATAACTGAGCAATAACTGAAATAAAGGAGCAAGGAAGCAGCAAAACAAGGACAGGCTGAAACAAGAAAGGTTGAACAATTAAAGTACAAGGAACACTGTCTGCGGAAGGCAATGTTGCTGACAGTACTGTCTCAGGAACAGTGTCTGCTTGATATAGGGCTCGAGATAACTGGCAACCAATCAGGCTTTCCTGACTCAGCATTTCTATTTCCTCTCCTGTGAGATCTTGTGCCTGCGTGTCTCCCACTGAGCCTTTCTTTTGAGACGTCTTCTTAACACAGGTGAAATTCCAGCTTCCTCCTGATAAGTCTCCTCAGCCCTCATTTCTGCCAGCTATCCAGATTCCCCTGTCTGCTGCTGTTCCACCTCAGCTTCAGAGTTTGTTCTCACAGCCAAGTCCTCCTGCTGTGCTTCTGAGCCTGCTCTCCCAACTAAGTCCTCCCGCTCCTCTTCTGGCTCAGAAGTCTTAGCCATGACATACATCAACAGAAGTCCCAGTCTATTCCTGCTTCCCAAACTTAGGTACATACATTCAATATGGTCAGACACTTCAGCAGGGATCCTAGTCAGGGAGAGGTTATTCTTATAGATCACAGCCACTCCACCTCCTCGCCCACGTCCCTGCACCTGCTCTTCAACAGAGTATCCTGGAGGGAGAAACTGGGACCAGACTGGGCCCCCAGCCTCCCACAACCAAATCTCTGTAATACATACCAGGTCTGCCCCTTCATCCATAATCAAATCATGGATGGTTTTTGACTTATCCTGGACAGACCTGACATTACAGAGGAGCAAGGTGAGGGTCTATGGGAGGCTGGCACTGCTCCCCCAGGTCAAAGAGCTGCCAGGACAGCCGGAAGGGGAAATAATGAATAGATTTCTGACTTCCCTTCCCCTATAATGACATGCTGACCTGCCAACTTTACTTCTTCTATTTCCCATCACCACTGTAATAGCCACCCCATGGTCAGTGGACATGCCCTCCCCAGACAAACCAAGACACATCTGAAACACCCAAGACCTAAAAACAACAGAAGCCAAAATAATACCACCTGGCCCTCGTTGACCCCCGAAGTGTCTCCCCCCAAAGGGCCCCCCTTGGTGTCACCCCTTCGGTGGCGGGCCCACTGCCACAGGGCAGTAGCCCTTTTATAAGCCCAGGAAGATGGCTAGTCTGGGCAGATGGTCCTCACAACTGCTGACTAACTCCCCTTGGCCCCGATCCCACACAGACTCACCCACAGGGCAGCAGCCACATCCCCACATGTTAGGGGGCACACAGGCTGGCAGGCTGACAACAGCAGATGACAGCAACACAGGCTCTCACTACTGGATGAGCAGGTTGCAAAATCTACCTTCAAGATACGCTGTAGGCATGGTTTGAAAGTGTAAGATGGAAAATGCCTTCCTCAGTGGTGCACATGTGAACTTAACCAGATACAGCATGAAACGTCTATCTTTCTTATACTGACACTGAAATTTGATGAAAAAGATGAAAATTGTAAGGACTGCACCACAGCAGCGTTTTGGATAGCATCCCTCTCAAGGAGCCAATCTCTGATGTTTTCTCTGACTTAAGTTAAGAACATAAGAACAGCCCTGCTGGTTCAGGCCCAAGGCCCATCTAGTCCAGCATCCTGTTTCACACACTGGCCCACCAGATGCCTCTGGGAAGCCCACAGGCAAGAGGTATGTGCATGCTCTCTCTCCTGGTGTTGCGCCCCTGCAACTGGTATTGAGCCTCTGAGGTGTCATCATGCCTCTGAGGCTGGAGATGGCCCACAACCACCAGACTAGCAGCCAATAAGAACAATAAGTTCTTCTATGAAGGGCAGGGAATACAATTGCAAAATACAGGATAGCAAGTTGTGTCCACTGATTCCCATCCATATAATACCAGTAGCAGAATTTAACTAAATGATGTTCCAGGAAGCTGTCTAGTTTCTTAAAATAGTTTAGCAACGCCAGATGTGCTCTAACAGATATCGGGGGCAGCCCTATCTCCATTCTTACATAAGCAGCAGGAGTGCCCTGGGGGAGGCCCAGAATTTTCCTTAGGGAATTGCTTTGAACTATTTCCAACTGAGCAGTAACCTTCTCTTCCCACCCCCAGATCTAGCTATTAATTGCTCCCCTTTTAAATATATTTTTAAAAGAAAATAGCCCCCACAGATAGTAATTCCTTCCATTCAGCTTGGAGAGGGCAGAGCTGCTCACCTCTGGATCTATGCTGTCTTACTAACTCACTCAGCTGCACTTTAAAAGGAAAACTCTGCTGCAGACTTTTGGGCTGCTGGGCCCATAACCCTGTTGGGGTTTTGTGATTATTTAGCAAAGCACCAAGGAAGCTACCACTCCAGTTTCAGGGTGCAGAGTTTAGTTGTTGCAGCTGTTTAAGTAACACAGATGGAGATCCCTGTAGAGTCTAAGTTACTTAACTAGTTTATTGGTGAAATACATTTTAGATAGGAAAGGCCTATCCTATCTATCAGCTACATAATGAATAGGTAGGGAGAGAGAGAGACATTTCCATCTTCTCTCTAGGAGGAAAGGAAGAAGACTGACTCACTACAGGAAGTACCTGAGGAGTCAAGGCAGGGATCATAGAGGCAAGCAGGGACAGGTAAAGAGACCCTCAATAACAACCTCTACTCCCAATGCCCCTAGTGGTCATTAAAGGTAAAGTGTGCCATCAAGTCAATTTCGACTCCTGGCGCCCACAGAGGCCTGTGGTTTTCTTTGGCTGAATACAGGAGGGGTTTACCATTGCCTCCTCCCATGCAGGATGAGGTGATGCCTTTCAGCATCTTCCTATATCACTGCTGCCCAATATAGTACCAGCAGGGATTCGAATTGGCAACCTTCTGCTTGTTAGTCAAGCCTTTCCCCGCTGTGCCACTTAAGGTGACAATAATGGTCATTAGGATGGTGCAACAGGTCGATGCACAAGAACTCCATCTCCAAAACAAAAAGCATTTGCCAGTGCACTTATGTACTGTATATTAATTATACCCATGTGCCATTCTGTCACATCTGGCTAGAAATACAAATCAAGGACTCGGACAAAGGGAACTGAATAACACCACTTTTCCAAAGCAGAAAAAAACCTTTCTTGTCAAACTTGCACAACAAGGGTTTGATGGGGGGCATACTTTATGTTTGCACTGGCCTCAAAGAAATGATGCAAGACACTGCAGCATGCCATGGGAGGAGTTACATTGCTGCTATCTTGACAAATTGGACCACAAAGGCCTTCAAGCATGGGGGGAAACAAGGCTGGAGGATTAGATAGGCTGCCGGTTTGCCCAGAGTGACCCAGCTTTCCCCCCTTTCTCTCAAGCAGACAGGCAGCAATTCTTAATCTCAGACCATTTGGGCATGGCTGCTGAGCACCATTTATCACCCATTTATCCCTGGGTTTTACCACTAGTACCAGATTCCACCACATACACACCCTGTTTTTCAAAGATTGGCCATCATGTGGCATCACCAGCCCATGCCTCTGAAATCTCAGGTTTTGGGATGCATCTGATCTGGCAATCCTACCAGAAGCCATCTCAGACTGTGCTTTGCTCACCTTCCCAGTATTTTCTGAATGAACTCACAATGTACCAGAAACAAAAGAAACAAAAACAGGTGTTGGACCCATCCCAATGCATCCACCCTGGTTGTGGCCCACATACTGGCTGCACTGGAGCTCTGCTGAACCTATTCCTACAGCCCAACCTTAGAAAAATGGAACAAATCCAAAAGAAGCTAAGGCCTACAATAGCTCAGGAAAACATGATAAAACTGTTGACATGGCAGCATATAATGGATCTTGTTAAAAGAGATCTGTTGGTGAAGACTTATCAGAAATTACAAGAGCCAAGTGTAGACAAGGTGATACCAGTCTCCCACTGTCAAATGTACAAGATCCTATAAAGAAGAACATTTCATATCATACGGCCGGCGCTGACACATCATTTGAAGAATTTCCCTAGCCTCATGCTGAAAGTACAAATTACAAAGGGTCTCAACAGAGATAATTACATTATTGGATTTTATTAGACCAGAGCAGGCTTGCACAACATAAGGCTCAGGGGTTGGATTCAGCCTGGATTCAAACCCTTTTTTTGCTTGCCCCTGTGTAGGGATGTGCGGACCGGTCCCACAGTCCAGAGGTTTGGTCCGGAGGTTTGGGGGTTCAGGATCAAACTGAACCCCCCTCCCCATTCTGTCCGGACCGGAACCGAATCTCCAAACATGTTCATGAATTTTTTTTAAAAAAAAATTAAAATAAGTTTAAACTACCTTTAGCCCCTTTGGGGGGCTTCCTGTATGCCGCCGGGGTGTGTGTTTGTGTCCACAAGGGTTCCCCACCCCCCGCCGGCCTCTGAAGTCACTGCCGCGGCCCGGGAAACTGATCATTTTTGGCCGTTCGGGTCTCTGTAGTGCGCAGTGGCCTTGGCCACCACCGCACGTGCGTAAATGACCCGTGTTTTGGAAAAAACAAAATGGCCACCACACATGTACAAATGACCTCTGCAAGGCCCTGGGTCATGCCAGGGCTCACGGGGTCATTTACGCATGCACGGTGGTGGCCAAAATGGCCACCGCCACACACTACAGAGGCCCAAAATGATGGGCCCAAAATGATTGATTTCCTGGGCCACGGCAGTGACTTCAGAGGCCGGCAGGGGGAAGGGGAACCCTTGCAGACCCCCCCCCATGGCATATAGGAAGCCCCCCAAAGGGACTACAAGTATTTTAATTTTTAAAAAAAATTAAATTCACAAACGTGTCCGGACCCAGACCAGACCCGGGTGGGGGGTTTCGATGGGGGCTGGACCAGACTTGGCCGGTCTGGTTCGAGTCCGGTCTGGACTCAAACCACACTGGGCTAGCCAGTTCCATGCACACCCCTACCCCGCAGTGCTTTTGGTTAATCCATTCCTTAATCCAGGCCAGCTTTTGAATGGGGCTTTAGTTACTTGTTTTCCAGTCCTGGAGTAGAGGTGGTGGTAACAAACAGCCAGCAGCAAGAGCTCAGAAAAGAAGTCTGCACTCATCTCTCTGTACATTAGATCTATTTCATTAAACTGTTAATATTCCTGATTCCACTCCACTGCCTTGTCCTTGCAAACCACAACTCTTGGAGTCTACAGCCTCCAGGTAGGACTATCCTGCAACAACATCAGGAGTCATGAAGAGCTCTTGGCCTGTCCCACTGATGAGTCAAAGTCAAAGTCAAATTATATTTACGGTCTTAGACTAAAACATCCCACTGATGAGCAGCAGTGGCTCAACACAGTTGGTCATTTGAGGCCTTATGACATGCGTGTAGCTGTGATAGATCGACAAGCGAATGAGCCAGTTGTTGCTGCTTCCACAGCAGCAATGGATGGAATGGGATGGAACAGTGGCAGTTAGGGATGTGCATAGAACCACGGAGGCATGGTCCAGCACTGGGGGGAGTGTCGCTTTAAGGGCGGGGGGTATTACTTACCCCTCCCGCCGCTCTTCCCCCTCCGGCGCTCGACTTTAAGGTAACATTTTTGGGGCGGCAGGGTTCCTCCCTGCCGCCCCTGCCCCCATCGTTGGCTGTAAAGCTTCAGAGCAAGTAGAAGCTGGCGCCATGCATGCGCCCATCGCGGTTTGCGCTGGTGGCGGCAATGGGTGCGCGCACCGCGACGGGCACATGAATGGCACCGGCTTCTACTTGCTCTGGAGCTTTGCAGACAACGATGGGGGAACCCCGCTGCCCCAAAAACGTTACCTTAAAGTCGAGCGCCGGAGGGGGAAGAGTGGTGGGAGGGGTAAGTACTACCCCCCCACCCTTAAAGCGACACTCCCCCCCCCCCGCCAGGCCGGCCGAATTCCAGACCAGTCCAGAGGCCTTTTGCATGGCTTCGGACCAGTCCGGACACACCACTAGCGGCGGTAGCAGCATCAGGTGGGCATAGGCAGAGCACACCCCCAAAAAGCAGAGGGTCACTCTGTTGGTCAGTTTCCTCTTCTCCAAGGGGGCCCATTCTTTGTCCTCTCCAGAAACTGCCTTACAATGCCATCCTATGCATGTTTACTTGGAAATACATCCCACAGTGTACCCAGTAATGCTTAATCGCAAGTCAGCATGCCTAGTATTGCAGCCTGAAAGCAACAGGGATTTAGGGAGAGGCAAGGGACTCGCATGCATTCCGGATGCCCAACTGGCTGAGCAGGGACAGGGCCTACTTTCTGGCATCAGGGACAGGGCCTACATCTCTGGCAATTTTCAAAAAACACCTGAAAACCCTTCTTTTCACCCAAGCTTTCTCAGCTTCCTAAATTGTGGGGGTTTTAATTTCTGGTTTATTTTAAAATTCAAAACCCGATTTCAGGGTTTTTAATTACTGTAATTGTTTAATTGTTGTTTCAAAATGTTTTTAAATTGTTAATCGTTATATTGTTTTTTAATTTGTTTTAGCTCTTTACTGTTTTAGTGGTGCGTTTTAATTGTAAACCGCCCTGAGCCATTTTGGAAGGGCGGTATACAAATCAAATCAAATCAAATAAATAAATAAATAAAATTGTGGGTCCCTCAATGTGGTGGGTGGGAGTGAGATCCACAAGTAGCTAATAACTGCTTTCTTCAGTATTGTTGATTTTAACATAATAATGTCCTGAAAATTGATCTTGGCTCCCACATACCAAGCCATGGTTGGTTCCAGCCCACTAGGGTATTTGAGTTGTGTACTCCTGGACTAGCGGCTTGCAAACAAGGGTTTGGTTGGATTTGTCAAATCACTATATGGTTGGATTTGTCAAATCACTATATGGTTGGATTTGTCAAATCACTATATTCCATTTTCTTGTCTTTGTCTTTGTCAAATCACTATATTCCATTTTCCTCACACTTCCAGCTCCTGGCTGTGAACACCTCATTTCCATTCATCTCCACACAATTCCCCTCTGATCTGCTCATCTGTCCCTCCTGCCTCTGGACCAGTCTCTGATCTGCTCATCTGTCCCTCCTGCCTCTGGACCAGTCTTTTACTAGGTCCCCATCTTCTCTGGGCTACTTTCTGAAGTCCTTGTCTTCCTTGTCCTTGTCCTTGTGTTCCCTAGTCCTAAGCTTGAACTGCTTCTTCACCTATTCCAGGGGCTCTTCACCTAAGAGCCCCTGGTGGCGCAGTGGTAAAACTGCCGCCCTATAACCAGATGGTTACAAGTTCGATCCTGACCAGGGGCTCAAGGCTGACTCAGCCTTCCATCCTTCCGAGGTCAGTAAAATGAGTACCCAGAATGTTGGGGGCAATATGCTAAATCATTGTAAACCGCTTAGAGAGCGCTGACCTTCTCTGAAAGCAGCCACATCAATGGCAACCAAAAACCCTTCAGTCTGCCCAGGCTTTCAGGATCAGACTGCAAAGGAATGCTCAAACGATTACAAGTGCACCATAGCAGCACTTTTCTGGTGTGTTTTTTAAAATGTAATAATAGCCACCCACAGGGCCTGATCCAGATCAGAAGTGGGGAGAGAGGGAATCTTTAACTCTTTCCCACCACTATGGGCCCAATCTGGCTTGGGGACCCATGGCAGTCACTGTTTCCCCCAGGATGGAAGCTCCAATTGGCACCAGCCCCCAACGGTGCAAGCATCCACAGAACTACTTCTGTCTCTAGGAGGTTTTAATTCCAGCCCAACTGTCCTGTTACTTGTCTTACAGGAAATCGTTTGCAAATATTCTGTGTTGGCTGGTACATTTCCCCAGACATCAGAATGTTTGTGGACATTCAGAAATATTACATCAGCACAGCCAGTTAATATGAGGCTTCATCACTGCAACAAAATCCTGTAGCACTTTATGATATAGAAAATACACAATACAGCAAAACCAGTGATGTGAAAAACGATGGGAAGAAGCAATTGGAGCTAAATTAAGAAAGGAGGAATGGCAAATTGGGACATCTAACATAATGATGCTCCTTTGTTTAATTGATGGGGGTGAGGGAATGTCTTCATGGTACAGTCATATAGGTACTTAACTTCAATGGATTAAATACAGTCATCCCTCATCAATCGCGGGTTTCCCAATCGCGGTTTTGAGTCTCTGCGACCAGGAAATTGTGTCAGGTCTCGCCAACCGTGACCTGAGTATCTGCAGGTTGGTGAGATTTTTTTCAATTGGAGGTTCATGATTTTGGGGGGTCAGGGGTCATTTCTAGGCATTTGGGGTCATTTTGGGGGTCAGGGGTCATTTGGGGGGATAGTGGGGCTATATTTATTTATTTATTTATTTATTTATTTAAAATATTTATACCCCACTTCTCCAGTACACTACTGCTTGGGGCGGCTCACAATAAAATAGATACAATATACAATAAAAATAATAAAATTAACCAAATTGAGTAAACAAGTTAAAAGTCAGGTTAAAAACCACAATTAGCAGCCCCGTTTGGGAGGGAGACCACATCCCCATGTCTGACTTCAGATGCCAGGGCGTGGCTAGCCGGCCCCCTGTGTCTGATGTCAGATGGGGGGCAGGGGGCCACGGTGGCGGCCAAATGCGGGCCGCCCCCAGCTCCCCTTCACCTCACCAGTGGAGAAAGCAATGATTTCTACTTTAAATTTCCCTACCTCTTAAAAATGGTCTGGGTGAAGGCAGTCACAAAGGCAAATTCATTATAAAAATTAGCAATAATTTGGGTCAGATTCGGCAGGCTCGGGTTAAGCATTCTGTTGTTTGATCTGGCTGCTTGACAACTTGTCATGTCGTTCTTCCGTAACCAGCTGTCAAACTAACAAACAAACAAACAAACAAACAAAGCCCTCCTGCCTCCTCCTCCGGTATGTGTTTGGTTGGAGGGGGGAAACGGAGCAAGCAGTGGGAACGTACAAAGGAGAAAGATTGCAGGGAGTGTGTGGAGGACCCCACAGTTATCTGAACTGTCCATCTAACCATTGAATTAAACTCCCTCGAATCAGCTGCGAAGTACAGTCGCTCCTTGGATACCGCGAGGCATAAAGCCATGTGTGAATAACTCCCTGGGCATCTTAGAGGTTTTTCTCCTCTTTTGTTCCTGTGTTGATGTCTGCCCTCCCTTTCTCCTACACTGTATATGCGAAAGTGGCTGGAGAATGACTAGGCATGCTGCTGCTCTTCTCACTGAAGTTTTTCACACCCAGCTCCAGAATGGAGGTGTCCGGTCACATATTGGCCAAATTTACCCCCAAGTCCCTGTGAGCTATCAGGGAGTATTTCACACATAATTTGGGGTTTTCACCACTCTTTAGAGTGTAGCCCCATTTATATCCAGGGTAAAAAAAAAAATCAACTTTTTGCATCGGTTTTTTGGGGCAACTTCAAACTTGCAGTAAAGCCTCACAGAAAACCTGCAGTAAAGCTTGTTGTCTGGGAAAGCTCATTGTGGAGCAAGAGGATTCTCCAGAACACATTTGAAAACCACTGGGCTAAAAGCAGTACAAAGATTAAGACATGAAAAGATATAGGTGAAACTTCAAGTGGGGGTGAAAGTGTGTGTGTCTGTATGAGAGGGAGAGAGGGAGAGAGAGAACGTTTCCTTACAGAGTTTCACTTCTGTAATACTTCCACTTAGTATAAGTCATGTGCTGAATTTTGCTGCTGCTGCTGCTGCTGCTACTGCTGCTACCTGGAAAGAAAAAAAGTTTAGGTGCTTTTAGCAGCTGGCCAAATGTCCTTTGAGAAGGTCTTTTGAAAATTACAGAGTTTTAAATAGTAATTGTTCTACGGAAGAAGATCTTATGATTGAAACATGGAAAGAACATCTGCTGGTGTAATGAAATGTTGGACACCCACAGGGATGGGGAAAATGCAGCTTGGCAGCAGTATATGTGAAAAGAATCTTGGTGTCTTATTGGGCCTTGAGTTGAACATGAGGCAGCAATGTAATACAGCTGCGAAAAAGGCTAATATAGTCTTGAGCTGCATTAACAGAGGCATATTATCCAGATCACAAAAAAGTAATGGTTCCACACTGTTCTGATCAGACGTCACTTGGAATACTGGCTGTCACGATGCCCATTGTCCCAAATCAGGAAAGGTGGAAACTCAGCTTTTGCATTTGCTACCTCAGGGTAGGGATGTGCCAAAACACGATTCGACATCCAAATCGCAGCACTACCCCTTTAAAACCGAGGGCTTCCAGAGCCCCTTTAACATGAAGGAGAGCAGGTCCGTCCCTGTTCCTCCTCCATGCGCTGCCACTGCCATATTCATAGTGCTCCCCACAGCTATCAGCGCGTGCTGGCAGCGCTCTCCCCCAGCTGCCCCCGCCTGGCACTGGCACGCACATGGCCTCCACGCATGTGTGGCGGACATGTGTGTGCCAGTACTGTGTGGGGGCAGCTGGGGGAAAGAGCACCGCCGGCACATGCGCAGATAGCTGGAGGCAGTGACAAGAGCATGGCCATTGCAGCGAGTGGAGGAAGGACAGGGACGGATCTGCTCTCCTCCATGTTAAAGGGGATGTGTGGAAGCCCTCCATTTTAAAAGGATTGTGCTGCGATTTGGATGCCGAATCGTGTTTCAAGCCCATCCCTACCTCAGGGCAGCATCAGAGCCTCCTCTGAAGTCTGCAAGAGCCCTGCAGTGGATCCTTATGGAAGCAGTAGGCTGCATCTCAGGTCAGTCATTATGTCCAGTTGTGGAACCCTGGATTTTAAGGAGAACATTTTTAAACTGGAACCCGTTCGGAGGATGGCAACCAAGATAGTGAGGGGTCTGGAAACCAAATCCTATGAAGAACAATTGAAGGAGTTGTGTACATTTATCCTGAAGAAGAGAAGACTTGAGGGAGAGATGATAGCTACTTCCAAATATCTGAAAGGTTTGTCACCCAGACTAGAAGGCCTCTGAGGTTCCTTTAAATGCTAAAATTTTATTTATTTATTATTCATTTCATTTCAATCCTGCTCTTCCTCTGAGGAGCCCAGAGTGGTGTACATGGTTATAGGAACATAGGAAGTTGTCAAATACCGAGTCAGACCATAGGCACATCTCGCTCAGTATTGTCTACAGACTGGCAGCGGCTTCTCAAAAGTTGCAGGCAGGAATCTCTCTCAGCACTATCTTGGAGATGCCAGGAAGGGAACTTGGAATCTAGATGTTCTTCCCAGAGCGTCTCCATCCCCTGAGGGGAATATCTTTCAGTGCTCACACATCACGTTTCCCATTCTTATGCAACCAGAGTGGACCCTGCTTAGCTAAGGGGACAAGTCATGCTTGCTACCACAAGACCAGCTCGCCTCTCCTCACAAAACCCCATGAGGTTAGTTATCCAGAGTTATCCATTGAGTTTCATGATTAAGGGGGAATTTGAACCCGGGTCTTCCTGGTCCTAATCCAGCACTCTAACATGCTATAATAAAGTATTTTCTTGTTAAACAACTCGGTGCAGTGAAAAACTGAAAGGAAAGCCTTTAACAGCATATACAAAACATAACATGGTATTTCTGCCGAATTGTATTATAAAAGTAAAATGCAAACTTTGGTTAGTTTTAGTATCTCTTTCCCACTACACATCGTTGTAAAAATATTTTTGAAAAACATTTTAATAAGCCTGACGTTTTAAAGGTGATTCTTACAGCCTTTTGCTCTTTGAGTAAATCATTGTGCCTTGTCAAAAAAAATTCTGCAGACTTGTGGGATTTGAAGGTGACAGTTATCCACTTCTCTGGATAACTGCTGTACCCTGAATAGCACATTAAAACCAGCCCACCTACCGGCAGCCAAAATTGCTTCTTTTTCCATGGGTTCAGTTCATGTTGACAACTGGCTGTGAGGACAGATGAGCAGGTGGAACTCCTGGCTGGAACAAAGACAGACCCCAGCACCCCACCCACCCTGCATTTTCACAGCAGTTTGTGTGGGAGTGCAAGCCTCCAGAGATCAAACAGAAAGCCATGTACACCCACCCAGGAAAGGACCAAGAGGAGTGGCTTCCCTTGAGGAAGTCCCAGCACACCAAAGCAAGCGTATAGACCTAGTGTGTAGAGAGACCAGTTGGGTAAGACTGTGGTTTCCTTCCTAGGGATGTGGGCGTTGCACTCTCTTCAACATAACCCAGGCCACAGCAAAGCAGCAGGCCTGTTTACTCAGCAGCACATTCCACTCAACAACACAGTTGTCCTAGTTGCAGTCCCTTGAGGGAGAGCACCATGGAAGCCGGGGCAAGGTATCCATCCGTTTTTGTGGTGGACGGGCCGCAGAGGGATGTCCCCTTCGTGCCCCCGGTGCGGAGGCATCAGAAGACGTGGCCGTGTTGCCAGCTGATCCTGGGGGTCCTGATGCTGCTGATACTGGCTGGCTTAGGCATCCAAGGCTATTTCTTGATCTGCTTCCGCAAGGAACTGGACAGAGCTACAGCAGAGGTGATACAGGGTGCATTGTGGACCAGGGAAGTGGGAGGCAGACCGCGGAGACTTCCTTTCTGTGTGCATACGGAACAGGCAGTGTGGAATCAGCAGATGCTGGGAATCATATGCCAGTCCTTATGCTTTTTGGGATGGGCAGCTTTTCATGACTCTCTGGCTGGGATCTCATGTGTTGAGACCAGGCTTTATGTGCTATTATAGAATGGCATATGTGTATGCTATTGATTTACTTATGTTGAGGACAGTCTATGAATGTGACAGGATACATGTCCCAAGAATTTCTAACAGGTTTTATAGGCAATGTTTCCACCAGAAGATAGTCTTCAAGATAGAGCCTGCGTGGTGTAGTGGTTAGAGTGCTGGACTAGGACCGGGGAGACCTGAGTTCAAATCTCCATTCAGCCATGATACTAGCTGGGTGACTCTGGGCCAGTCACTTCTCTCTCAGCCTAACCTACTTCACAGGGTTGTTGTGAGGAGAAACTCAAGTATGTAGTACACTGCTCTGGGCTCCTTGGAGGAAGAGCAGGATAGAAATGTAATAAATAAATAAATAAATAATACAAAGTGTGCTTTTGCCACACAGAATGAAAATATAGCTCATTCTTAGCCAAGATGTAGCCTTTCCTGCCAACTAGTTTAACAAGGATTTAAACTTGAGATCCATTTGTAGTTTCCATTTAAGATACTGGAGTTACACTTTAAAAAATTAGATCTCTGTGCTTCAGCTTAACTGGAATATGCATTTGGCTGCTAATTGCTGTATAGAGTTGCCATGTTGCTGACCCTGATCTTGGTGTCATTCACAGCAACCTGGCAAACCCAAATGAAGCTGGTGAAACTTTTTCTGGCGTGCTCAAGAGAAGTTTCATCTGCTTCATGTTGGTATGTGAAGCTTAGAATCACAGAAACAGTGGGGGAAAGTGTAAACCTGTGCCAGCTCCAGCATCTTGGGGTCTCTTGGGCATGGACAGCATCTTCATGGTGGGTCTTCTTGACCTGGAAAACATGTGGCAGGCAGGCAGAGAATTCTCTTATGCTGCCTCTAGCTTTCTTGGGTACTCTGTGCTAAGTGAGGATGGTGGAGTTGGCCAAGTGGTGAGACATTTGGCAGACTTGTGCCCCAGCACATGCCCATCTTCAATCCCCTCTGGAACCAGCCTTGATAGCAATTTTAATTGGATGGCAAATTGAAGTACTTTTAATCCCTTTCAATAGAACGCTTGTCTGGCATATGTGACCAAATGATTTTGTGACAGCTCAAGAGCATGTATCATAAGTGTGTGCTTAATAACTTAGATGTCTGGAGGTGTGGGGGGCAGTTGTATTGCTTTCTGTGCAATGGACAATGATATTGCTTTTTCATTCTGCCTGATGGAGACCTTGTGTAACTCAGAAGTATGCAAACTCCTTCAACCAAAGTATGTTGGTCCTATGAAAGATTGTACTACATTTCTTTTGGGACTGTAAACTGTTTGGGACTAACCCAGCAAGTCAAGAACCAAAGAAAGAGGTTTTAAATTGAACTTTAAACATGCTTTTCGTGGGGAGACCTCTGATACAGGACTCTCTCTCTCTCTCTCTCTCTCTGTGTGTGTACACAGATGCTGACCCAGAGTAATGGGTATGAATGAAGATAACATTGTTATCTTGCATTGTTCATGATAATACATAATTGATATGTCATGATAACAATGCACACATTTTCAAGGATTAGGGATCTGACACACAATCCACTGGGAAGTTCTGCTGCACAGACCCCCAGTGAAATAAAAGGGACCCCCATACAGTCATGCCATGTGCCCTTGAGCAGCTCCCATTCATTTCAGTGGGGCTCATGCAGCAGAACGTCCCAGTGGATTGAGCCCCAGGTCTTTCAAATAGCTATGCAGGCAGTCACAAGCTGATTGCCACACCCATTCCCCTTGGGTGTGTAGAAGTAGGATAGAACTCCCCATGTATATAGTATCTGCTAAAGGAAGGACACTAAAATAATTTGATTAATACACTAGACAGATGTGAGTCCTGGAAATGCTCCTCCTAATCCCCGGAGCACTGCAATAACCAAACAAAATCCCGGCACATTTTGAGCTACATTCAGCTTGAGTCGAGTTTCTAATGATAATTTGTAATCTGCCTTAGTTAGTTCTGGGTGTCTGTTCAGAATCTAAAGGGCATTTCAAACATTTCCAACACAGCCTGCAGGAAAATGAAAGCCACAGGAAGGTTATCATGGGTTATGATGTTCCCATAACGTTACTGTCTCTATACATCCCGGAAAGATGCAGCTTGGCCCTAGAACTGAAGCAAAATATATTTGAGTGTGATTATCATCCATAATAATAATTATTATTTATTTTATCATTTATTTATTCGATTTCTACACCGCCCTTCCAAAAATAGCTCAGGGAGATTAACACTAAACGAAAACAATTAAAATCAATTGTTATAAAATAATGGCATAGTGGTGACCCCAAGATTAGGCATGTTGTGGTGGCCCCCTTCCTAGTAACTGGAGAACAGCCATTCTCAGTTTTTTTAAACAGCCTTCAAGTGCCTGTTGGAAAGACAGAGGAAGGAATGTGGCAGGAGGAGCAAAATCCAGAATTGTTCCGAATTTGTTCAGAATTGGGTCGCTATGACTAAGCACTAATTTCCAGTACTCTGATGGAAATCGGGAAGAATTCCAGAGAAGGGTATTTACCCTCAGTGCTTATCTCTGTGGCAGAATATATGTGAATGTGATGCAGTCGATCTAGCTAAAAATTTACTTCTGGATTTTCTTTGTTTAGGAAAACGCTGAAGCCACCCATGAGAAATTCGTACAAGGTAGGCTTGTCGTGCTCTGTATATGAATCCTTAGTTTGGAGAAGCAGAATGAACTCAAAGCAGTGCAGTCCATGAGCCAGACCTCACATTACTCGTTAACCTGACTGGTTAATCTTAGCCCTATTCGGACATTATATAGTACGTGCATACATATGTATCTGGTTTTGTGTGAATGACTGCACATGAATTCATTCTAAAAGTGAACCTGGGTACAGACCGCCTCAAATGCAGGGTGCAGATCAGAAGCGTACTACAATTATGTTCAATTTGAGAATAGCTATCCGTACGTACATACACACATGCATTGTGGATAGGTTGTATGTGCAATGAACTTAACACGAATTCGGCTCCTGTCTTATGGCGCAGGGGGAAAGTAACTTGCCTAGGGAGCAAGAGGTTGCTGGTTTGAATCCCCGATGATGAAACACCTATATTGGGCAGCAGCGATTGAGGAAGATGCTGAAAGGCATCATCTCATACTGCGCAGGAGGAGGCAATGGTAAACCCCTCCTGTATTCCACCAAAGAAAAACCGCAGGGTTCTGTGGGCACCAGGAGTTGAAATTGAGAAGGCACAACTATACCTTTACCTTAGGAGAAACTCATCTTGCCACTCCCATAAGCTCTCAAGATCCCTTTTAATGGCAAAGGATGCTAGGGTGCAACTCTTGGATCATATCCAGCCATATACGATCTGAAAGAGGAACCTATGAAGAAATTGAGTCAGACTCTTAGTCAATCAAGGTCAATACTGTCTACACTGCCTGGCAGTGGCTCTCCAGGGTTTCAGGCAGGAGTCTTTCCCAGCCCTACCTGGAGCTGCAGCCAGGAACTGAGCCTGAGATGGCCTGTGCACCAATGGTGTGTCCTCTCACTGAGCACAGAGCACCCGGTTCTGCTTCAGAGCCCTTCCAGGAAATCCTGGGCTGCTGCTCTTTGAAAACGTGCAACTTGATGGGTATCCCTCACTACCTATAGTTAGGCTTACCCTCCTGCCCCAGTTCACAGAGAGCCTAGAACAGGCAAGACCCCTTTATGGATACAAATTGCCCTCCTGAAGTCAGAGGCGAGAGAGGGGGAGATGCATTTTGCTCTGTGGTGAGAGGAGCCTAGCACAAACCTCTTGGCTCAAGTGGAGTCGATCCAACTCTTCTAGTTTTCAGCAAGGAGTTTAGGCCAAATAACCAGTGCAATGCACTTCTAAAGGCAAAAATACATTTAGGTTGCAATCTCATTACACTTGAATGAATGTTTGCCTTAAAAGCGCATTTTTATGACAGTGTCATCAGCTCTCTGGTACTGGAACCCATTTCATGCAAACACTGGCAAACACCTATTTGTCATGTCTGAATTGCACAAAACATGTGATGACTATGTATTTGCCAAGGTTTTCATTAAATGGATCTCAGAACCAGAGAGCTGACACAAATTATGACCCTCTGTGTCAGCAATTCTCAATCAGGGGTTCCCAGATGTTGCTGGAATACAACTCCTATCATCTCCTGCTACAATGGACTTTGGCTGTTGTGGCTGGGGATGATGGGAGTTGTAGTCCAAGAACATCTGGGAACCCCTGCTCTCTGTTAATGGCTAGAGCCCCATTCTGTGTTCAAAACCAAAAAAACGGTCTACAATCAAAACTCAGTTCTTGAAAACATGAAACCATTATTCTGCTCAATTCTGTTATCTAAAAACAGATAAATAATATGCTATTGCTATGCAATAAGGCACAACAGAGAAGTGGCAACATTTTAATTTGCTTGGGGCAGCAAAAACAAAAACAAAACCCTGTGGGCTGTCTCTGCTGATAACGCCCCCACCTCCCCCTGCTTGCCCCATCAGCCTACGCTTCCTCTGATATCAACCTTTACATTCTGCAAAGGGATGTTACACAATCCATTAGTGGAATGACTTATAGCTCAGAGGGATGCTGTGGGCTAACGTCTGAGGGTGCAAGTCTGCATATCAAGATTCCCACACACGCAAAAGGCCAGTGGAAACACTGAAACCAGGAAATGATCGTTATAAACAATGTTTTTTATGTTGTTAATATGAGGTGCGTTGCTTTGAGGCCACTTGAGCCAAGGAGAGACTTCTAGAATTTGAAAATAAATATACACAACAGAATGTGCGCCAGAATAGCTAATGCTTTATAATCATTGAGACCACAGGGCACAGTTAAGACCAGCTGTGAGATGCAAAACTATCCCTCTCTTCCATTGTGTAGAGGTGACCCAAAGATGAGACCAGGTGAGGTGGTCCCTGGAGGTGGCAGAGTTGGAGGTTCCATTAGCAGCAGCAGAATGGAAGTGACAGACAGGTCTGAGCTGGGCTCCACCATCGCATGGGAAATTCTCCTGCACGCAAACCAGATTGAATTGAATGGGAGCTGTGGAAGAACAAGCAGTGCTCTTGCCTGGCTCCCAATCATTTCAAGGAGAACTCCTCCCTAGTACAGGGATGCACAACTTCAGATGTAGTGGAATTACAACTCCCAGCATCTTCAGCCAGTGGTCGGGGATGATGGCACAGCAGGGGAGGGCTTTCACATCCCTCCCCTCTTTTTTTTCTTGAGGCTCCCTCCAGGGCACGAGTCTCATGCTTTGGGAGCCAGCCAAGGAAACTAAACTGGAGATGGGCACAGAAGAACCTCCGCTTCTTCCTAGCCTTTCCCTTTCTCTCTCTCTCTCTCCATGCCCAGCCACCTAAGAGATGCCACTTGGGGGCAAAGGGGCTCTGATCCCCAGCACTTACCTGCCTCCACTGGAGGGAGCCATGCCCTGAACGAGCGAATGAGCTGCCAGAATGAGGGAGTAGTTGGCAGTTATCAAGGTCACTGCCGCAGCAGTTGGGCTGGATGAGGTTGGTGGTGAGCAACAGTGGCTGCCTCCTACAATAAAAAACATGACCCAGATGCCACGCCATGCTCTCTTGCACCTTCTTGGCTGCTTACGTGCGAATCCCAGCATATGCACAGGCTTAAGCAAAAGGGGCTATGGTCTCTCCCATTAGCTGTGGGGCCCTGCCAGTCTTGGGCTCTGGCAGGTGCCCAACAACGTTGACCACTGATGACTGGCCTGGCTAACAGCGACGACTCACGGGCTGTGGCAGTGAGCCACCTGTCTAAGCAACAGGCACGCCCACTGCTTCTGAACCCCTTCACAGCTTCACAGCATGGCTGAAGGCAGGGAGGCTCCGTGGCTACGCAGGAGTGAACCCTCACACTCCCACTGCTACTCCCATTGGCAGAGGTGCACCTAGGCAATTTTGGAGCCTGGACCTAAAGTCCTTGGAGGTTCCCCCTCCCCTGCAAATTAAGCATCATCATGCTTCGCCGGGCGACCACACCACCCGGGACAGACTAAAGAGGATTGGGGGGGGGGCAGGGGCTGTATGTAATAAAAACTTGGTGCTGCTTCAGATGATACTGCCCACAGGCAACCAAGGGCATTGATGTATATTCTGTGCTAAGCAAAATTCTGCTCCAAGGCAATCCAAATTCTGGGATAGGAAAACAGAGATTCTTTGATGTCCTGTATGAATTATGCAAAGTCACAAATGTGCCTCACTTCTCGTATGTTGCAATAAGTGTCTAGTCAGTCCTATGATGTTTACTGTTTGTGAAATTAGTCTGTTTCTGTTGGAGGGAAGGACAAGAATCTATTTAGGGCACTCCCTTATGATTGCAGGCGTGGTGGTAGTAGAACTCTAGTACTGGAAATCTGTCTTATTCAGCAAGTTTTTGAGCTCCTGAGATTTCAGCCAATGCCATCCAAGCATCTCTAAGCAGATCTTTGACTAGAAGGACTAGAAACCTGTTGTTGTTTTTTTTTAAAAAAAATGACCCAGAGATTCTCTCTGAATTCTGCACCCAGGATCAAATTTCTGTTCATGTTCTGCACTACCACAGAATTGTGGCATGCACACACAAAGCCCTGATAATCTGCCATCCAAAGGAGTTCTGTAGCAATGGTTTCTGTTCCTTCAGGTGCCTGGGGACAACTAGCAAAAGCTCAATTTTGTCTGATTTGCTTTAACAGACCACAAACCTGCCCCTGAAAAGCCAGCTGCTCACCTGACAGGTAAGAATGTACCTCAGTGAAGCCAAATTTGAACCTATATCACCTTTTCTAAGATGTCAGTTGCAGCAGAACTGAAGCAGAGCTAGTATATTGGAAGTTTGTAGGGTTCCAAGTTCCCTCCCTGGCATCTCTTGCCAGGTGTAGTGGTTAGAGTGCTGGACTAGAACCGGAGAGACCTAGTTCAAATCCCCATTCAGCCATGATACTTGCTGGGTGACTCTGGGCCAGTCACTTCTCTCTCAGCCTAACCTACTTCACAGGGTTGTTGTGAGGAGAAGCTCAAGAATGTAGAACCCCACTCTGGGGTCCTTGGAGGAAGAGTGGGATATAAAATGTAAATAAATCATCATCATCATCATCATCTCCAGGATAGGGCTGAGAGAGACTCCTGCCTGTAACCTTGGAGAAGCTGCTGCCAGTCTGTGAAGACAATATTGAGCTAGATTGACCAATAGTCTGACTCAGTTTAAGGCAGCTTCCTGTGTTCCTAAATGCATGCTAACTGGGCAAAGAGGCACCTTTTAAACATGGTGATTCTCTTTATTTAGCAGGGGGAGAGTAACTGGCCCTATCCACCCCCAGCACAGTAACTCCAGTGACTGTTGCTGGTGTCTGTCTTAAGTTTCTTTTTAGAGTGTGAGCCCTTTGGGGACAGGGAGCCATCTTATTTATTTATTTTTCTGTGTAAACTGCTTTGGAAACTTTTGTTGAAAAGCAGTATATAAATTTTGTTGTTGTGCATAGAGCGGGCAAGTATGAAGTCAGGCAGGGCTTCTAGTTAGGATTGGAAATTAATTTCCTTACCCCAGTAACCCTAGAATTTATTTATTTATTTATTTATTTTTATTTATTTACATTTTATATCCCGCTCTTCCTCCAAGGAGCTCAGAGCAGTGTACTACATACTTAGGTTTCTCCTCACAACAACAACCCTGTGAAGTAGGTTAGGCTGAGAGAGAAATGACTGGCCCAGAGTCACCCAGCTAGTTTCATGGCTGAATGGGGATTTGAACTCGGGTCTCCCCGGTCCTAGCCTGGCACTTTAGCCACTAAATCAATGCATCTCTGATATAATGTTTTCTTTCCTCCCTACGGGGAGGCAGCGTGTTGGGGCTCTCCCCCAGTGCCCAGTGGGGCGGGGCACTCACCTGACCAGACAGCAAGCAGATCAATGTCCAGCCACACATGAAGCTGAAGTCAACCATGCTGGGAGGGGGCGGAAGGAAGCCGGGAGGACGGCTGCCCTTAACTGGGCCAGAATGGCCCAACAAGCCATTGCCTGGCTGCAGCCAGGAACTAGCAGGCCCCTCCCCCCTGCAGAGACCTTGGGGGTAGGGGTGGGTCCGGACTGGGCCGGAGGCCATTGTAAAGGCCTCCGGACCGTCCGGACCGGTTCAGACCTGGCCGGTCCGGTCCGGGTGGAGGGGGTCCCCTTAAGGGTGGGGAGGGTTTACTTACCCCTCCTGCCGCTTTGCCCCCTCCAGCGCCTGTAGTTCTTGTAGAAATTGGGGCGGCAGGATACCTCCCCGCCGCCCCTTCTTGCTCTGCAATGCAAAGGCTGAAAGAAGTCTTCTGCGCACGCGGCCTGCAAACTTCACCGACGCGACGGGTAGACCGGGCCTCCGACCGCCGGAGGCCCGGTCTACCCGGCCTCGTCCCGGCGGGTAGACCGGGCCTCCAGCGGCCGGAGGCCCGGTCTACCCGTCGCGTCGGTGAAGTTTGCAGGCCGCGTGCGCATAAGACTTCTTTCGGCCTTTGCATTGCAGAGCAAGAAGGGGCGGTGGGGAGGTATCCTGCCGCCCCAATTTCTACAAGAACTACGGGCGCTGGAGGGGGCAAAGCGGCAGGAGGGGTAAGTAAACCCTCCCCACCCTTAAGGGGACCCCCTCCACAGTGCCGGACCGCAGCTATGCGGTTCTGTGCACACCCCTACCGGGGGATGTTGCAGAGAGAGGAAATGGAATCCTGTATGGTGTCCCCTTTAAGGGTTAATGGGCGGGCAGAACACAGGAGGGCGGGCATGGAAGGCAGGGGAGGGGCTAAGAGGGGTGGTGGCTGACCCTGAGAACAGATATAATGGGCTTGATGCCAGTGATGAAGAAGCCAATGAAAATGAAGGGTGGCTGTCTGTATGGGCTTCTGGGGAGGAGCAAGGCATTCCCTCTCTCCCCGGCAGATGGGAAAGGGTGCTTAGAAACCCCTTCCCATCCTTCTGAGGCCTGTATGCCCAGGGGTTGTGAGGCTTGTGAAGAGGAAACAGTATCTAGTATGCAAGCTGACTCTGAGCTTCATGGGCCCCATGGAGGGCAGTTTGCTGAGGGCTGGCCCCCTGAAGCTTAAAGCCAGCCCTGCACACACTGCCTACGAAATATCCGAGATACAGTGCCTTGGCAACTGGCCCTCCCTCCTGAGCCCGTCCCTGGAGTCTTTAGTGGAGCAGCTCACCTGGGTAGATGGGATGAGAGAGAGGAGGTGAGAATGGAGCAACTCCTCTCTTGGCTGAGCAACAACAAGGCTATGGACCCAGAGGGGGACTTGGGGACTGGCAGTGGGTCCCTCTGAGGCCCTTGGCAACTAGCAGGAGTTTCCCTAAGGTAAATTTGGAACTGCACAGTGGGGTGTAATATTTCGTTGTGTGCATTGCCGCTATGACACACCTGGGCATTTTGCTTGTGCGTATGCACACACTATTGCTTTCTTCAAGTCATATTGCATGACTTTGTCTGCCTACACAGAGAGGGAGCATGCAATTCGACACTGAAAATCTCTATCTCTTTGTCTGCCACAATGTGCTACCCCTGTATATATGGGATCCTAGGCCGGCAGTCTTCTTCTCCTGGATCAATAAGTAATCCTATCGATTTACTGCGAGGCTGAAAAGCAAGGAGCGGCCATATTTCCACGGTGTCTTTCCTGAAGTAAATTCTACAAGGCCATTTTTAGAGTTTGAATTTGGCACTTTGGAGGATGAGGCCAGGCCAGCAGAGACTCGCCACCCTAAAAGGAAAGCCAAGTCATTCTGGGAACTGCAGTAGTACAAGTACAAAAGAACACAAATGTGTGTTGCAACGTATCTGACTCTACTGATTCAGGACTGCAAAACCTTGCCTCAGAACGGCACACTTTGTGTAGGGTTGCACATTAGGAGAGGCCCTGGCAGTTGCCCAACAGAGCTGATCCCTGGCTCCGTGTGTGTGTGTGCGTGTGTAAGTCATAAAATTTAGGTTCATTGCCATTCTCATTCCATTGGTAAAGGGGGTAGAATTTCCTTGGTTGCCCCTTCCCAGACTGCATGGAACAGGTTGTTGTTTGTTTTTCAGGTGCTTCCTTCACTGCGTCTGGGAATAGCACCCTGCAGTGGGAACACACGCTGGGCTTGGCCTTTCTCCAGGACATGGGCTACAAAGGGGGTTCCCTGATCTGCAACAAGCCTGGACACTACTACATCTATTCCAAGCTCTACTTGGGGAATTCAGGCTGCCCACACAACGAGCAGAAGAATATGTGGGTTGTGCACAGCATTTACAAGAGGACTCCTCGGTACCCAGAGGATAGACCTCTGCTGATCAACAACATTCTCTACTGCAACTCGAAGGACAGCACATTTTGGTGGCACAACAGCTTCCTGGCTGGGGTGGTACAGCTAGAGGAGAATGAAGAAATCTATATCAAGGTGTCAGAGAGACAGCTGGTGAGGATCAAGGATGAGTTCAAATCCTATTTTGGTGCCTTTATGATCTGAAGGAGATTTGGGCTGTGTACAGACTATGCAGCAATGAGAATGGCCCCCTCCTTAAACTGTTAATGGCAGCATTAGCGCCAGTCTTGTTTCAGTAGCTTGGTAATTGTTCAAATATAACGAAAGAGGGGGGAGTTTTGCTGCATGGCAGATTGTCATGTGGAGGGGTAGAAGCCTGTTGACTCTTTGGGGGAACAACAGCAGTAACCCAGAAGTGTTTGCTGTATGGTTGGATAGGAAACCCTGTTAAAAAGAAATGGCTATTAAAAATAAGAAAATAATTCTTGGAAAATAGTGGGATGGGGAGTGGTTTGCCTTGCACTTCTTCTTCTTTAAAAGCTATATGAGTGCTTATGTGGACATGATCGCATCCTTTCACATTCAACAAAAAATAATTAGTGTTACACATCATGAGCACTACCCAACAGGTGCCCACAACAGTCACACCAAAACATCTGCCCATCTACTTTAGTAGCACCAGTCAACAAGCTAGGGGCTGGTGCTGCACATTTTCCAGATTAGAACTCAACGTGTACTGAAAAAGCCTGCCAAATCCCTTTGACCAGAAACTGTAGTGGGACACAAATGATGAACATGTAGGAAACTGCCTTCAAGGCTCAGAAAAGTTACTTGTACACAGTGTTAGAGATGGTGTACAGAAGACGATGAATTTTTACGTTTAGTCACTGGCAGCCTTCTTCTTCAACAATGTACCCAGCACAATGCAGAATGTGATTTGACAGTTTCACTGATATTGTTGCTCAACTTGAGGAGGCCCCCTATGCTGGAGACTATTGCTCATGATTGCAGTAAAAAGCAGATGAAGCTAATTTCAGATAATCTGACTCTTCAGTACTTTGATCGGCACTGTCGCTTTATGTCCTTATGGCTTATTTACCATCTCCTCCTCCACCTCCAGTATTCCAGAAGGGATTGTGTAGATTATATTTAGCTATCACTTTATGAGCTCCCTTCTATGTGTATGTAGTTTCTTTTTCTTTAACAGAGTCCTCACCTTAAGATACAATCATGACAGCAGTACTATATTTAACTGTGGGACCATGTTACTAATTAAAAATGAAGATGATTGAAAGCGAGGGTAGTCTTTCCTGGTAGTCCAGCCAATCAGGGATCATGGGGTGATGTCTGATCAAGCCAATCAGATTTTGCTATTACAGGTTTGCACAAATCAGATCCCGTGATTTGATTCGAGCTCAAATTGAATTGCAGAGTAATCAAATTGATTCATCGAAAACAGTTGGTTTGGACAGCTGTCTCAATGAATCACCCCCAAATCACCCAAATCAATTTGGATGATTTGAGCACCATTTTGAGGCCCATTTTTCTGGGGAGAGCTGGAAAAACAGGCCTCAAAATGGCACAGTTTTTCCAGGGAGAGCTGGTCTACCAAGTGGGGTCGGCGAGTAGACCAGCCCTCCACTCCGGACTTGGAGTATCAGCATATCTTGGAGAACTGGTCTACTGGGTCCTCCAAGGTGGGCTGATGTGCCAAGTTTGCAGTGGAGCACTATCTACCTGCCTACCCCAATTGGTAGACCAGCTCTCCCTTGAAAAATGGGCCTCAAAATGGTGGTTTTTGCAGGGACAGCTGGTCTACCAACTGAGGTCAGTGGGCAGACCAGCCCTCCGCTCCAGATTTAGCAGGTCTGCTCGCCTTTGGTAGACTGGTCTACCAAATCGATTTGAGGTCAAATCAAATTGCACATCACTGTTAGCTATGTGATGACATTACAGAGGGCAAGTGAAGTCAATTGTGAGTGACAGCAAGAAGGGACAATCTAAATGAATGAGAAATTTTTATGACAGTGCTAAAACATCACTGACAAAGGGGGGTGTTTTTTAACACTGCAGAAAACATGCAGAAAACCCCAAACCATTAGTATTTGTTCATCCTTAATAATAAAGGTATGTCGTAAAACTAAACCACATTGTAATGGATTTTCTGTCTGATTATTCTGAATAGACTCACCAAATGTTTCTGCCTTATAGCTATGACTGATCAGGATCTGAGATTTGACAAAAGAATGTTAACAGTCAACCAGATTTTTTTTAAAAAGAAGTTAATTTATAGGAGTTTAACAATAAATATAGGAGATTGTTTCTAATATATCTAGAATGCTTGATACAGGAATAGCCAATGGAGTTTATGAAAGTCCTACACTACCTCCAGCTAAAGAGAAAGGGCTGCTGTTAAGAAGAGATGTGTGTGTGTGTGTGTGTGTGTGTGTGTGTGTGTGTGTGTGTATGTGAAGGAACAGAAGAAGTGACTGGGAACAGAGAGGAGAAAGAGCTGACTCCATCCAGCCATCATTTTTCCTCCCAGAATGCTCTTGTATATTGTAAATATGTTGCTTATATATTTGTAAATATGATATTTTACCATACTTTAGTAAATACCATACATCTCCAATATGATTTGAAAGAGGGATAGTTGTTAACCAGTAGGTGTCCCAGACTATACTGCAGGAAGTAAGTGGTATAAGTTAGGACAAGAGTATATAAAGTGCATATACGTGTAAATTGGCATAAATCAGGGTTGTTCATATTGCTGCTTTTTATTACAGTGCATTATGTGTCTTCTTAGTTTGGCTCATACACTCAGGAGAGTTCCCCTGATCTATGCTACCCATTTCTGGCCAATAGGGCTGTAAAGGAAGAGGAGGTGCTTCTCCTCTCATTTTGGACTGGTACATTCACCTGTGCCAAGGTAGTCAAGGAGTACCTGTGTGTGTGCACATGCATGGTGCCCACTGATTCCCTCGAAATGTCATTTTCTTTTTTTAAATGTTCTTGTGCAAATACAACTGTGTATTAAGTCAATCTGATGCCCCAACAACTGTCATGGAGCACTAAATCCAACCCATACCATACAAATCCAATACCTTACTTTGATTTATCTTTTCTTTTTTTATTTACAATATGCTTCATAATAAAGGGATATTCCTGTTTAAAACCTAACAAAGTGTTCCTTGTAATGATTCTGAAGTACAGTAAGTGCCACTTGGAATAGGTGAGGGCTCTCTCTTTTAAGTGGGGAGGCTGATAGATATTTAGGTTGCCATTTAGGTTACCATTGATTCATGTGTGAATGGTAACCAGGGAAGCTAAAAATTATACTTGCGCACCTGCTACATTAGGCGGATTGCCATATTTTCAAGATGGAAAAGTTGTCCTCATCGCAGCACAGGTGTGCAAGCACACTTTGGCAAACAAAAATAAAATTATCCTCTCCTCTCTACCCCTCTCTTTGGATGGACTTCTGTGAACTTCTGATTAGCCATTCCTTGACTTCCCTCTACTTCACTTTCGCCTCCTCCTCTGGTTTGAAATTCCCCATTAAACAAACAATCACTTGGAAGAAGAAGAGACTGAAATAACAAAGCAAAGCAAATTGTGTGTTGCTAAGGGCTTGTTTGTGACTAGAGCTGGAATCATAGCATGGGCTGGACAATGCATCGTTAGAGGGACAGGGAAGAGGGCTAAATGAGCCGTTAGATGAAGAAGCACATAAATAGGACACCGATTTTCAATACTGTTGCCCCAACATGATTTCCCATAAAGCAATCACCATGCAGAGTGCCCTTGTGGGCTATTCAGTCTTTAAATGGCTGTTTCGTGCTCTGGAGTGCAGCAATTTAAATGTGCATTTTTACATAGCTGTAAAAAAGACTCCCAAGACACGCCCCCCCCCCCAAAAAAAACCCTGTTTTTTTTCAGTGTGTGCTCTCTAACAAGGGAACCAAACACTCCAGTTATTCTGCTGCACTGTTGGTACAGAAGAACAATCAGCCGAAAGAAAGAAAGAAAGCTGCTGGGGAAAAACATAGTGATCGCTGACTATATAATCTGCCCCGACTACAAAGTGAGAAACCTGCTATGGATTCTGCAGTAACTGAACCTACCCACTCCCCCGCCACTTTGTTCAAGGGCACTGCTGTCAGAGTGTCCCAAGAACATCAGGAATTTTATTTATCTATTTAAAATATTAGTGTTCGATGGAGATCTGGAGCGGAATTGGACTGCAAGGCGCAGGAAGCAAGTGCAGAATTGAGAGGGATGGGAGGATACTCCCAAACAAGTAGCCACCCTGCTTGGGTCTCTCCAAACAGCTCTGCAAAAATGCCAGAGTATCCCTCACTGCCATTTTCAACACTCTCCCCAAAGTCCAACTTTTTTTACTACTCTGATAGTACACCTTAAGGGCCAATCGTCCTGAAAAATGTTGTTGCCTGTAGGGACAGCACATTGCTGTTAGTGTACTGAGCCAATATTAAATCCCTCCCTCACCTGAACTCTTCCCAAACCAAATGATACTAAATTGTGGCATGGAAAGGCACCTTTATTAATTCAATTTTGCTGTTTTTGATTTGTTGTGGAGGAGGAGGGGGAGGGCAAGCTGACTTTGCAGCCATGCTTTCAACCAGCAAAAGGGCCCACCTTGCAGCAATGCTTCTGGGCTCTCCTCTGAGCTGTGAAGAGGGTTGGGCCAGAATGAATGAAAAGGGAACACATTCCTGCATTGTATAGGCAAAGTTGGGACATTTCCTCTCTTCCCACACTGCACTGCCGTTCCACAGTGTAATACTAAAAGATAGGGAAGTGTCCTCACATTGCCTGGGCATGGACATCCGCCCCCTCTTCCCATGCTGTGTTGGGTGAGGGACAACAGTAAGAGTCACTCAGTTGCATAAGCAATGCAGGGTCATTTTCCATCATGACTGTAAAGTCAGAGAAGAAGCAAAGAGTACATTAGTGTGTGTGTGTGTGTGTGTGTGTGTGTGTGTGTGTGTGTGTGTGTGTGTACGGACTGTTTGCAGTCCACAAAGCCATTTCTCTCCAAGCCTTTTCATGGGTACTTGGGCCAGGCCTATTTTTATTATTGTTGTTGTTTTGAAAACCTGTAAAAAAATATTTTGGCAGCTGAGACAAAAGAAATACTTAAGTAGACAAGGGAAATGATGCCTCATTCCAACCATTTTCATATCCCTTATAAATTGTTGTCTCTTTCTAGCCCAGATTCCTTGAATTTTGAAAGTATACCATATCTGTATTGCAGAGGTTCAAAAAAGATAGCAATGACCAGACCTCTGTTCATATTATAGCTCCCTGGACAGGGAACACCAAATGTGCTATTTGTGGTGCCTAGATACCAGTGCGTGAGGAATAAATGAGCATTCACGTCACTTGAAGAGAAATAACAAACTGCGTGACGCTGAAAATGATACACAGAGAGCCTGCAATGCTGCCACACCAACTTACCTTGCTTCTGGCTGCTCTGCCTCACACAGGCTTCCTTTCAGTCAAACCACCTCATAGGGGACCTGTGGCGGTGAGCACTACAGAGAGGATTTCCTGTGGCCTGAAACACTTGGCTGGAGCATGCTCAAGCAGGGGTAGGTGAAAAGCTGCACCAGTTTCCATAGCTTGAGCTGAAGTGATGCACCTCAGCGTTAGTAGCCCTGTGGAAAGGGGCTGGGGGCTTCCCCAGACTTAGCAATGCTTACTGTGAAGTAGCCCAGCTACTTCAGAGCTTGGACAGAGACAAAACCCATTCTTGCTGGTGTGCAATACTGATATAAGCTCATAGGTATAAATATCAAAGAACTATAGGCCTCTGACAGCGTCACACTATGTGAAACCTGTGCATTGGTGGGAGGGCGGACACATTGACCAGCCTGCATATATGCCTTTCAGGATGTGGGAAGGAACTAGCATTGCCCAAGGCACTGGTCTCAGACACCGAATATATCTCGGTGACATCACAACAATCATACCTCGAGATTTTCTTAATGAAAGACGGGGTATAAATTTAACAATAAATAAATAAATACATAAAATACCTGTCATTCAAATGCCTAGAAATTACTGGGCGTACTAGATTCAGTTAATTTTTTAAAAAGCTAATGGCCGACATATTCTGCAGTGCAACGCAGGCTGCTCCGATCCACCCACACATGGGAGCGTGTGGGAGGGCGGTCAGGGCTACTTACTTTCTGTGGCGTTGAGGCGGTGGCACCCCACTCCCACCAGCCTTCTCCAGAGCAGCCCAGGCCAGGAGGACGGCGGGGGTGGTGAGAGCCATCACCACTCCTGCTGCCACAGAAGGTAAGTAGTCCTGACTCCCCTCCCACACCCTCTAGAACTAGGAACCCCCCCTGCCCCTTTACTCATCACCGGATTCCCCTTTACAAGTAGACCCCTGAAGTGGTCTGAACTGGTCCGGTTTGAACCTGGACCACTCAAACAGCCCTGGTTTGAGATGTACAGGGGTTTGAACTGGTCTGGTTTGCACACTCATAGAGATGGGCCCGGACCGGTCCGGAGGCCATTGAAAAGGCCTCCAGACCGGTCCGGACCCTGGTGGTTTGGTTCGGGGGGTCGCTTTAAGAGCGGCGGGAGGGTTTACTTACCCCTCCCGCCGCTTTCCCGATGTGGCGCCATAAAATTCCGAGTAATTGGGGCGGCAGGATACCTCCCTGACGCCCCTTCCCCGCTGCTCCTCTGCAAACTTCCCAAGAGTCCTTTGCGTGCGCACACACGTCTTCAGAATAATTGCTGAAAACACAGTTGCATTCAATACCTGCCAAAATGTTTGTGAAATAAGCTGCACCTTTGGCTCAGCCCTAGTTGTTACTCTGGTAAATATAACCTCAGGACTCTGATGGTTTGTGGCTATATTTGCTGCATGTGGCTTAGAGCATGATTCTTGTAAACCATGACCTACATCTGAATTAATCAGTAGCATAGTTTGCAGTGGGCAATTCTGAAAACTCCTTTTTCTCTGAAATGCTCAAGTTCTGAGACTTTAACCCTCATCCAGAGTCCATGA